>NC_060177.1:51420822-52020822 GCF_021184085.1 Oncorhynchus gorbuscha | reverse complement strand
CAGAGTTCAGCTATGTCTGAAGCACTCCAACAAATCTTTATGCCTTTATGGTAGAGTGGCCAGACGGAAGCCACTCCTCAGTGAAAGGCACGTGACAGCCGAGTTTACCAAAAGGCACCTTAAGGACTCTCAGACCATGAGAAACAAGATTCTCTGGTCTGATGAAACCAAGATTGAACTCTTCGGCCTGAATACCAAGCGTCATGTCTGGAGGAAACCAGGTACCATCCCTACGGCGAAGCATGGTGGTGGCAGCATCATGCTGTGGAGATGTTTTTCAGTAGCATAGACTGTGAGACAGTCAGGATCAAGGGAAAGATGAACAGACCAGAGTACAGGGAGATCCTTGATGAAAACCTACTCCACAGCACTCAGGACTGGAGCAAAGGTTCACCTTCCAACAGGAAGCACACAGCCAAGACAACGCAGGAGTGTCTTCGGGACAAGTCTCTGAATGTCCTTGAATGGCCCAGCCAGAAACCCATTCTAACATCTCTGGAGAGACCTGAAAATAGCTGTGCAGCGATGCTCTCCATCCAACCTGACAGATCTTGAGAGGATCCGCAGAGAAAATGGGAGAAACTCCCCAAATACAGGTGTGTCAAGCCTGTAGCGTCATACCCAGGAAGACGCAATGCTGTAGTCACTGCCAAAGGTTCTTCAACAAAGTACTGAGTAAAGGGTCTGAATACTTATGTAAATGTGATATTTCAGTTTTTGTGAAAATGTATTGCTTTGGTATTGTGTGTAGATTGATTAGGGGGGGAAATTACATTAATTTTAGAATAAGGTTTTAATGTAACAAAATGAGAAATTCAAAGGGTTTGAATACTTTCCGAATGCACTGTGCATGTACTCCTCTTCCTGGGTGAAGAGGTGTTTCCAAAATCTTCTACTACCTGATCATATTGAGTTATGTGTTATCGAAACATTTTGAAATAGACCGTTCTTGGTATGTGGTGTGTGATCCTATGTGAACACAGTAGGTAAGTGTTCAACACCGGATCATGTTTGGTGATGCCTTATCTGAGGACCTATCTGTATTGGTGAGGCATTGAGAGGCATGCAGGAGAGCTCTGACAGGTTCCCTAGATTGTCAGACCTGTCTTCTCTAATACTGCTTTAATTTGTCTCTTTGTATTGGGGCTTGTAAGTGCGTGACAGGTTTTCAGAGCTTGTCTGGATTTCATTGGCCTTAAAAAAGCGTGTTTTGGTGCTCACAGAGAATAGACTAGAGCTTTTAAGGTCAACATTGAAACACAATAGTATTATATATTTTACATTATAAACTGGGTGGTTCGTGCCCTGAATGCTGATAGGCTGAAAGCCGTGGTTCACGGGTATGACAAAACATTTATTTTTACTGTTCTAATTACTTTGATAACCAATTTATAATAGCAATAAGGCATCTCGAGGGTTTGTGGTATATGGCCAATATAGTATGGCTAAGGGCTGTAATCCAGGCACTCCGTTAAGAACAGCCCTTAGCCGTGGTACATTGGCCATATACCACATCCCCTTGTGCCTTATTTCTTAATTATAAAGGGGAAAACATGCGTGTTCCCATTTTTCACCCCCCATAATCACCATTAATAACTTAACGGCTAGGCCGATATTCCCATAGAGTGCATTAGGTTTACCATGGTTTTGCTGACTGTTGTGAAGTAATTGTACTCCATTACATAGTATGGCTCCAAAACGAATTATCACTCAGAAAGAGTGATTATTTACATGTAATCTAATGAGTTGTGAGGCTCTTGTGGAGAGTTGGTGAAGTGGGTCAATTGATGTCTGGGCAGCCAAAATAGCCCGAGTTACATTCATCTTGGTTACATTCTGCTGCCAAGACAGTCACAACAAGGCAAAGCAATGTAAGACAATCCTTGGTTAACACATCTGCTGTAACTTCCATTGTAGAAGCTGCAGGTTACGATGATAACATCTAACAAGCTAACAGGAATCTCTTGTCGTGCCCTAAAACCGGGTGCACATGTATCCAGCACCATGGACAGTGCCATATCAGTGCTAACTTGAAGTCAAAATGAGAAAAAGTAGATATGGAAGTGGAGGCGGAAACAGATGTCAACTCTCCAGCATATACTGCTCTTAGATTCTTTGGTATCCCGCTACAACGTCAATGGATGGTGGTTGCTGACTATAACCCAATACGGGTTCCAGGTGTTTGATTATACTACAGATAAGATGTACCATTTGGACTACAGATTATGCCATTTTATAAACACATCAGTGAAAGTAATGGTGCAAGGTTCATTTCCCAGAGAAGCAGCAGGCGAGTTAAATACTGTAGCACTAAAGAAGTGAGGCGGAATGTGCCCTGGAAGAATGCATCCAGGCATCTACTCACCTCAGGTTTGATCCTCATTTGACATCTCGTTAACCTTTTGTGGCTGACCTGTGAAATCTGTCTGTGTGCCCACCACTCACTGAGCCATACGCTCAGCATGGCTTTGCTAGAGACTCCTCTGACATCCTTCAACCGTTCCCACCAGAATGGACCAAGTAAAGCACCGCACTTTCACAAGTCAGTAAACCATTCTACAGCCGAAGTATATTTGATGTTTTCAATGCGTTTATTTGTTTTGTTCTATGGTAGACAAACTTATTTTGTCAGTCAATCTTGCGTAGGCCTACTTTGTGTTTGTGTGTGCGTGTGTGTGTGTGTGTGTGTGTGTGCGCCTGGGCATGTGTGTGTTTTCCAATAAAGAAGCAGATGGAGCTGTCAGCTTCTCCTCCATGCACAGTTAATCTCCTGAAAATCTAATCCTGACATTCCACCATAGCTGCTCACTACACCAGTGCTTACCATAGTTTTCATAGATTTAGTTAGGGTTTGGATCTCATCGAGCAGATTCTGTGAAAATGAGGATACAGTATGGCTAACCATTTGGCTTTTCAATTGAGCACTGAAAAGTCCTTGGAGTTAAGCTCAGTTGAGCACTGTCCTGACCTGCAAAAGGAGCCGTTGCTATAATTAAGTTATTGCCATTAATTGCTCAAGACTAGATCACTCTATGAGAGAACTTTAGTGCTCCTTTAAAGAAAGGAAAACTATACAAGGAATAGGTTAATATTTCAGTGCACTACTATTATAATATTATATATATAACTATAATAGGCTCATATTAATTATTGTTATTTTTAGATAAAGGTCTAATTTATTGACCTCTGACCCTTTGATATGGATTTAGAAGATGCAGAATCCAAAATCTACGCTGGGATGAAACCAAATTGGAGTGACTGAAAAAGCCATTACGGTATGACATTTATCATTTAGATACAGAAATGCGAAGAGCAGAACTGCGAGCTGCATTGTGCAAATATGTGGATGGAATGCCTCTTTCATATGGCTGGGAAATGTGAGTCAGTCAAGGCATTCTGTGAGTATGAAATGTACTGAACTTCATCAGTCAGATAATGAGATCTGTCTTGAAGCTAATGACCTGCAAATGGGATTGGAGTCAGATCAATTCATTTGTATTAATATTTTAATTATTCAAAGAGCAAGGGTTTCTTCAAAGCAGGTTTTTCTGTCCTTTGATCAGATTCTTTGACAGAACCTATAGAATGGATGACATGTAAACTGTAAAAATAAACCAACTTTGTGGAGACACTAGTTATATATTGACAACATGATTGTTCTGGTTCAGTATTTATACAATGTTGGACAGCATAACATGAATGCAACGGAGTAGACTAACAAGGGAAATGCATGCCTTGTTCTCATGCCAAACCCTAAGGCTACATAGCTTTGAATAAAACCCATCAAAGCCGTAGTACAGAATGTCTCTATCAGCAAATTGCCCCCACTGAGAACCGTATTGCTCATCTCTGTGCAGCGCTTGTCTACTACGTTGTTTGAGGGGAACTCGGTAAGTCTCTTGACGCCCGAGTATAGAGGCTGGGTATACACATAGCGCACATGCCAGGGTAGTCTCTATGTGCCTGAAGTGTTCTTAGCACTGATTTTCTTGGCCTCAGCTAGAGAAAAATGAGAGCGCACTCCGTGGTATTTGTCTCCTTTCTCTTGAAAGCCTTAAAACACTAATGACTGTGTTTCCTACCTCAAGGCATTGTTTGCCATCTCTCTGTTAATATACAGGGCTGTGAAAAAGGATTTGCCACCTTTCTAATTTTCTCCACTTTTGCATATTTGTTACACGGAATTTTATCAGATCTTCATCCAAGACCTAATATTAGATAAAGGAAATCTGAGTGAACAAATAACACAACAATTACATACTTATTTCATTTATTTCTTAAACAAGGTTATGCGATGCCCCTGTGTGAAAAAGTAATTGCCCACTTACAGTCAGTAGCTGGTTGTGCCACCTTTAGTTGCAATGACTCCAACCAAATGCTCCAGTAGAGTCTCGCACGTCACTGTGGATGAGTTTTGGCCCACTCTTCCATGCAGAACCGTCTTATTAACTCAGCGACATTTGTGGGTTTTCAAGCATGAACGGCTCATTTCAAGTCCTGCTACAACATCTCAGTTGGGATTAGGTCTGGACTTTGACAAGGCCATTTCAAAACTTCAAATGTGTTGCTTTTTAGCCATTTTCATGTAGACTTGACTGTGTGCTTTGGATCATTGTCTTGCTGCTTGACCCAGATGCGCTACAGCTTCAGCTCACAGACGGATGGCCTGACATTCTCCTGTAGAATTCTCTGATACAGAGCAGAATTCATGGTTCCTTCTACTAAGGCAAGTCGTCCATGTCCTGAGGCAGCAAAGCATCCCCAAACCAGCACACTACTATCCCCATGCTTGACCGTTGGTATGAGATTTTTACTGTGGAATGCAGTGTTTGGTTTTCGCCAGGCGTAATGGGACCCAGGTCACCCAAAGAGTTATACTTTTGACTCATCTGTCCATAGAACATTCTTCCAAGAGTCTTGATGATCATCCAGGTGATTCCAGGTGCTTTTTGGCAAACTTGAGTCAACCTTTTGGACGAGATGGTTCCCATTATGTCTGGCGAAAACCAAACACTGCAATCCACAGTAAGAATCTCATATCAACAGTCAAGCATGGTGGTGGTAGTGTAGTGTGATGGTGAAGTATATATTTTTTTGTATTTGTAAACTCAGGGTCTCTTCATCTAATATTAGGTTTTGGTTGAAGATCTGATATCATTCAGTATCAAACATATATAAAAGTAGAGAAAATCAGAAAGGGAGCAAATAACGATAGCTAACACACCTCACGCTGCTCCGTACATTTGACCGTATTTTAAGGCCCAAAAGACGTAGTACTTCCAGATCAACTGTAATATGAATACCATTGTAAAGCATAATTTCTCCTCTTTCCAGCAAAATCAATGACGAGACTTTCATATTGCCCGTCTCTGCATGATTGAAGAAGGCAATGGAGCGTTGCCGGGTCTTTAAAATAATGGAGGGTGGGGAAGCAAAAGCTACTGCGTATTAGTGAAAGGGGGAGATACAGTGGCCTGTGAAAGTATTCACCCCTTTGGTATGTTTTCTATTTTGTTGCCTTTGCAACCTGGAATTAAAATAGATTTTTTGGGAGGTTTGTATCATTTGATTGACACAACATACCTACCACTTTGAAGATGCAAAATATTTTTATTGTGAAACAAACAAGAAATAAGACAAAAAAAATAAAACTTGAGTGTGCATAACTATTCACCCCCCCAAAGTCAATACTTTGCAGAGCCACCTTTTGCAGCAATTACAGCTGCAAGTGTCTTGGGGCATGTCTCTATAAGCTTGGTAACATCTAGCCACAGGGATTTTGTCCCATTCTTCAAAGAAAAACTGCTCTAGCTCCTTCAAGTTGGATGGGTTCCTCTGGTGTACAGCAATATTTAAGTCATACCACAGATTCTCTGGGCTTTGACTAGGCCATTCCAAGACATTTAAGTGTTTCCCCTTAAACCACTCAAGTGTTGCTTTAGCAGTATGCTTAGGGTCATTGTCCTGCTGGAAGTTGAACCTCCGTCCCAGTCTCAAATCTCTTGAAGACTGAAACAAGTTTCCCTCAAGAATTTCCCTGTATTTAGCGCCACCCGTCATTCCTTCAATTCTGACCAGTTTCCCAGTCCCTGGCGATGAAAACGTCCACACAGCATGATCTGCCACTACCATGCTTCACTGTGGAGATGGTGTTCTCGGGGTGATGAGAGGGGTTGGGTTTGTGCCAGACATAGCATTTTCCTTGATGGCCAAAAAGCTACATTTTAGTCTCATCTAACCAGAGTACCTTATTCCATATGTTCCCACATGCCTTTTGGCGAACACCAAACATGTTTGCTTATTTTCTTCTTTAAGCAATGGCCTTTTTCTGGCAACTCTTCCGTAAAGCCCAGCTTTGTGGAGTGTATGGCTTAAAGTGGTCCTTTGGACACATACTCCAATCTCCTCTAAAATGTAAATAAAACACTATGAAGAGTTTATATAATTTCTCATGACATACCTATTTCAAGGTTAGTGTTGAATTGAAATGGGCTTTTTAGGGTGGTGCTACCTTTATCGTCACAATTAAACTGCGGCTGTTAGGGTTTTTGAGAACCATGATGGCTGGCAGTGATTACGCAATTTTTTTAAAGACCTGGCAAAGCTCCATTACCTTCATAAATCATGTAGAGACGGGCAGTATGAAGGTCTCATAATTGATTTTGCTGGAAAGTGGAGAAATTGTGCTTTACAATGGCATTCATATTACAGTTGACCTGGAAGTATTACGTTTTTGTGGCGTTAAAATAAGGTCAAATGTACGGAACAGCACAGTGTACTAAAGTGCATTAGCTATTGTTATTTGCCCCTTTTTCACTGCACTGTATTCTGAGTGAACATTGTGGCAAAAGACAGATAAGACTGTACGATTATATTGTATTACCTAACCCTTTTCATTGTTTGAAGTTTGGAAACTTTGTTGATATTTTTCTGGCACATTAGCTCAATGGAAATACTGGTGGAATGGCCTACCTTATAAATAGGTGTAAAAACACAATTGAATGGAATAGTGTGAAAATAATCTCAACTGGCAGTTTTTATAACAATGTGTGATATTACTTAGGCGGCAGGACATACGGTAAAACACTTTCTTTGGATGGTCTACAGACTATCAGTAACATTTGAACTATCTACTAACCATAACCCTAGCCATAACCTTAACCCTTATCCTAACCCTAAACTTAACCCTAACCCTAGCCCTAACTCTAACTTTAACCCTAACCCTTATTCTAAACCTAATTCTAACTATAGCCTTAGCAAGCAGTTACTCATCAACAGATAATGTGTTAATAATATGACCATCTGTACATTTTCTTTCTTCCTTTTGTACATTTTTCCTTTTTCATCCTATTACTCACCAGTGATACAGAGTGCCAACCAGCACATACCACAGGACTTGAGTCTCTGACATATGGCATTTGAAGTCCAGGGACCATCTGGGCCTTAGCCTTTGTATGGCACACTGCCCTGCTCCTCGCCTAAGCGAGGCAAATACTGAGCCTCAACCAGAATGTCATCCAAATGCCACACCAAATGAGAGTATGAGCAGCCTTTGGCCAAAACAGAAATACTGCTTGTATTGCCTGTTTGTAATACTCAGTATTCATCATATTTGTATATTTTGGAGGGGATCACATTTTGCATCTAGTCCAACTGGGTCCATTTGGTCAGTCCAAGCTGTAATTGTGTATTATGAGATGAGTTGAGCTCAATTGTAGAGTCCTAAATTCCACCCTTCTTCAGTCTAACCCATTCTCGCATTATCTAAGCATTCTAATTTCACCCAAGTACCTACCACATTACCATTTTGATGTTGTTTGTGATGCATTAACCCCCCCCCCCCCCCCACACACACACACATTCGAGAAAGATAAGCTTATCAAACACCTCACTTTCACTGAAAACTCTTTATTCTCCCTCATTTGTCTCACAATGTACATATTTGCAAGGTGCAGCACAACTATTGTCCTTGAGCTACTGTAATGTCATTACTGATCTGTCGATTTACCTGATTAGAATATCCCTATATGCATTTTAATAAAGTATTTCACCAAACTCCTGATAAAGATGCAGGACTGATGTTTATCCAACGTTTCAGTGTTTAATTCATGTTTATTTAATCAGTTCATTTCCATTCATGCTATGATATATTTTGTTCTCTGTCGCTCTTGGGGGGATTCCAAATAGCCTAGTCAATGGAGAGGCAATGGGGAGGTCTAATGAGTTACTGCTGCCTTGTTTCCTGCCGCTGTGCAGACGTGGCCTGGCCAAATTGTTGCGTAGTCACAAAAACTGCACAACTCCCCGTTGATGTGGTCTATAATGTTGAAGATCAAACAGGACGTACACCTAAGGTATAACACGTCAGCTGTCACTTCTGTTGAGCTTCCTAATGCCACTGTAAAGGCCACTGTCATCAAGATTTCCCATGTATCATGCTCTTGTTGTTGACCTGCATTACCAAAAGCCAGTGGTATTGATACATGGCAGTGAATGAGGCAATCATGGCATAGTTTTGCCCTTCGTGTGGACTTGAGGAATGGGAGAAAAGATTGCGTGCTGTATATTGTGGGAAACAAACATAAAATATGCATTGGGTTGTCTTATTTTCGAAAATGAATGATTTATATGCGACTGCTAATTAAAGATGTAAGCCAACATTTAGTGCAGCAAAATACCAACATTTGCAATTCGTAAGGATGTGTTACTTCAGTGTCTGAAGTCCCATGTCACTTTTTGCATAATGTTTTACACATACAAAGAGCAAAGAGTTTAAAAGAGAAACATTATTTTAGATGCCAACTCCGTGTTTAGAATCACGAGAGATGTGGTGGCAGACAGAGGTATATATGTTCTCTATTGTCGCGCGTGACATTTGTTACATGTTGGTGCAGGAGCTTTCACGGCTATTACGAAGATTAAGCACAAGACATCATCAATCAGCTCTTTACTGTACTAATATCACCATTGGAATTTCTTGAGATTTTCACTCAAACCGTTATAGATATCATATACGAGCACAGACATTTTCACAAGTACAGTAAAAGCCCGAACAAAAGATTGCCGAGGCGTTTCATTCCTCGCGCTGTGTCGGAAATATAACATCAATGTGACACCCCCAAAATCTGCATAAGACACAATCCCCCCCCTGTTTTGCATCACACACACCCTCAAAGCAGTTGTAATAATATGTTACGGTCTTTCAGGGAAGCCATGACATTGACTGTGAATTCCGGGGTGAATTTGCATGGAGCTCCTTTGTTCGTGGCTAGAGGACTTTACTTCTTGTTTTGTTCTTGTCTCTTGGAGCTGGTTTAGCCTCTCCGCTCGTCTAGAAGGCTTTGTGCCCCCCCCCCTCAAAGCCAGCACAGGGGGATTTGTGGATGAGGTAAAAATAGACAGAGCAGATGCTCTTTTTTCCCTGGAAGCCATTATGAGTAGTATCTGAGGTGTGGCTCTGGAGACTGGCACAGAGATACGCTTTAACACTTTACCACATTGACGAAGAGCGAGGTGATAGCTGAAGGATGACTGAAGTGTTGGAGAAAGTACACACGAGGCAGAATATAGTTGAGAAATAAAAGCAGGAGAACATTGCAACTGAACTGGTGTGCATAACTTAAAAATGTTTCAGATTACACATAAGGTATATATCCATTTATAAGTTATACGTAAATTGTTAGGAATTTAACATTTAGGATATTATGCTTTGAAATTCTGGGTAGATATTCACTCTGTTTTACAGATTTATGGTTTGTGCTGACCTCCTTCTCTGGGCAAGTCTTTTAAATACACCATATTGTAGAATAGAATATGATATGTCATCTCCAAACAACAGTAACATTTTACTTGAAGGGGATATACTGTACATCAGGCATTGATAACATCTTTGTATCGTATGTCATCTCTATTCATACATACTGTACGTAGTGTTATTGGAGAACGTTCTTGCAATGGAGGACATTTAAAACGTGTGGTGTATTTTAAGTTAAAAAGGCTTCTGAGGTCTGTAATTTCCACTTTGAAATTTCAGACTTGATTTTCCCTTACGAGAAATGTATCAGTCCCTACAAAAATGTCCTTTAATTGTAATCCACATAATAATGAACATTTGCTGTTGCTGCAGGATTATTTTCCTGCTGTAGCAAACCGGCTCGAATTAAGATCCTACATATGTAACACCTTTACTGATTATATGAACGCCTAATGTACGTGTTCATTTACACTGTGGGCAATCTGACAATCTGATATGTCGATAGCAGAATCTATTTCAAATTCAATTATAGAATTTCACAGATGCAAGACTTAATCCCGTTGACAAATATGTTACATTGGATTGAGATTGATTTGAAGCCTAGAGAAGGATGAATGGTTTTCATTTGTATAATCACAAGTGACTAGACTTCAGAATACAATGTTGAACATTTCTGGGAAATACCTTTGTAGGCCTGCTGTGGTTATTGTGAATGCACCATCTGTGCTGATGTAATTACTCAGAACTAAATGACTAGAACACTGTCAATGGGACACTCACAAGGTGTAAGGATATCCCTTTAAAATCCATGTGTAACAGGGAAATGTTCGGTAGAGGAAACATTGATTGATGATTTGGTTCCATCTTAAATATTGGTTCATTGCATTAAACTGTGCATACAACACATTTACAGGCACAAAAGGGATGTGAGAGATAGCTGAGAAAGCAATCAGTCAAAACTCGACTGAGAATCGGATTGATTCTCTCTGTGGGGAAGCGTCAAATTCAAGTGCATCCCACACCACACTCTGCACTATGTTACTAAAACATAACTACTACCACAAGATAGGATATGTAGTGGACACAAGCCAGAATATGAGGATGTGGAATAGTATAGTACTGTACAGTACAGCAAATTTAGAATAGCCCATTGGAGTTCAATCAGCATGCAGTAGCTAAAGAATGAGTACAATGATTATATTCAGAAGGATTATAGCATCACAGTATTCCTACTAGAGAAAGAGATGATTGCACTGAATTCATGGAGCATCAGGAATAATACTGTACTAACCAAAGTGGGCTACCTCCGTCAAGATAAACATCTTACCTCCAGATTCTTCATTCCCATATGGTGTGCAACAACTTGGAGCTAGAGACTCTGGTATGTGATGTCTTCTTTTACAGGCCTTGTTGCTTCTGCATTGTTCATCATCATTATTGTCGGAGCGAAACCAATCATTTTCTCAGCGTTGGGGGAAGTGTGGAGAGCTAATTAAGTGTGTTGTGTTTTGTGGCTGAAGCTCAGTCAGCGATGTACGGCGCTGTATCCAGACCAGCTGTTCCGTGCTGCCAGAGGGAAGAGGTTATTGCAGTGTACCTCTGTTGCCATGGAGAGGGAATGGTGGATCCAGATGAGCAACAATAGTGAAATTACTTTAATGTGCTTTCTTTCCTCTCCTTTCATCTTCTGGGTTGTAAAACTGCGTTTTTGTGTCCTATGCTCCATTGACCAAACAGTTGCATACGTCGTTTGGATAATGCAATGAGATGTGAAGCACTTGTTTCAAAATCTGTGAGACCAAAAAAAATCTGCATTTTACGGATGCATTGCAGAAATGGGTTTGATTGAGGAAAGTCATCTTATTCGGAAGTTTATTTTCTAGGACAAAGACTCGATTGTAGAACAAAGCTCATGTTTATTCATATGAATGTTGTTGCAGATACATATGCAAGCTCAACAGAATAAAATGTTACAATTTATCACTCGAAGAAACAGACAGAAGATTTGTGATGTCAAATCAAAAGAAATTGCCAATGGATACTTCACTGGCTCATAGGTACATTGTTTGCACATTCTCGTGATCGTTACAGTGTCGTTTTTTGTTGTTGTTGCCTGACAGAAATATACAAGCTCGTCAAATACAATACAATCTACAAAGACAGGCTATCACAGTAAATATCAATACCAACAATAATAACATACTGTATATATCAACCCCAATGACAATAAGAAAGTAAAAAGCCTGCCTCCTAGCAATGCTAGACTAGTCTCCTGTACAACAGCGTCATAATGTTGCAAAATACATCCAGAGAAGGGAACCATTTTGGTTGGTAAAAATGCCCATGCAAAAAGAAGATAGAAAAGAGAAAATACACACCACAAAGAAACATGAATGAAACTGGGTGCTTCCAACAGTCTTTGCCTTAACTGTCTGTAGTCTGTGTTCCCAGATATACGGTATTGTCATTGACTAGATTCTTTACACTGTGGTCCATTGGGCCTCATTTATCAATCATACTCAGATCCTACAATGTACCTACAGGTGATCCCATGCAAATGAGTGGTTGTGTTGTGTTGGTTCCTGAGAGGACGTATTGCGCAGGAAAGACAGAATACTTTGAGGTGTGTTATGAGGTGTCATTACACCTGTTCCAAATAGATATTTTGCTACCAACGCATTGGGATACCATTATGGGTTAATGTTAATATAATTAGAAACATGGCTCATGGCGCAGTGGTTAAGGGCGCTGTACTGCAGCGCCAGCAGAGACCCTGGATTCGCGCCCAGTCTCTGTCGTAATCGGCTGCGACCGGGAGGTCCGTGGGGCAACGCACAATTGACCTAGCGTCGTCCGGGTGAGGGAGGGCTTGGCCGGTAGGGATATCCTTGTCTCATCGCGCACCAGCGACTCCTGCGGCGGGCCGGGTGCAGTGCACGCCATCCAAGGTTGCCAGGTGCACGGTGTTTCCTCCGACACATTGGTGCGGCTGGCTTCCGGGGGTTGGATGCGCAGTGCGGCTTGGTTGGGTTGTGTATCGGAGGACGCATGACTTTCAACCTTCATCTCTCCCGAGGCATTACGGGAGTTGTAGCGATGAGACAAGATAGTAGCTACTAAAACAATTGGATACCACGAAGAATTGGGGAGAAAACGGGGTAAAAATTCAACAAAAAAAGAAACATGGCACTGCGTTACGATGATCACTACACTAGTCTCTCTCCACCTTTAAAGATGCAGGTATCGAGTTACATGGTAAATGGCTGCTCCATTTGACAACCTTTATTATCTGATCCAGTAATTATAATTACTGAATTAATTCACTCTCATACATAAATGTATTGTTATATAGAGCTCTTCCAGATGTTTAGGGGAAACGTGACCTCAGTCACCACCAATGAGTAGCACCCGCCTGGGGAAAGTGGTCATGATTGTGTGTTGTGTCCCACAGTTTGGTTTAATATAGTCTGATAAACAAGGCCCAGGATTTCATATCCCTTCAGCTTCTAGAGTAATTCAATTCTACACTACGATACATTAGCCTGCGCTATTCCTCTGTGATGAAAGAAGTCAAGAGTGGGTAATTCCATAAAAACACAATCAATATAAGACTTTTGAAGTCATCGAAAATCAAGAAAGGCATTACCTTTTCGGTACCTGTTCTTACATTCTGTTTCTATACCTTCTACACATTATATATCATGATGTACTTTATTTCTTGTTACTGAGTAACATACAGGATACTTCTCTACTTCCACAGTACTCTACCCTGCACCTTAGAGACTACAGCCCCTATGTACATACAGTCATTGAACATTGGTCACTTTAATAATGTTTACATACTGTTCTACCCACTTTATATGTATATACTGTATTCTAGTCATGGCTCATCCTATATAACTACTGCTGTACACACGTTTTCTATTCATATACTGCCCGTACTGTCTTTAGACACCATTATATGTATATATATTTATATTCCGGTCTCTGACATTGCTCGTTCTCATGTTTCTTAATTTCTTCATGTATTTAAATGTTTCTGGATTATGTGTGATTTTTTTTATTTTATTGCTAAATATTACTACACTGTTGGCGTTACACAGCGTTTCCCAAACTCAAGTCCTCTGGACCCCAAGAGGTGCAGGTTTTGTTTTTTGCCCTAACACTACACAGCTGATTCAAATGATCAAATCGGATGATTAGTTGATTATTCGAATCAGCTTTGTAGTGCTAGGGCAAAAACCAAAATGTGTAACCCTTAGGGTCCTGAGGACCTAGTTTGGGAAACCCTGAGCTAGAAGCACTTAGTAATTCGCTGCGCCTGCGATTACATCTGCACATCTGCGTACATTTCCATCTGCGTACATTTGAAATATTCTGTGGACCAGACCTGTGTTCAAATTCAGTTGATCTAGCCAAGTTTGATTGAGCTTGCCTGGTGCAATGGATCCAACGTAACTGTTGCAAAACTACAAACCCCACCCATCTTACACTCCAAGCAGGCTAAAGCAAATGCTAAAAAATATTTGAACGTAATCAAATAGTATTTGAACCCAGGTCTGCCGTAGAATTAGAAGGTCACAGCATGGCTAGCTATCTACTGCTCCTGCTCGGAGCGAATGACGTGGAACAAGGTAACATTGTACAGCACCTGGTGACCATTATTCCACGCATACAGCGCTCTGTCTTTAGGGTTATAGTCCAGCATGGAGATGTGAGAGTACTTATTCTGGAACGGTATGTCAATGTACTCGTAGGTGGATGAGTTGGTGCTGAAGGCATAGTACACCTTGGTCCCACCGGAGTAGCCATTGGTGACATATAGCGTACCACAGATCATGAAGGCCTCTCCTGCGCTCCTCTTGGGGTGATTGGTGGTCCAGCTCTTGACGATCTGCAGGGTGTTGGGGTTCAGTTTGCTGATGACAATGTTCCCCGCGTTCTGATTGGTGGCATAGACGGCCCAAAGCCCGCCCTCGTCCACCATGAGGTCGATGTCCGAGTGGCCTCCCCAGGAGTAGTGGTACATGTTGTTGTAGCCGGCATAGTCCAGCTGGCGTGACTTGCTGATGACAGAGGTCTTGAAGTCAAACTTGATGATGGTGTGGCTCTGGAACTTGTTGAAGTAGATGGAGCCGTTGTAGACCACCTGACCCGTGCCCGACCACGGGTGGGGGAGGCGGTGAGACGTGAAGTTGTCGGAATTCATAAAGTCGTAGATGGACATGTACTCCCGCACAAATCGGTTGTTGTGGTAGCCGTCCATGTACCACACCTGGATAGGAATACAACAGCATTAAAGATTTGGCATTCTCAGGTACAGTGTGTTATTGCAAATGTTCTTCTAAAACCTTCCTGTAATATCAAATCATGGAGCGCTTGTGGTCTTTCTGCTGTAACCCTGAGATTAAATTAAGGATATCAAAGTTTTCCCAGACAGACTTTCTCTACAAAGCCGGGGCTTCGACCCTCATCAATCATTGAGAGCCAGTGCGGATGACTCAATTTATCTCTGATCTCTCAGATTTGGAGCGTTGCCGTTCTTGACACAAACTGGTGCGCCCGGCACCTACTATCAAACCCCATTCAAAGGCACTTAAATATTTTGTCTTGCCCATTTACACTCTGAATGGCACACAATCCATGTCTTAATTGTCCCAAGGCTTAAGAAAATCCTCCTTTAACCTTTCTCCTCCCCTGCACCTACACTGATTGAAGTGGCTTTAACAAGTGACATCAATAAGGGATCATAGATTTCATCTGGATTCATGGAAAGAATGAATGTCAGTGGTATTCCTTAACAAACACAAGAATAAAAGTTATGCATGATATTGAGTGATATTTTAGTAAAACAAAACGCTCATCCAATCCTTGGATTCATCTCTTATCAGACATAAGGTATATATAATATCAGACACCACATAGTATAAATAATATCAGACACCAATTATCCCTAGAATGACTTATCTTACTGCAATGACAACCCGGAGATGTAAATACCTCCCATTGTTGTGGTGCCGGTGATCTAATCCCAGACAGTGAGGCATGAAAACACATTAGTGAGGTTCTAATGGGATCCATTTTGGTGAAAACTTGAGTAATTGGGTAATTCTACATTGCTAGCTAGCATCTTGCATCTGATATTTTATCTTTCCTGGGGTTCCTCACAATTGCATAATTAACAAAACATGTTTTCGCTGACAATGTTTTATGTTTATACTGTATAATAAATATGATAGGTATTGCAGAAGCAGACCTACCCTAGTGTCATCCTCAGGTGCCAGGGGGTCAGTCATCCAGGATCCAAACCTTGATCCAGACGTCTTAATTGTGATTGGATCGCTGATTCCTGTCAGCTTCCCACATGCTGCAAGAGCCAAAGACACAATGCAAGATACTGCATTTATCTCTGTACTATCAATGCTGTCTATAGGTTGGAAACCAGTGTGTGTGTGTGTGTGTGTGTGTGTGTGTGTGTGTGTGTGTGTGTGTGTGTGTGTGTGTGTGTGTGTGTGTGTGTGTGTGTGTGTGTGTGTGTGTGTGTGTGTGTGTGTGTGTGTGTGTGTGTGTGTGTGTGTGTGTGTGTCTGCCTGCATAGGTCAGTGACCTTGTATACTTGAACTATACTTGTATATATAATTATGTTGAAAATTACATTTTCAATATGACTTGTTTATGATGACAAATCCAGCTTTAGTATTGCATTCTAGTGATAAATTCAGTGATTTCTTCAGGTTTTGTCATTCGTGTTTTAGCTGAAGGTCTCTCTAGCAAGAACTGTGTAGATACTGTATACATGTGTATGCCAGAATCTAGTCCTCCTGCAATCTATTTCTGTGCCTCAGAATCAACGTTGGCGCACAAACTTTGGTCTCGTGGTCTCTGTACAACAGTATCAATTCAATAGCATAGATAAATGATAACTATGAATAATGGAAACATACTTTTCTGTTTTTACATAAAGCACACACTCAATTACTCTCCTCTACAAATGCTATATTAAAAACAGGCACAGTAAGTGCAATATTACATTTTGAGTCAATTCACACTCACACCTCCCCCTCACTTCACATCCAGAAAAAAGTAGCAGCCCCCATTCTTCTTAGATAGCAAGAGTTACATAGTACGGAACACTATCTCCCATTGCTATAGTACTTGGAAAGTTAAAGCTGAGCACTTGAAACAAAAGTGGATAATCCTCTCATATTGGAGTGAGACATCCTTAAATTTCTAGGAATTTGCCGGCACATTAGCTATTCTCCCTCCCCACAGGGTCTATGTTTTCCTATTGGTACACTCAGCATCCTAACAGTCAATGCTACCAACAGTGCATGTAGCTGGCTTGATAATGGAATCATATAGTTGCGCGAAGGAAACTGACTTCAATGCATGTTGTCTTCCCTCGGTCTCATTCCTTTCCATTTCTTTTACATTTGACCTCCTAATGTTTTTTTAAACATGCATTTTGTACCATTCATTGATTTGTTCAGCCTTTCATCTACAGATGTAGGATCTTGATTTGATCACCCTGTCGCAGAATAACTTTCCTACAAAAACATTGTTGTGTATTTGATGTTTAAAAAGGCTTCTGAAGTTTGTAATTTCCTGTTTGTAGTAACCAAATGTCCACTTGGAAGTTTCAGACTTAATATTCCTTTACCAAAAATGTATCAACCCCTACAAAAATGTAAATAAATTGCAATCCATATAATAATTCAAATGTCTTGCTGCAAACGGTCTCAAATTAAGATCCTACGTCTGTACCTTCAGCCTTTCACTTATTTTTGACATCAATCAAAGAAACATGGTGACAGGTAGGCTTTGTATCTATATGCCTTCCTGTGAACAACCCAATGCAACAAGGATATTACTGAAATAGGTAATCTGTCAGTTGTTATATCCTGTCACTATTTTTAGATGACTGCCGCTACAATGGTGTGTAGCTTTTAGTCAAGAAGTGTGCATAATCTCATTAGCTCATTTCTGGCACGCATAACATGACGTGCTAGTGATGTAATTTTGACTAAATAGGATTACATTAGCAAAATGTAACTCAAGTCACTCGTTAACAACTCTAAATCCTAACGTATTTAAATAGTGGCTAACTTGACATACTGTATGAGGACAATCTCTTTTTTCATCAACAATATTGTTAAGCATTGATGCATTGATTTGTGTGTATGAGGTAGTCGTTGTGAATTTGTTCGATTACTTGTTAGATATTACTGAACTGTCGGAACTAGAAGCACAAGCATTTCACAACACTCGCATTAACATCTGCTAACCATGTGTACGTGACCAATAACATTTGATTTGATTTGCAGTAGGCATGTAAGTACATGTAGGAGTATGAATAGGAATAGGTGTAGTCAAGGCATCTTTGATTCCCTAACATGAGAGAATAACTGAGTATGTTAAAGCTGATATACTGTAGGGGTAGAACATGTAGGTGTGGTGGATAGATAGAGATCTGCTGGTGTGAGAAGAACAACTACTGTAGCTCTGATTGGCCCCTTGCACAAGGAAGCAAATGGGGGTGTTTCGGTGTTATCTGAGCCTACCTAATTTTTGCATGCACGCACGAAGCCTCTCTTCAAGATTTGACACTCTGTTTTGTAGCTCCTCGTAGTCATAGGTTCCAATCTCCTCCTGGAGTTCATTTAGCACAGACGTCAGATTCTGGATTTCCTCTTTAAACTGCAATACCAATTTTGCATCAGCTTTGTACTCCTCCAACACTGGTATCAATGGTCTAAGTTCCTCCATTTTCGCTTTTATTGCCTGAAAGGTTAAAATAGGCTTGGTTCAGTGTTATGCGAGCAAATGGGTGTGCCACACTTGTCTTGCCCTACTCTGGCTGTCTCCCTATGGTGAGTGCAGAGTGGACCTAACACATTCAACAGTATCATGAGCGGATGTGACATCATCCCAAACATAAGCAGCATGAAACAAGTCCTCGGCACACCAAAAACAATTTGGGAAAATATTTTATTTTCACCTTTTAAAATGCAACATCTTAGGGTTTACACGCTTTCATGTCACATACAACGTTTTCTCTGTAGTAAACCAAGTATGTATGTACTAAATTTAACGAGATATGGAATTAAATAAAAATGTAATGAAAATAATAAAAAAAAACGAACAAAATCTATTAATGGAATGCATCTACAGTGACATGCAGAAATGCAAAGAGCAGTGAAGGTCGGAGGGTGAAAAAGGTGCTATATTTCAAATAGAATGCATGATGCAAATAGTCATTGGTCAAGTTCAGGGATAGAACACTGGGATTGAACTGCCTCTTCAGTCTCTGCAGCTTTTTAATTTCCTAAAGTTAGCCCTGCAAGCAAAAACAATTAGATACTGTTGAGTGTCGAATAATCTAACTCACTAGCCTATCTAATATACACACACAAAACGTGCAAGGGTCATCACTCCCAGGGATGTTCATGACAGAACATAGCATAAACATGTGAGGATAGATGGGGAACACATACACACAAACACACACACACACAAACAAACATAAACGTCATCAGAGTAGTTCATGACGTTTATTTTTATTTGCAGGGACAAGCATTTAGGTGTAAGGGTTTCATTTACACCAGAGGCTGCATGTATCACGCTTCCCAGAGTAGTAGTGCCGATCTAGGATCAGGTTGGACTTTTAGGCCTTTATGAATAACATTATATAGACAGGAAGGACCTGGTCCTACATCAGCACTTCTACTCTGAGACGCATGATAAATATGGACCCATAACTCCACTTAGAGGACATCTCTTTGTACAATGTTGTCTATGTAAGAGCAATGTTGACATACCTTATATTGCCTGGCAATGTTCTGTTTGTGGTTCTCCTCCACCTGTTTAAACTTGGTCTCCAGACCTTTCAGCTGGACCTCCATTCTCTCCACGTATTGCAGGTCTCTTTGGGTCCGCTGGTCCAGCACCTGGATAGACTGGGTCATGTTCTGGACCTAACACATAGGAAACAATAAAAAAAATAAAGACAATAAAGACCTAAATACAGCCCCAAATATACTAAGAATCCTTGTTTTACCTGGGTTTGCATTTAGTGTTTTAGGGTCTTCCCAAACATTAAATGTTGGTGCATTGCACAATTAATTGTATATATGCTATGGATGATTGACTGCAAAAAGTGTCACTGTAATCTCTAATGTGCCAAGCCAGACATTACAGTGATTCAAGTGCTCAAAAGCAACATACTGTTATGTGGATTTGAAGAGCAAGCGAATCAGAAAGATCTACATCCGGGATAGAGATTGACAGTGTGCTAACATGGACTAACGGTTATTCCCCATCAAGGTGCCACATTTGTGCAACACCTGGCCTCCAAACAAGTCTACTGTATAAGACAATGTCAGATCATGCACTACCGTTCAAAAGTTTGGGGTCACTTGGAAATGTCCTGGTTTTTGAAAGAAAAGCACATTTTCTGTCCATTAAAATAACATCAAAATGATCAGAATTACTGTGTAGACATGGTTAATGTTGTAAATGACTAGGCCAGCATCCTGGAGTCGCCTCTTCACTGTTGACCTTGAGACTGATGTTTTGCGGGTACTATTTAATGAATCTGCCAGTTGAGGAGTTGTGAGGTGCCCGTTTCTCAAACTAGACACTCTAATGTACTTGTCCTCTTGCTCAGTTGTGCACCGGGGCCTCCACTCCTTTTTCTATTCTGGTTAGAGACATTTTGCGCTGTTCTGTGAAGGGAGTAGTACACAGCGTTGTACGAGATCTTTAGTTTCTTGGCAATTTCTCGCATGGAATAGCCTTCATTTCTCAGAACAAGAATAGACTGATGAGTTTCAGAAGAAAGGTCTTTGATTCTGGCCATTTTGAGCCTGTAATTGAACCCACAAATGCTGATGCTCCAGATACTCAACTAGTGTAAAGAATGCCAGTTTTCAGCTGTGCTAACATAATTGCATAAGGGTTTTCTAATGATCAATTAACCTTTTAAAATGATAAACTTGGATTAGCTAACACAACGTGCCATTGGAACACAGGAGTGATGGATGCTGATAATGTGCCTCGGTACACCTATGTAGGTATTCTATTAAAAATATTCAGTTTCCAGCTACATTCGTCATTTGTAACATTAACAATGTCTACACTGTATTTCTGATCAATTTGATGTAATTGTAATGGACAAAAAATTTGCTTTTCTTTCAAAAACAAGGACATTTCTAAGTGGCCCCAAACTTTTGAACGGTAGTGTATGAAATGATGATGATGGGGAATTAATATCGGCAAAATCCTGCAGGGTGAACTGAATTGCTGTTCTCAAGGAACCATACAAGTGAGTGACTCCTGTCCTCTGTCCATAGGCTGTTACTGCTGAAAAGAAGATGTCATATTATTCGTGGTGCAACTGGTGAATGGTGTTTGTTCTAGTGGAACTCTGATAACAGGAGGTAATGGGTACAGTAGTACGTCATGCTACATGGGTGGTTACTTTTTCTAGCAGCTGCCGGAGCTGTTTGGTCCTGGCGTCCCGCGAGCACATGGTCTGTTGAGGCGCCACCACGGTGCATACACAGCGGCCCTCTGTGTCCTGAGCTGAGCTGTACACCTGCCATGACTCCTCCGGGTTGGCTGGCAGCACCTACGAGAGAGACACACAGAAAGGGAGAGAGATGATAAGACAGACAGACAGACAGACAGACAGACAGACAGACAGACAGACAGACAGACAGACAGACAGACAGACAGACAGACAGACAGACAGACAGACAGACAGACAGACAGACAGACAGACAGACAGACAGACAGACAGACAGACAGACAGACAGACAGACAGACAGACAGACAGACAGACAGACAGACAGACAGACAGACAGACAGACAGACAGACAGACAGACAGACAGACAGACAGACAGGGATGAATGAAAAAGGGTTATTCGTGTAATGATGGGATGTGACAGTATATCCATTTCCATTCCATACTGTACTGGCTCTGACATGTTTTTTTTTCTTCAAATTGTCCTTTCCAGCACCGTTTCTGCAACTGTGGAGAATGGTTTACCAGGCCAGTACAGTCCAGCTTGGTTTGGCGTGGCTTGGCAAGGCTCACTGAGTAGTTTAAGATACACCACATCACTAGTCGCACCACATCACTACTCATTTCTAAAACACATTCGCTTATCAAACAATATAATTACATTTTGGGAGGTTTGAACAAAAATCATGATCTCTGCAGAGAATTTGTGCTAGTTTGAAGCGGAATCATTTCACCACAGGGATATACATAGCCTTGTTCCAAGATGATGGAGTATGATTACGCAAAATGGCATCTGTAGTTTTGAACCTTGCAGTATGCTCCACATTAATCTTAAAATAATTAAAGCGACTGTCCATACTCTGAAGACAAAGGGGCTGGCAAAAGGATATAACATCAAATTGAGGAAAACATCTTTGTAAATCTACTCAAATAGCTTTTGATAGATTGTGATAATATTAAAGTCATAATCTAGTACTTGTAATGTTTTAACATGATTTAATCTGTGCCGTTACATTTTCAAGCCTCCAATAAAGTCATGAGGTAGAGTCATTTAATTAAACAGTCAATGCCTACTTAGCAACACGCCTTCAGAGTAATAATTAGATACAGAGGCTGGTTGAAATGTGGATTGGTTTAAGTTTTACCACTACACGAAGCCAAAGCAATATAGATATGAATAGAAATATGGCTCTAGATATACCCTGGCAATTAGTGACATGCAGCGTATAATGCTAAGATCCATTATGTATATAATATGCCACATTAGCTGTTAGTATATATAATGGAGCCTAATGTTGCTCTTTATATTAAAATACATTAGTCACCGTTTTAGAATTGTTATTATTGTCCATCATTGGACCACATTACCACACTTATGTACAGTATATCAAGTTCATCCATTGAGCAAAGAATATGTGAAAGTTGTTGTATGGCCTACACAAGGTTAACAGGAATAGTAACATAATTATTAGCCGTTTGTTATATGTTCATGGATAGGCCTACTCGTTTGGCAATACTCACTACACTCAATGTTCCTCTCTTTTGATGTACAACCAAGAGCAGCCTTTTTTTCTTTAAATGAATAACCAACATGATCAATTATACGCATACTAATACATTTGTCAAACTATTTTTATTCGTGCTATTGGCACAAATGTAAACGCGCAATTTGTCCCCAGTAGGGTACATGATTCTAATGGTTCCTGAATCAGCTGTCACTCACGCCTGTGCTCCGGTCTGCTTTCCCTCCTGACGCTACCAAGAGCTTGGTGGTGTTGAGTCCCACCAAGGACGGTAATGTCTGCGACATCCAGTTAGTGATCATAGCCATCGTGCTAAGCACCACTCCAATCTTGAGTAAAGGCACCGACATATCTGCGCTTTCTTCGTATTACAAAAATCTTCATTGTACACATTCCATTGGAGAACTAACTAGGCAAATAACATTGCCAGTCATTTGATGCAACGGCATGGCTGCAACAGCGGACAGTCTGGGTTTGAACATGTTTGGATGACAGGTGGAGGTTCTGCCCTCTTCAAAGGCGACTGTGATGATGGGCCAATGCGGTTGTTTTAAACTGTGAATCCGTTCTCCTGCAATCACTCTCGAGTTTATAAAATGACGGAATTCAGTCGCCTCTTCCATTCGCTGGATACCCCCCCGCCCACCCATCACGGATCAATAAACCGTCAGCCAAAATCCGTGGTGCCACGCTTTCGAGTTTGCCACAAGACAGCATTATGTACCTTTCCACCTTCTATACCAAATACAAAATAGTATCTTCATGTGAGGGAATACTACATGTAAATAACATGACTTCAGACTTCGAAGTCAATGTGTGATATAATCAAGTTTAAGCATGAAACCCCACAAAAGCAATTGAGACAAAACGAGCCCAAACGAACCTAAACTAAACGGCATTCTCAGACTGAATACCTTAATTGTGTAGGTTACTTAATAACAGTGGCTGGATGACTCTATGCGGAGAATAACTGGATTAGTCCAACCACATTGAAACCCATCAGCATCAACTATCGACAAGCACTATAGAAAGCTAGGTAAAATCACGTTTAATTGCATCCAAAAAAGATGTGCAGGATATTGATATAGTTATTCACAGACAAAACGACAAAATCGTAATCTTGGAACATCTGATTAATGGTAGAGATTTTAAACAACATCAGACTTCACATCAGGCTTGTACAAAGTCCGTGGCGCAATAATGGCACATGCAGGCATAATGTCTATCGCTGTTCATGGACTTGTTTTGCTTAACCAACCATGTGCAGGGATATCTAGGGACATTCCGCCACCTTGTCGTTACAAATTATATTGCACGCCCATTTGTAAGATACTGTGTAGCCTAGTAGTAGTGACATAGTCTGCCATACCAGCTTCAGGAATGTAAATAAGAATGTCAATTTGTCATGACTATTTGAAAGCACCAAATGCCTGATTCAACTAATCCAGAGTTTGATGATCAGTTGATTAGTGTGTGACCAAGTGTGTTAGTGCTGGGCTAGAACAAAAGCGTGAACACCCTGTTGGTGTCCAAGACTGTCGGAAAAGTAGGTGACATTGTGGCAGCCAGGGGGAGGCGCTGTGTCACCGTGGAGTGCAAAGCATCTCTGAACAGAGAAACAATTATTTGAAAATAAAATAGAGATATTAAGAAAAGCATGTTCATGAAGACCAGCATTACAAATGAATACCAGTTATTAATCATAGCTATTAATCATAACAAAAATGATTCGTTTAAAAAAATGGTTTCCCATTTTAAATAACAGTTTATTATTATATAGGTGAATGATTTTGGTTTGCAGCTTTCTTCCGGTATGATCAATGTAAAGAGATTAGGCTATTCATGTTACAAATTGGGGTAGAATCTGGTTTATGCAATACTTGTTAAGCTTTCTTATTTAGCCTTTCCACTGACATACTAAACCAATAGGCCTACAATTCTGACTAAATGACTACTGCAGTCACATGTTATAAGCGTGTTTAATAGATATTCTCAAAACAGCGTTACTAATCTATGTATGTAAAAGTGCCCTACTTCTGTCATTGTGAAATTAATAGTTGACTAATTTGATGATTTTTTTTGCTCGCTGTCCATAGTATCACTTCTCACTTCCCCAAAATAAGTCTTCAGACATGCGGATATGGATAGTCACACCAAGAACCCCCTGAGTGGGATAGGGACTCCGCAATGGACTGAAAGTTGAACAAGATTTACCCAAAGTCTCAGTTCAAAGTAGGCTCTCACTGCTAATGCCATGTGATTAACTTTCATTCAGTCGTTTTGCTCGCCGATTTTGACTTCGATTATCTCACACATAATTGAAATTAATATATAATTAGTTAGATGAATTGCATGTGAAACAAAAATTTTAATATTTCAATGTAGCCTAGACTATTTAATTGATTGTCTAATTGTTGTTGTAGACAATCAGGAATAGATAGCATACAGTTTGGCTATAGAAATGCCTCAGTGGATGCGCATAAGAGCTTATCAAATTTTTCGGGGGAGGAAATCCATTTATCGTCTCAATATCATAATATATTTAAATCTCTAGGCATACATCGTCTTTAATTAGGTAATCTGTAGGATAATTCGCAAATCATGTTTTAAGTATCTTAAATGGGGAGTAAAATGGCGTTTATAAACCTACTTGGGTGAGTTCAGTGCCCATCAAGACGAGGAGGGTGAGACTCAGAAGCTTGCTTGTAGGCTGCATCTCTTGCCTCCGATAGCACCAGATCCAGTACTTTCACATGCAGATTGTCTTTTCCACTATGGTCTTATTCCTCTTCCTCTGTCGTCTTGCAATCTTCGTTGCAGAGCTGAGCACTAAAATAAAGGTAAATAATAAATGCCGTCACTGCATGATGTTCAATGCATCTCAGTGCGTTGTGATGAAGATCCTCTTCCCTATGTCCTCCTTCTGTCAGCCACCTCGAATGCGAAACATGGAAAGAAAAAACATAAAGCTTTCTCAAATCACAACTCCAACAGCCTTTAGTCAAAAGTTGCCTCCGCAAAACAAGCAGAGGGGTGGACGACCTAAATCACGACAATGCGGGAAGGAGCTAGCCGTGGTGCTGAAACCGGATGTAACAGGAACTGGGGTGGGAAATTCAATAATTATTTGGTGGGTTTGGCCATTAAATGGAGATGGGGCCGGGGTTCATAGGAGAAGAGAAAATATAGAATAGAATGGCGTTCATGGTTCGTAACCTGTAGAACTAGCCAACATTTCAAAAAATTATATAGAATAAATGAAAGTATTATTATCATGTAGTAGCCAACATAATGGGTTCTGGGATCTGCTGAGGTATATATAGTAGTAGATGTAGGCCATAGCAGCATTGCAGTATTGGTGTTTGCTACAGAATACTTCTGAAAATAATTTTGCATGAAGTCATGGCATCCATCTAATGCATAGGCTACCCCCTTTATCTTGCTTACTATGCTCAAGCTGTGAATACTCACCAAAGTGGTGTCTTACATGCTTATCTCATACTACCTCTTTGTCATGTGATCATAGTTTCCTATATGTATGTCTCTAGATTCCCTTTTCCCCCTGTCCAGGTCTTTAGTTGACATTTCCTCAACTCCTACCTTCCTTGATCTTTTCAGAAATGTCAGAGGGAAACAAGAAAAAGAGGGAAGGTATGGAAAGCGAGCTGCAGAGAAAATGATGGTATAGCCAGAAATGTCATGAAGACGAGGCAAGTCAAGGAAAGCAGTGTATGGATTTTTGCACCCACCAATTAAAAGTAGGCCTACTGTAATGATATTGCATATTTATTTGAACTGTTAGCCCTTGTGGCTGGGACCGTGGATTGTCCCGGGCTTGTAGTTGTCTAAATCCATGCTGTTTGTTGCTTTTATTTAAATGTAAGCTGCCAAGAGCATGGAAACCAGTGGCGGTTGGTGCCGTTTAAGATTAGGGAAGACAATTTCATTTTTGTGAGCATGGCCTTATTTCTATTACAGCATATTAGATGACTGTTATTCATATTACATCCACCCAGTACAATGTAACATCAATAGGTTTAGGCTACTAAATCATACTCAAATTTACAACATAGGTGCACAGCTCAAGATAAATATTTGAGTAGTCAAGGTAACATACAACATAGTGCCTTGCACACTCTTGCCTGCATCTACCTGATCTAGGGTGTAATCATTAGTCTAAACAGTTGAAAAACTAAAGTTCCTATTGGACAAATTAAGGTATTTTTATCCTTGTTGTGTTCCATTTGTTTTCCATTTAATAAATGTTTTTCAACAGAATTGGTGGAATGAGTACACCCCTGATCACCCACAAACACAGTTCCCTTTCATAGCAGCCACATATAAAAAGCATGATCAATTTACTCATTGTATAATTCCTTCCTGCATCTCCTCTCATCTTTTCCCTTCACTTTTGGGCGTCAGTGCACAACACAACAGCTGTCTGTGACCAGGTGAAAAATCCTTTCCAAGCCAAACCTTCATACCATAACTGCTAACTGCTACACACAGCCTACATCATTGTCACCATATCAACATTGCTACTAGAACTAACACATTTCACATGTTCAGATTTTACATGCTTCTAATTTTGACAGAAAGTTGTTTTCCTTTCAAGTTTTCACTGCAACAACTGTTGATAGATGTAGCTGGTAAATTCACTCTGCACTCTTGTTTGAGTGTTCAAGACAGCAGAATAACTGACAAATTTATCAACGCTCTCAACACCTGTTGAATATGGTCGGTGCCAGTAAACATTGGCAGAAAAGCGTAAACTGTTGCCAGCAGCAAAGTTGCATTCACTAATGCTCTGGATAACATAAAAACAGCCTAAACAGCTCTGCTAGGACGAGTAAAATGGTCAGTGAACTGTTCTCTCATCTGTGCCTGCAAAAAGCTAGCAAGCTAGCCAATGTTAGCCAGTTAGCTTGGGTGCTTGATTGCTGTTGTTAGGACAGAATGCTTGGATCAACCCTTAAAGAGATGGGTGGGGCTAAAGATAAGAAGGTGTGAACGATGTTGATTGGGTGTAGACAAAGAAGAGCTCTCCAGTAGGTACCAAAACATTCAAAGGCCATTTTCTCAAAGGTGAGGTTACAAGTTTATCAACTTTCAAAGCAGAATTACACTACGGTCACAAGACGCAGGCCTTCTTATTGTCCCTAGAATTTCTAAGCAAACAGCTGGAGGCAGGGCTTTTTTATCCTAGAGCTCCATTGTTATGGAATTCACAGATTCGGTCTTGACCTTTAAGTCTTTACTGAAGACTCATCTCCTCAGTAGGTCCTATGATTGAGTGTAGTCTGGCCCAGGGGTGCGAAGGTGAACGGCTCCCCTCTCTCCACTCAGGGCTGAGTCACTGGCTTACTAGCGCTCCTCCATGACGTCCCTAGGAAGGGTGCATAACTTGAGTGGGTTGAGTCACTGACGTGATCTTCCTGTCCGGTTTTGCACTCCTTTGGGCTTGTGAGATCTTTCTGGGCTATACTCAGCCTTGTCTCAGGGTAGTAAGTTGGTGGTCTGTTGATATCCCTCTAGTGGTGTGGGGGCTGTGCTCCAGCAAAGTGGGTGGGGATGTATCCTGCCTGTGTCCGGGGGTATCGTCGAACGGGGCCACAGTGTCCCCCTCGTCTCAGCCTCCAATATCTATGCTGCAATAGTCTATGCGCCGGGGGGATAGGGTCAGTCTGTTATATCTGGTGTAATTATCCTGTCTTATCTGGTGTCCTGTGTGAATTTAAATATGCCCCCTTTAATTCTCTCTCCCTCTCTCCCTGAGCCCTAGGACCATGCCTCAGTAATATCTGGCCTGATGACTCCTGGCTGTCCAGAGTCCACCTGATCGTGCTGCTGCTCCAAGGTAGAGCGCTGAACCATGACCTGTTCACTGGACATGCTACCTTGTCCCAAACCTGCTGTTTTCAACTCTCTTTCTTTCTCTCTCTCTCTGTCACACCTGCTGTCTTGACCTCTGAATGCTCAGCTATAAAAAGCCAACTGACATTTACTCCTGAGGTACTGACCTGTTGCTTCCTCTGCAACCACTGTGACTATTACCCTGCTGGTCATCTATGAACTTTTTAACATCTTGAAGAACAATCTGGCCTGGCCATGTACTCTTATAATCTCCACCCGGCACAGCCAGAAGATAACTGGCCACCCCTCAGAACCTGGTTCCTCTATAGGTTTCTTCCTATGTTCTTGCCTTTCTAGGGCTTTGTGATATCTGCTGATGTAAATTGTATTGATTGATGTTATGTATTGAAGTCAATGTACCCAGTGGAGGATGGAAACTATCTGTCCTCTGGCTACACCTTGGTGCTACCCCAGAAAGTGCTGTTGGGGTTACTGTAGACCTTCATTGCAAAACAGTGTGTTTTAATAAATTATTTGGTGACATGCATATATTTAGTATAGCTTTATCTATAAAGGATAACTTTTTAATGTTTTACAATTTTTATTTTTATGAAATGCACTGAGGAGGATGGTCCCGCCCTTCCTCCTCTAAGGAATCTCCACTGATGGGAACATTTCTTACATCCGCTACAACAGGCTCATTTTCCACCCTCCCTCCCAAAAGCCTTGTAAAATTGAAAGAGCCCCAGTGTCAGTAGCTTCAGCCCAAGATCACACACACACACACACACACACACACACACACACACACACACACACACACACACACACACACACACACACACACACACACACACACACACACACACACACACACACACACACACACACACACACACACACACACACACACACACACACACACACACACACACACACACACGCACGCACGCACACACGCACGCACGCACGCACGCACGCACATACGCACGCACACACGCACAAACACACATTTATGTTTATGTCCATCTCTGATAAGCTACCAAGGAAAGGGCTAAGAGTAACGCATATTAATATTTGTAGGTTAAACTGACAGAGTTTGATGTGGCTTTTTAAAATGATGAAATCAATAACTTGCTAACATCAGATAACATTCATATACTGGCCATCTCTGAAATTCACTTAGATAATTCCTTTGATGATACAGCAGTAGCAATACTGGGGTATAACATCTACAGAAAAGGCAGGAATGGCTATGGGGGAGGTGTTACTGTATATGATCAAAGCTTGTAAGGCTTAGAGACGATCTCATGTCAAATGTTGTTGAAGTAAAAGGTGGCGCTACAAAGTATTAACTTAATTAAGGGGGCTGAATAATTTTGCACGCCCAATTTTTCAGTTTTTGTTTGTTAAAAAAGTTTGAAATATCCAATAATTGTTGTTCCACTTCATGATTGTGTCGCACTTGTTGTTGATTCTTCACAAAAAATACAGTTTTATATCTTTATGTTTGAAGCCTGAAATGTGGCAAAAGGTCGCAAAGTTCAAGGGGGGCCGAATACTTTCGCAAGGCACTGTATTTATCCAATAGAACCCAGACAGTGTTCTTCATTGGAAACTTTGCTAACATCAGATATGTACGGTGCGGTGTCCCTCAAGGCAGTTGCCTTGGGCCGTTACTCTTCTCTATTTTTTATAAATGATTTGCCACTGGCCTTACACAAAGCTAGAATGGTTATGTATGAGGATGATACCACACTCTACATGTCAGCACCCAAAGCCAGTGAGCTCACTGAAATTCAAAATAAGGAGTTACAGTCAGTATCATAATGGGTGATTAATAATAAACTGGTCTTAAATAAATCTAAAACTAAAAGCATTGTATTTGGTATTTTTTTAATCTAAGACCTAAATCTGATTGGAGTAGTACATAAAGGATGTGACCAGTGAGCAAGTTGATAGCTAAACTCCTAGGTTTAATTGGATGGTCAATTGTCACTGCAAGACATATTGAGAATGTTGTTGTGAAGCTAGGGAGGGGTATGTCTGTTATTAAAAGTTGTTCTGCATTTTTGACACAATAATACACTTTACTAGTTGTTCAGGTTCTGGTCTTGTCCACACTTGATTACTGTCCTGTAATATGGTCAGATGCAGCAATCAAAGACCTAGCTAAGCTACACCTGAATCAAAACCGAGCAGCACGCCATGCCCTAAATAACTGCACATACAGAACTAACATCAACAACATGCATTCCAGTCTTCCTGGTTGAGGCTTGATGATAGATGAACTACTTCTCATCTAGTTTTTATGAGAAATATTACTGTGATGAAAATTCCAGATTGTCTGCATAATTAAATAATGTTCAGCTCAGACATTCATACCTGCCTCACAAGACATGTCGCCAGAGGTCTCTTAACAGTCCGCAAGTCCTATTTATTTTTTACTGCAATGCACAGTTTTATGCAGAGCCGTGATCACATTAAAACTTCCTTCCATCTCCAATTACTTAAGCAAACAGCAAAATGACTAAAAATGGATTAAAAACAACTCATGTAATGGCGGGGACTGTGAGGGAACACACACAAACACAAACACACAGACACACTTTAACACATGTACTTTTTTAGTCGTATTGTTTGTATTGTTTTTTTGTTGCATTGTTTGTATGTTTTTGCATTTTAAATTTGTGTGACTTTCCTTGTCTATCAGTGTATTCGTGTTTTGTTACTGTCATGCCCTGACCTTAATTATCTTTGTTTTCTTTATTATTTTGCTTAGGTCAGGGTGTGACAAGGGGTGGATTGTTGTGTTTTTGTCCTATTTATGGAGTTGTTTACTAGTCCAGGTGTTTTGTATGTCTATGATTGCCTAGATTGGTTCTCAATTAGAGGCAGCTGTTTGTCGTTGTCTCTGATTGGGAATCATATTTAGGCAGCCATATTTCTTGGGTAATTTGTGGGTGATTGTCTATGTATTAGTTGCCTGTGGCTGCACTAATTCTATATAGCTGTCATGATCGTGGTTTTTGTATAGTTCGTTCAGTGTTCTTCCTTCATTAAAGAAGATGTATTCATATCACGCTGTGCCTTGGTCTCCTCACTACGACGATCGTGACAGTCACCTGTTATGTTTTGTGTTTTTTTATGGACCCCATGAAGAGTAGCTGCTGCTTCTGCAAAAGCTAATGAGGATCCAAATAAACATAAAAATTGTTTCTGCTATGCAGGAAATTCATGCAACAACATGAACAAATTAAGATACAGCATCTGTAATGATATTACTCCATAGTTGTAATATATAATATACAGGCAGTATTTGCCATTTAGCAGAAACGTTTATCAAAAGCGACTTACATTCATGCTTGTATACATTTTTACATATGGGTTGGCCCAGGAATCAAATCCAGAACCATGGCATTGCAAGTGCCATGCTCTACCAACTTAGCCATACAGGACCATATATGTGTAAAAGAGACAATGTTTGTTATAGTGAATCCATTCAAAAAACACACTGATATCAACAAAAATCTTTGAACACTGCCTTGAGTTTGTGCTAATTTGATGACTTAAACCCCAGTGCCATTAAATATACCTTCTACGTGTTAAATGGGGTTTGAATGGATGATATGTACGAAACAAGCAATGGCAAGACAGCTTGTAGAAGATTAAAGACTCTTCCCTCTGTGCACAATTACATGTCTGCTATGACTTCTTTAATGAAAAAAAGACCAAGGATCTTTCAAATGCCAATGCCTCTCATATCAAGACAAAGAAAATGATGAGGGTTTGTTCAGTAAAGGTGTTATTTCTTTCTTCCTCTCCAGGCAATTTCCCATTTATGAATACCTTGTTAGGCTCCTATTAGAGTGCATAGTGTGGTTCAGATCTCACACTGGGACCGCTGCCATGTGTTCTCATCTCTCTGTCTGTCTGCCTGCCTGCCTGCCCAGACCCGTTTTAATTTAAATTGTATGGAACAAGCTGTGCCTTTTCCCAAAGCCTATACGGAGCCTCAAAGACAAAAGAGAATAGCCTGTGGATGACGTGGCCCACTTTTTGACACTTTTGTCTCCTTTTTGTTCTCTCAGTAATGCTAGAAGTATAGGGACACTACTGATTGTGCTCATATAGTGTTTCACTAACCCACACCACTAGGGACCTTTGAGGCATTGATCATACTTGATCATTTGAAAACCTCTGGAAATGGTCACATAGAGTGACCAAGGCTCACTGATCATTTATTAATGATATCTGAGTGATACGTACGGTAGTCGTGGTTCAGAGGAACCAATATTGATTTATGTTTGCCCTAGAAAAACAGAGGGAGTTGTAGGACACTTTAAATTACATACCTTTCAAGGCAACCTGCTGCTTAATATGAATTATATCTACTATCATAGATGTACTAACTTGTTAACATAGTGTGATCTCTCTCTATCCCCTCTCACTCTCTCTCACTCTCTATTTCCTGTTTTCCTGCAATTTAATAGTTAGAAATTACTATTGCATCATTTCTCTTACTTACCATACTTTTTCCTTTGCTGTGTGAGTGTCAGAACAACAGAAAGCTGTGGTGTTGCTTACACGCCAAGCAGTAATTAACAGAATTGCTAAGTGTTGGTAGCTGGCGCCGAACCATTCATTTGTTCTCTGATACGTTTCCGGCTGAGTGAATTCGGGACAGCTTGGCCAGAGTCAGAACTGTGAGGTGTTCAGCACTGTCTTTGAAGTATGAGCATGCTCAAAACAGCCTCCCATAGGAACATCCAACACAATACCCCTCTGTGCTTGCACCTCCTATTTCACACACCCTTCCCAATGCCCTGCTTTGAACACCATTGCCATGGGTCAATGTGTGTAGTTGTGAGAAGTTACTTCCAAATAACAGCTCACATTTTGTTTTTCCACAGAGTGTGTAGCATGTGGATAATAGCCTTTCCATCTCATGAGAAACATCTATTAAAACCTCAGCTAAGCCATTTTAGAGGTTAATTAATGGGGATTGTGCTGCCTGGAAAGCAAAGTTGAAGGGCTGAAAAACAATTAATTGTAATGATTTGAGGATCCTCATGCCATATTGTTTGACACGTCCTAATATCAGCCAATAAATTATCATGCATACATTTTCCCCTGTTTAAATTCAGCTACTGTGTGCAGGTGGAAAAGGCAACAGAGGCCAAAAGCATCTTAACGGTCCAATGCAACTGTTTTCATCTCAATACCAAATAATTTTAGGTTAACAATTAAGTACCTGACTGTGATTGTTTTGATTAAAATGGTCAACAATAAATAAAAATAGCATCTTCGCCAAGAGAAATTTTTCAAGCAAGAATTTAGTCTTGGTCAGGGAGGAGATCAAGAACCCGATGGTCACTCTGACAGACCTCCAGAGTTCCTCTGTGGAGATGGGAGAGCCTTCCAGAACGACAATCATCTCTGCAGCACTCCACCAATCATGCCTTTGTGTTAGAGTCGCCAGACAGAAGCCACTAATCAGTAAAATGCACATGACAGCCCGCTTGGAGTGTGCCAAAAAAGGCACCTAAAGGACTCTCAGACCATGAGAAACAAGATTCGCTAGTCTGATGAAACCAAGATTAAACTCTTTGGCCTGAATGCCAAGCGTCACATTTGGAGGAAATATGGCACCATCCCTATGGTGAAGCATGGTGGTGGCAACATCATGCTGTGGGGATGTTTTTCAGTGGAAGGGACTGGAGGACTAGTCAGGAGAAGGGGTAAGATGAACGGCGCAAAGTACAGAGAGATCCTTGATGAAAACCTGGTCCAGAGCACTCAGGACCTCAGACTGGGGAGAAGGTACACCTTCCAACAGGACAACAACTCTAAGCACACAGCCAAGGCAATGCAGGAGTGGTTTCAGGACAAGTCTCTGAATGTCAGTGGTGTGGAGTGGCCCAGCTAGAGCCCAGGCTTGAACCCCATCGAACATCTCCGGAGAGACCTGAAAATAGCTTTCCAGCAATGCTCCCTATCCAACTTGACAGAGCTTGAGAGGATCTGCAGAGAAGAATGGGAGAAACTCCCCAAATACTGGTGTGCCAAGCTTGTAGCACCATACCCGAGAAGACTCAAAGGCTGTAATCGCTGCGAAAGGTGCTTCAACAAAGTACTGAGTAAAGGGTTTGAATACTTATATAAATGTGATATTTCCTTTTTTATTTATAATACATTTGCAAAAATCTGTTACTATGGGGTAATGGGGGAAAAACGATTTAATCCGTTTTAGAATAAGGTTGTAACGTAACAAACTGTGTTAAGTGGTTAAGTTAAGTGGTGAATACTTTCCACTGTACACTGAACAAAAATGTAAACGGAACATGAAAATTGCTGGTCACTTTTTTCATGAACTGAAATAAAAGATACCGGAAAAGTTCCATACTCACAAAAATCTTATTTCTCTAAAATGTTGTGCACAAATGTGTTTAAATCCCAGTTAGTGAGGATTGCTCTTTTGCCAAAATTATCCATCCACTTGACAGGTGTGGCATATCAAGAAGGTGCACCTTGTACTGGGGACAAGAAATTGCCACTCTAAAATGTGCAGTTTTGTCAGACAAGACACTGCCACAGATGTGTCAAGTTTTGGCATGCTGACTGCAGGAATGTCCACAAGAGCTGTAGAAAAATAATTGCATGTTAATTTCTCGACCATAAGTCACCTCCAACATCGTTTTCAGGAATTTGGCAGTACGTCCAACCGGCCTCACAACGCAAACCACATGTATGGCGTTGTGGAGCCGAGAGGTTTGCTGACTTCAACATTGTGAACTGAGTGCCTCATGGTGGTGGCGAGGTTATGGTACGGGCAGGCATAAGCTAAGGACAACAAACACAATTGTATTTTATTGATTGCAAATTGAATACACAGGGATACCGTGACGAGATCCTGAGGTCAATTCCCGTGCCATTCATCATCATATCACGTTTCAGCACGATAATGCACGGCCCAGTGTCACAAGGATCTGTATACAATTCCTGGAAGCTGAAAATGTCCCAGTTCATTCATGGTCTGCATATTAACCAGACATGTCACCGATTGAGCCTGTTTTGAATGCTCTGGATCAGTGTGTATGACAGAATCTTCTAGTTCCCGCCAATATCCATCTTCTCACAGCCATTGAAGAGGAGTGGGACAACATTCCACAGGCCACAATCAACGTCCTGATCAACTCTATGCGAAGGAGATGTGTTGTGCTGCGTGACGAATATGGTGGTCATACCAGATACTTTAAATTTAAATTATACAGCATGTTCGTGTTTCAAAGCATGGCAGTTTTCACATCTTGGTAAGATATCATTCTGCCATGCTGTGGCTTCCCAGCTGTTATAGCCTCGTTTGGCCCACTGCAGATCCTTTTTAACCCGGCTGCCTGTCATCCGATCGCTTTCTGATATCTCTAGCTTAAAACTGACTGATTTTGAGGATGTAGTGAGGATGTTTCCAGATGAGCTGTGTATGCTGTGTTCTGACCCATACTGAGTATAACTGGCAGAAACACCCTGGGATACGTTCAGACAGACTCAGTGAACAAGTCCAGCGATTCCTTGGAGTTCTTCTAATCTAGCTCCACATCCTGCCAAACAACAGAGTGAGCAGAGTGAGCACTGATTAGAGTAATGGTTCATTTGAGTTCTGCTACAGTACTGCACATTTTTTTTAGCAAGATGGTATTACTTTACAAAGTAGAATAAATTGGTTTTGTTTAATTTCACAAAATCCCCAAAAGGAATGAAATTGAATGATGAAAATTGTATAGGTTGTTGAACGAGAACAGAGATCATTTAAAACATTTATCAGCCTACAAGGACTTTCCTGGACTTCATAGGGTTAAATATAAGTTGAATTATTCACACTATTGGTCTCAATGCCGTGTGGTTTATGGGAAACGATGGCAATTTAAATCAACGATGCGCACCAAATCAACGATGCTCACCACTCCTTTCTAGACGATTTGCAGTTTCACTAACTGTAATGGCCAGCACATTATCCAACCGAGAGACTGGAATCAGGAGACATTTGAATAGTTTCCTGAACTATAGCTGTGTCCGGGGGCGGACTGGGACCAAAAATCATCCCTGGCATTTCTAACACATCTGCCCATTTTCTTCCTTGAGGCCCCTACACCAGCCCATTATTTTAATTGAGGCCACCATTATTAACCAGATAATGATAATTTGGGCATAAGATCCCAAGTTTGACATGCCCACTAGGCTAATAATTGACCAGCCCATCTGGCATTTGACTGAAATGCCAGATGTTCAGTCCGCGTCTGGCTGTGTCCCCATTTCAAAATAATCTTGTTCTAACCTAGACCAATACTGGACTAAAGGAGCCTAACATTAATCCCTTTAGTCCAAGGAGCTTACATGTTCTGTTTAAATGGGAATTTTTTCTTACCATGAATCAATTCTCAATTGCGGTTTCGGTTCTAAATACCTCTACTTTTATATGACATCAAAATAATTTCACAAATGCAAAATACACACTTACTGTACACTATTTTAACAGGTTTTAACACAGTTGCACACGACAGTATTTTTGCGACAACAATTTGTGGCAGCTCGGAGATGCAGATAGCGAATTAGCACAGACAGACGACACTGTCTTCCGTAAACAAGTGCTGTAACATCGAAATATGGCTTTGTGGGAACCCTAACCCTAAAAAGGTGTGTAGAAATGTAACCTTTTTTGGGGGGAAAGTTATTTCTCACTGATATGAAATATACGTTCCTTATGTTTCCAAAACTACATGGCAAGCGATGCGTGTTAATTTTTAGAGCAAGCATCGGGGCTCTTATCAAAACTCTCCTGTTCAGAAGATACTATCGTCAATTGGCACTAAAGCAGTCAGCTTCTATGAATTGGGTAGTTCAAATCATGCAATGGCCACGGTTTTAATGAACACTTGAATAGATGCAGCATTTTCTCATTCTGAAAAGACACCATTTGCTTTTGTTGAGCCTTGTTAATATCTCCACTGTCATGATGTTGGCCTGGGGGTTGGTTTATGACAGTCATAAATACCTCTTCCCCCCTTTTTGATCTCTCTACCCTACTAAGGTTACATTTGCAAAACCCTTGGTTAACATTGAGATTCTGGGAATGTCAGAATTTGGGGGGAAATGAACTATATTCTGGTAATCCGAACAATTGAACATATGCGGTGGTACTTAATGAATATGATGTCAGTTCGGTTGTCATCTGAGACATTCTCATCAATGAAAAGATGACAAACTCTACAGTGTAATGTCTACACATCAGAGTTATCGGATTCACATGGAATGGTTGTTCAATTTAAATGTTTGAATATTAAATTATTTGTGATGGGATGAAATGTGATTTTAGCTTCTAAAATGTGACATTTGGTTTTCATAAGATAGGGCTGCTCAATCAGTGGCCCTCCCCTGTGAAGGGACAATGTCATGCAGGTGAAAGAGGACCCAAAAGCGACTTAACAGAAACAGAGTTTATTTAAATCCAAACAGGGAATAACTAGAGAAGCGGCCACAGACTGCAGGTCGCTTCGGGTAGGCGCAGGCCGTAGTTGATAGAGCCACCTGCTCACACGCAGCATCTGATGAAGGCAAAAAACACGACAGGACAGGGCGAAACACAATCACAGCATGGTGAATACAAAACAAGGAACCGACGGGACAGGAACGGATCACAAAGGAATAAATAGGGACTCTAATCAGGGGAAAGGATCGGGAACAGGTGTGGGAAGACTAAATGATGATTAGGGGAATAGGAACAGCTGGGAGCAGGAACGGAACGATAGAGAGAAGAGAGAGCGAGAGAGTGAGAGAGGGAGGGGGAGAGAGAGGGATAGAAGGAGGGAAAGAACCAAATAAGACCAGCAGAGGGAAACGAATAGCATGGGGAGCACAGGGACAAGACATGATAATAAATGACAAACATGACAGTACCCCCCCACTCACCGAGCGCCTCCTGGCGCACTCGAGGAGGAATCCTGGCGGCAACGGAGGAAATCATCGATGAGTGAACGGTCCAGCACGTCCCGAGACGGAACCCAACTCCTCTCCTCAGGACCGTAACCCTCCCAATCCACTAGGTATTGGTGACCCCGTCCCCGAGAACGCATGTCCATGATCTTATGTACCTTGTAAATAGGTGCGCTCTCGACAAGGACGGGAGGGGGGAGGGAAGACGAACGGGGGTGCGAAGAAAGGGCTTAACACAGGAGACATGGAAGACAGGATGGACGCGACGAAGATGTCGCGGAAGAAGCAGTCGCACAGCGACAGGATTGACGACCTGGGAGACACGGAACGGACCAATGAACCGCGGAGTCAACTTACGAGAAGCTGTCGTAAGAGGAAGGTTGCGAGTGGAAAGCCACACTCTCTGGCCGCAACAATACCTTGGACTCTTAATCCTGCGTTTATTGGCGGCTCTCACCGTCTGTGCCCTGTAACGGCAAAGTGCAGACCTCACCCTCCTCCAGGTGCGCTCACAACGTTGGACAAACGCTTGAGCGGAGGGAACGCTGGACTCGGCAAGCTGGGATGAGAACAGAGGAGGCTGGTAACCCAGACTACTCTGAAACGGAGATAACCCGGTAGCAGACGAAGGAAGCGAATTGTGAGCGTATTCTGCCCAGGGGAGCTGTTCTGCCCAAGACGCAGGGTTTCTGAAAGAAAGGCTGCGTAGTATGCGACCAATCGTCTGATTGGCCCTCTCTGCTTGACCGTTAGACTGGGGATGAAACCCGGAAGAGAGACTGACGGACGCACCAATCAAACGACAGAACTCCCTCCAAAACTGTGACGTGAATTGCGGGCCTCTGTCTGAAACGGCGTCTAACGGGAGGCCATGAATTCTGAATACATTCTCAATAATGATTTGTGCCGTCTCCTTAGCGGAAGGAAGTTTAGCGAGGGGAATGAAATGTGCCGCCTTAGAGAACCTATCGACAACCGTCAGAATCACAGTCTTCCCCGCAGACAAAGGCAGACCGGTAATGAAGTCTAAGGCAATGTGAGACCATGGTCGAGAAGGAATGGGGAGCGGTCTGAGACGACCGGCAGGAGGAGAGTTACCCGACTTAGTCTGCGCGCAGTCCGAACAAGCAGCCACGAAACGGCGCGTGTCACGCTCCTGAGTCGGCCACCAAAAGCGCTGGCGAATAGACGCAAGAGTGCCTCGAACACCGGGATGACCAGCTAACTTGGCAGAGTGAGCCCACTGAAGAACAGCCAGACGAGTGGAAACAGGAACGAAAAGGAGGTTACTAGGACAAGCGCGCGGCGACGCAGTGTGCGTGAGTGCTTGCTTAACCTGTCTTTCAATTCCCCAGACTGTTAACCCGACAACACGCCCATAAGGAAGAATCCCCTCGGGATCAGTAGAAGCCACAGAAGAACTAAACAGACGGGATAAGGCATCAGGCTTGGTGTTCTTGCTACCCGGACGGTAAGAAATCACAAACTCGAAACGAGCGAAAAACAACGCCCAACGAGCTTGACGGGCATTAAGTCGTTTGGCAGAACGGATGTACTCAAGGTTCTTATGGTCTGTCCAAACGACAAAAGGAACGGTCGCCCCCTCCAACCACTGTCGCCATTCGCCTAGGGCTAGCGGATGGCGAGCAGTTCACGGTTACCCACATCATAGTTGCGCTCAGATGGCGACAGGCGATGAGAAAAATAAGCGCAAGGATGAACCTTATCGTCAGACTGGAAGCGCTGGGATAGAATGGCTCCCACGCCTACCTCTGAAGCGTCAACCTCGACAATGAATTGTCTAGTGACGTCAGGAGTAACGAGGATAGGAGCGGACGTAAAACGTTCTTTTAGAAGATCAAAAGCTCCCTGGGCGGAACCGGACCACTTAAAACACGTCTTGACAGAAGTAAGAGCTGTGAGAGGGGCAGCAACTTGACCGAAATTACGAATGAAACGCCGATAGAAATTAGCGAAACCTAGAAAGCGCTGCAACTCGACACGTGACCTTGGAACGGGCCAATCACTGACAGCTTGGACCTTAGCGGAATCCATCTGAATGCCTTCAGCGGAAATAACGGAACCGAGAAAAGTAACGGAGGAGACATGAAAAGAGCACTTCTCAGCCTTTACGTAGAGACAATTCTCTAAAAGGCGCTGTAGAACACGTCGAACGTGCTGAACATGAATCTCGAGTGACGGAGAAAAAATCAGGATATCGTCAAGATAGACAAAAACAAAAATGTTCAGCATGTCTCTCAGAACATCATTAACTAATGCCTGAAAAACAGCTGGCGCATTGGCGAGACCAAACGGCAGAACCCGGTACTCAAAATGCCCTAACGGAGTGTTAAACGCCGTTTTCCACTCGTCCCCCTCTCTGATGCGCACGAGATGGTAAGCGTTACGAAGGTCCAACTTAGTAAAGCACCTGGCTCCCTGCAGAATCTCGAAGGCTGATGACATAAGGGGAAGCGGATAACGATTCTTAACCGTTATGTCATTCAGCCCTCGATAATCCACGCAGGGCGCAGAGTACCGTCCTTCTTCTTAACAAAAAGAACCCCGCCCCGGCCGGAGAAGAAGAAGGCACTATGGTACCGGCGTCAAGAGACACAGACAAATAATCCTCGAGAGCCTTACGTTCGGGAGCCGACAGAGAGTATAGTCTACCTCGAGGAGGAGTGGTCCCCGGAAGGAGATCAATACTACAATCATACGACCGGTGAGGAGGAAGGGAGTTGGCTCGGGACCGACTGAAGACCGTGCGCAGATCATGATATTCCTCCGGCACTCCTGTCAAATCGCCAGGTTCCTCCTGAGAAGTAGGGACAGAAGAAACGGGAGGGATGGCAGACATTAAACACTTCACATGACAAGAAACGTTCCAGGATAGGATAGAATTACTAGACCAATTAATAGAAGGATTATGACATACTAGCCAGGGATGACCCAAAACAACAGGTGTAAACGGTGAACGGAAAATCAAAAAAGAAATAGTCTCACTGTGGTTACCAGATACTGTGAGGGTTAAAGGTAGTGTCTCAAATCTGATACTGGGAAGATGACTACCATCTAAGGCGAACATGGGCGTAGGCTTATCTAACTCTCTGAAAGGAATGTCATGTTTCCGAACCCATGCTTCGTCCATGAAACAACCCTCAGCCCCAGAGTCTATCAAGGCACTACATGTAGCACCCGAACCGGTCCAGCGTAGGTGGACCGACAAAGTAGTACAGGACCTTGATGGAGAGACTTGAGTAGTTGCGCTCACCTGTAGCCCTCCGCTTACAGATGAGCTCTGGCTTTTACTGGACATGAATTAACAAAATGTCCAGCAACTCCGCAATAGAGGCACAGGCGGTTGGTGATCCTCCGTTCCCTCTCCTTATTCGAGATGCGAATCCCTCCCAGCTGCATGGGCTCAGTCTCAAAGCCAGAGGAGGGAGATGGTTGCGATGCGGAGCAGGGAAACACCGTTGATGCGAGCTCTCTTCCACGAGCTCGGTGACGAAGATCTACCCGTCGTTCTATGCGGATGGCGAGAGCAATCAAAGAGTCCACATCTGAAGGAACCTCCCGGGAGAGAATCTCATCCTTAACCACTGCGTGGAGTCCCTCCAGAAAACGAGCGAGCAGCGCCGGCTCGTTCCACTCACTAGAGGCAGCAAGAGTGCGAAACTCAATGGAATAATCCGTTATGGACCGTTCACCTTGGCATAAGGAAGCCAGGGCCCTAGAAGCCTCCCCACCAAAAACTGAACGGTCAAAAACCCGAATCATCTCCTCTTTAAAGTTCTGGAATTTGTTAGAGCAATCAGCCCTTGCCTCCCAGATAGCTGTGCCCCATTCTCGAGCCCTGCCAGTAAGGAGTGAAATGACGTAAGCAACCCGAGCTCTCTCTCTAGAGTATGTGTTGGGTTGGAGAGAGAACACAATCTCACACTGCGTGAGAAAGGAGCGGCACTCAGTGGGCTGCCCGGAGTAGCAAGGTGGGTTATTAACCCTAGGTTCTGGAGGCTCGGCAGGCCAGGAAGTAACAGGTGGCACGAGACGTAGACTCTGGAACTGTCCAGAGAGGTCGGAAACCTGAGCGGCCAGGTTCTCCACGGCATGGCGAGCAGCAGACAATTCCTGCTCGTGTCTGCCGAGCATGGCTCCTTGGATCTCGACGGCAGTGTAACGAGCGTCTGAAGTCGCTGGGTCCATTCCTTGGTCGGTTCCTTCTGTCATGCAGGTGAAAGAGGACCCAAAAGCGACTTAACAGAAACAGAGTTTATTTAAATCCAAACAGGGAATAACTAGAGAAGCGGCCACAGACTGCAGGTCGCTTCGGGTAGGCGCAGGCCGTAGTTGATAGAGCCACCTGCTCACACGCAGCATCTGATGAAGGCAAAAAACACGACAGGACAGGGCGAAACACAATCACAGCATGGTGAATACAAAACAAGGAACCGACGGGACAGGAACGGATCACAAAGGAATAAATAGGGACTCTAATCAGGGGAAAGGATCGGGAACAGGTGTGGGAAGACTAAATGATGATTAGGGGAATAGGAACAGCTGGGAGCAGGAACGGAACGATAGAGAGAAGAGAGAGCGAGAGAGTGAGAGAGGGAGGGGGAGAGAGAGGGATAGAAGGAGGGAAAGAACCAAATAAGACCAGCAGAGGGAAACGAATAGCATGGGGAGCACAGGGACAAGACATGATAATAAATGACAAACATGACAGACAAGGGCTATACAACTTGTCAAACACACCCTCCTCTCCCTTCCTCTATAAGCCTTGACGACAACATAACTTCCTGTTCCGAGGATATGAGGGCGACGGTCCTATGTCAGAATGGTTCAGAACGAAGCCAACATCAGCATGAGCTTTGGTTGCAAATGGTATGAACTTTTAATTCTTATTCACTACAGAAGTGATACCTCCTAGCTGTTGAGTTAGCGACCGCAGCTGCAAACGCAGGTTAGGAAGGAACAAACAGAGAGTATCCCGTCTATCACCCAACTACGTTACTACAACGTATCCAATTGACAACCAGAGGCATTCTTCAAAGGACAGAGGACTTGGTTTGGCAACATGACCTTCTATCTACCACCAACCTACTCAAGTGCAGCTCAGAGTAAATATTTATAGCATTTTCCTTTTCCAAATGGGAGGGAATTTAGAATGCATAAGATACTGTATTTACGATGGCACAGCTTCTCCCTGTGTCCCTCAGTCTTCCAACCCAGCCCCTTTTCCTTTGTGTAACAAGCTGTCATATCTGTTCCGCCCGCTAGGGACATTTTCCTTCTGTGTTATTAGTTAGGTATTTAGTAAATAAATAATTAAACCCAATTTTGTATTGCTGATTCAAATTGTTAGCCAGGGTTCTTGCAGAGAACCAAGAATTTAAAACTTTCAGATGAAACTGAAGTAAGATGAAGATTAATGTTGACTGCAATGGATGTAAAATATTATTAGGTCTTTAAGAGTTTATTCGGAAGATAACAGCTCTATAAATATTATTTTGTGGTGCCCGACTCTCTAGTTAATTACATTTACATGATTAGCTCAATCAGGTGATATTAATAGAATAGCATGTCATATCACTTAATCCGGCATAGCCAAAGACACGACACCACCCAGAAGTGATGAGCTGCACAATGAATCAAGCAACAGCGTCCATTGAAAATGGGAAGTAGAGGGAACCTAGATGCTTTAATCAGCACAGCATGACACGCTATTAATTATAGTCTGGCCTTTGGCTTGGCGAGCCTGCTCTTTGAACCTGAGGTGCAAATAAACCCATTTCTTTGGTGATAGTGCAGCGCTCCACACAGATATATAAATCAGGAAAGCTTATCATTTATTCAATGGCTTCTGCTGTCTTTTTCTGAATACATTTTCTCTCCATGGTCTGTAGGCCTACTGTCTGCTGGCTTGGGGGGTTGAAGAGTAATATAATAAGGGATTTTAATACCTCAGGACTATCGTTTTACAATGTCGGCCCTTAGGACTCAAACATCTTTATTGAGTTTTGTTTCAACTGCGTACGTTGGCCGGACAGTAATCTCTCGTGGACAGATTCTGTGGAAAGGGTTCTACATGGAACCCCAAAATGTCTACCGGGAACCAAAAAAAGGTTCCCCTATGCGGACAGCCGAAGAACCCTTTTAACTTCTAGATTGCACCTTTTTTTCTGAGAGTGCACCATATTGCTTATACCTTGCAGATCTGCAAACACTGAAGGGTAAAAGACAAGGGAAAGGGATAGGGTGCGATTTATTACTGGTTGTGATAGAAGTATGAGTGGAGGAAGAGGTGGGGCTTGTCAGAGGAAGTTGTGGTGTGACGTGCCAACCTTCATGTCCTCCATGTCCACCTATATGGTATTAAGTAAGACCTCACTCAGGAGGCCATCTGTCTGACTCACCAGCTATTGGACATTTGGGAACAAACATACCTGGCACCCACCCGGGTGCCTACCCACACATACACAGCATGTTCAGTCACATAATAGCATCATCTTGGCCAAGTCCCTCAAATAGCAACCTTTTGATGTATTCCCATATGCACCTCCTCTGGATTACACTACATGATTTAGCCTCAGGCCTGTGTTGTGGAATATTGTTATTTTACACACTATGAAACATAACGTAACCATTACCAACTCCTCTTGTGTAGACTGTAGACTGAGAAAGTCATTATTTGTACGTACTGTAGTTGGGTTTCCTCCGAGTACAATCCAGGGAGTGTGATCAAACAGTTTGTCTGCACGCAGGTGGTAGTACTGGACAGGTTGGGAGTGTTCCCCAACGGTCATTGGTCAGACTGCCAATGAGGAGTGTATTAAGCCTTGGAGTCATGACGAGGTGACATAGTCATGTATGGCTACCATGGAGGACTGTTCGTTGAGTGTGTGTGTGTGTGTGTGTGTGTGTGTGTGTGTGTGTGTGTGTGTGTGTGTGTGTGTGTGTGTGTGTGTGTGTGTGTGTGTGTGTGTGCACGCGTGTGTGCCTGTGTAGAGGGAGGAGCGAGATGCTGTTCAGATGATCTCACAGAAAAAGCACAGTGAAGCACTATTGCAGTAACAGCACTAAATCCACAATGTTCACCTACTCTAACCCCCGTTGAAAAAACGGCTCCTTACACAAGGTTCCACACTGTCGGGTCTACATTTGATAACAGCCAGAATAGACGTGTGCTCAAGGTCGACGGAAACGTAATTATGTGTGGCTCACAGTGAGATCAAGACTGATCGTTACTGTACAGCTACTCCAGCATGCTCTGCTGCAGATTGAGCCGTCACTGTTCTCTGTGTTAATGCTTCCCACTCATTTATTATGAAATACAGTAGGGTTTCCAGACAAGCCAACTGCCAGGGTTCATTCAAATGTACCTGCCAGACCTTCGACTTAATAAATAAGAAATATGAGTAGGCCATATTGTCTCCTGCTAACACTTAGGGGTATTTATAGTGTACCGCCATAGCACGTATGTCAGGTTTATTTTCAAAGATGGGCTAAAAATGTGATTAAATATTCATTTAGATCTAGATGGTTGTCACGTACACTCCCTCTCTGGCCTCGAGGTCATCAGGCTGCTGATTATCCCGCACACCTGTCACCATCGTCAAGCACACCAGCGCCTCATGACACTCACCTGGACTCCATCACCTCCTTGATTATCTTCCCTATATCTGTCACTCCCCTTGGTTCTTTCTCCAGATGTTATTGACTCTGTTTCATGTCGGTGCATTGTTTGTGGTTCATGTTAATTGTTTTATTTATTTATTAAAACACTCACTCTCCCTGTACTTGCTTCCCGACTCTCAGCGCACTCGTTACACTGGCATGATCATCCCAATGGGATTGATTCCATAGGAGAGCAATGAAAGTTTTTGTTTTTTAAGAACTATCCAAGTCCAGTGTCTGGTGTTTGGAGACTGTAGGGTGTGTGTGTGTGTGTGTGTGTGTGTGTGTGTGTGTGTGTGTGTGTGTGTGTGTGTGTGTGTGTGTGTGTGTGTGTGTGTGTGTGTGTGTGTGTGTTGTGGGGGATTTGTTTGTGGTTGGGGAGGTTGGGTTGTGAAATTGGATCTAATTTAATGTTTCACATTAAAGAACACAAGTTTGTAAACAAACACTGTATAACCTAAAAACATGGTTAAAACTTCTCATAGAATGGTGCTATCTAGAACATAAATGTTCTTCAGCTGTCCCCATAGGAGACCCTTTTGAACTATTTTTGGTTTGAGGTAGAACCCTTTTCAGTTTCATGTAGAACCCTTTCCAAGTAGTGATCAGCCCCCACACCTCTAGTGGTGTGGGGGCTGTGCTTTGGCAAAGTGGGTGGGGTAGTATCCTTCCTGTTTGGCCCTGTCCGGGGGTGTCCTCGGATGGGGGCCACAGTGTCTCCTGACCCCTCCTGTCTCAGCCTCCAGTATTTATGCTGCAGTAGTTTATTTGTCAGGGGGCTAGGGTCAGTTTGTTATATCTGGTGTACTTCTCCTGTCCTATTCGGTGTCCTGTGTGAATTTAAGTGTGCTCTCTCTAATTCTCTCTTTCTCTCTTTCTTTCTCTCTGAGGACCTGCGCCCTAGGACCATGCCTCTCGGAGGACCTGAGCCCTAGACCATGACTACCTGACATGATGACTCCTTGCTGTCCCCAGTCCACCTGGCCGTGCTGCTGCTCCAGTTTCAACTGTTCTGCCTTATTATTATTGGACCATGCTGGTCATTTATGAACATTTGAACATCTTGGCCATGTTCTGTTATAATCTCCACCCGGCACAGCCAGAAGAGGACTGGCCACCCCACATAGCCTGGTTCCTCTCTAGGTTTCTTCCTAGGTTTTGGCCTTTCTAGGGAGTTTTTCCTAGCCACCGTGCTTCTACACCTGCATTGCTTGCTGTTTGGGGTTTTAGGCTGGGTTTCTGTACAGCACTTTGAGATATCAGCTGATGTACGAAGGGCTATATAAATAAATTCGATTTTATTTTATTTGATCTACAACAAACCAAAGGGTTCCACCTGGAACCAAAGGGTTCTCCTATGGGGACAGCTGAAGAATCCTCTGGGGGGAAAAAAGTGTAATTTCGTTATCATGGATGGTCAGTCTTTACATCACATTTCAATTAAGGATTGCAGTTTTACACTCCTTTAGAGTACTAGTGATATAAGATGCAATCCTGTTATGCAGGTGAATGAGGACCCAAAAGCGACTTGGTGAAAACAGAGTCTTTAATCCAGTAAAGTAAATCTACAATCATAAAGCATAATTCCACTCGTAATGACGAGAACAGACTGGAGACTCGATCATGAACTGCAGGTTGCCTCGGGAAGGCACTTGAACGTAGCAGACTCAGACACCTGCTCACCACGCAGCATCTGAGGGAAACACGACACGACAGGGCGATACACAGACACAGCACGGTGAACAATAGACAAGGATCCGACAGGGCAGAAACGGAAAACAAGGGGAGAAATAGGGACTCTAATCAGGGAAAAGATAGGGAACAGGTGTGGGAAGACTAAATGATTGATTAGGGAATAGGAACAGCTGGGAGCAGGAACGGAACGATAGAGAGAAAAGAGAGAGGAAGGGAGAGAGAAAAAGGGGAACGAACCTAAAAAGACCAGCAGGGGAAAACGAACAGAGGGAAAAGCAAAATGACAAGACAATCTAAGACAAAACATGACAGTACCCCCCACTCACCGAGCGCCTCCTGGCGCACTCGAGGAGGAATCCTGGCGGCAACGGAGGAAATCATCAATAAGTGAACGGTCCAGCACGTCCCGAGACGGAACCCAACTCCTCTCCTCAGGACCGTAACCCTCCCAATCCACTAAGTATTGGTGACCCCGTCCCGAGAACGCATGTCCATGATCCTACGTACCTTGTAAATAGGTGCGCTCTCGACAAGGACGGGAGGGGGGAGGGAAGACGAACGGGGTGCGAAGAAAGGGCTTGACACAGGAGACATGGAAGACAGGATGGACGCGACGAAGATGTCGCGGAAGAAGCAGTCGCACAGCGACAGGATTGACGACCTGGGAGACACGGAACGGACCAATGAACCGCGGAGTCAACTTACGAGAAGCTGTCGTAAGAGGAAGGTTGCGAGTGGAAAGCCACACTCTCTGGCCGCAACAATACCTTGGACTCTTAATCCTACGTTTATTGGCGGCTCTCACAGTCTGTGCCCTGTAACGGCAAAGTGCAGACCTCACCCTCCTCCAGGTGCGCTCACAACGTTGGACAAACGCTTGAGCGGAGGGAACGCTGGACTCGGCAAGCTGGGATGAGAACAGAGGAGGCTGGTAACCCAGACTACTCTGAAACGGAGATAACCCGGTAGCAGACGAAGGAAGCGAGTTGTGAGCGTATTCTGCCCAGGGAGCTGTTCTGCCCAAGACGCAGGGTTTCTGAAAGAAAGGCTGCGTAGTATGCGACCAATCGTCTGATTGGCCCTCTCTGCTTGACCGTTAGACTGGGGATGAAACCCGGAAGAGAGACTGATGGACGCACCAATCAAACGACAGAACTCCCTCCAAAACTGTGACGTGAATTGCGGACCTCTGTCTGAAACGGCGTCTAACGGGAGGCCATGAATTCTGAACACATTCTCGATGATGATTTGTGCCGTCTCCTTAGCGGAAGGAAGTTTAGCGAGGGGAATGAAATGTGCCGCCTTAGAGAACCTATCGACAACCGTAAGAATCACAGTCTTCCCCGCAGACAAAGGCAGACCGGTAATGAAGTCTAGGGCGATGTGAGACCATGGTCGAGAAGGAATGGGGAGCGGTCTGAGACGACCGGCAGGAGGAGAGTTACCTGACTTAGTCTGCGCGCAGTCCGAACAAGCAGCCACGAAACGGCACGTGTCACGCTCCTGAGTCGGCCACCAAAAGCGCTGGCGAATAGACGCAAGAGTGCCTCGAACACCGGGATGACCAGCTAACTTGGCAGAGTGAGCCCACTGAAGAACAGCCAGACGAGTGGAAACAGGAACGAAAAGGAGGTTACTAGGACAAGCGCGCGGCGACGCAGTGTGCGTGAGTGCTTGCTTAACCTGTCTTTCAATTCCCCAGACTGTCAACCCGACAACACGCCCATAAGGAAGAATCCCCTCGGGATCAGTAGAAGCCACAGGAGAACTAAACAGACGGGATAAGGCATCAGGCTTGGTGTTCTTGCCACCCGGACGGTAAGAAATCACAAACTCGAAACGAGCGAAAAACAACGCCCAACGAGCTTGACGGGCATTAAGTCGTTTGGCAGAACGGATGTACTCAAGGTTCTTATGGTCTGTCCAAACGACAAAAGGAACGGTCGCCCCCTCCAACCACTTTCGCCATTCGCCTAGGGCTAAGCGGATGGCGAGCAGTTCGCGGTTACCCACATCATAGTTGCGTTCAGATGGCGACAGGCGATGAGAAAAATAAGCGCAAGGATGAACCTTATCGTCAGACTGGAAGCGCTGGGATAGAATGGCTCCCACGCCTACCTCTGAAGCGTCAACCTCGACAATGAATTGTCTAGTGACGTCAGGAGTAACGAGGATAGGAGCGGACGTAAAACGTTCTTTTAGAAGATCAAAAGCTCCCTGGGCGGAACCGGACCACTTAAAACACGTCTTGACAGAAGTAAGAGCTGTGAGAGGGGCAGCAACTTGACCGAAATTACGAATGAAACGCCGATAGAAATTAGCGAAACCTAGAAAGCGCTGCAACTCGACACGTGACCTTGGAACGGGCCAATCACTGACAGCTTGGACCTTAGCGGAATCCATCTGAATGCCTTCAGCGGAAATAACGGAACCGAGAAAAGTAACGGAGGAGACATGAAAAGAGCACTTCTCAGCCTTCACGTAGAGACAATTCTCTAAAAGGCGCTGTAGAACACGTCGAACGTGCTGAACATGAATCTCAAGTGACGGTGAAAAAAATAAGGATATCGTCAAGATAGACAAAAACAAAGATGTTCAGCATGTCTCTCAGAACATCATTAACTAATGCCTGAAAAACAGCTGGCGCATTGGCGAGACCAAACGGCAGAACCCGGTACTCAAAATGCCCTAACGGAGTGTTAAACGCCGTTTTCCACTCGTCCCCCTCTCTGATGCGCACGAGATGGTAAGCGTTACGAAGGTCCAACTTAGTAAAGCACCTGGCTCCCTGCAGAATCTCGAAGGCTGATGACATAAGGGGAAGCGGATAACGATTCTTAACCGTTATGTCATTCAGCCCTCGATAATCCACGCAGGGGCGCAGAGTACCGTCCTTTTTCTTAACAAAAAGAACCCCGCCCCGGCCGGAGAGGAAGAAGGCACTATGGTACCGGCGTCAAGAGACACAGATAAATAATCCTCGAGAGCCTTACGTTCGGGAGCCGACAGAGAGTATAGTCTACCCCGAGGAGGAGTGGTCCCCGGAAGGAGATCAATACTACAATCATACGACCGGTGAGGAGGAAGGGAGTTGGCTCGGGACCGACTGAAGACCGTGCGCAGATCATGATATTCCTCCGGCACTCCTGTCAAATCGCCAGGTTCCTCCTGAGAAGTGGGGACAGAAGAAATGGGAGGGATGGCAGACATTAAACACTTCACATGACAAGAAACGTTCCAGAATAGGATAGAATTACTAGACCAATTAATAGAAGGATTATGACATACTAGCCAGGGATGACCCAAAACAAGAGGTGTAAAAGGTGAACGAAAAATCAAAAAAGAAATAGTCTCACTGTGGTTACCAGATACTGTGAGGGTTAAAGGTAGTGTCTCAAATCTGATACTGGGAAGATGACTACCATCTAAGGCGAACATGGGCGTAGGCTTGTCTAACTGTCTGAAAGGAATGTCATGTTTCCGAGCCCATGCTTCGTCCATGAAACAACCCTCAGCCCCAGAGTCTATCAAGGCACTGCATGTAGCACCCGAACCGGTCCAGCGTAGATGGACCGACATAGTAGTACAGGATCTAGATGGAGAGACCTGAGTAGTAGCGCTCACCAGTAGCCCTCCGCTTACTGATGAGCTCTGGCCTTTTACTGGACATGAATTGACAAAATGTCCATCAAATCCGCAATAGAGGCACAGGCGGTTGGTGATCCTCCGTTCCCTCTCCTTAGTCGAGATGCGAATACCTCCCAGCTGCATGGGCTCAGTCTCTGAGCCAGAGGAGGGAGATGGTTGCGATGCGGAGCAGGGAAACACCGTTGACGCGAGCTCTCTTCCACGAGCTTGGTGACGAAGATCTACCCGTCGTTCTATGCGGATGGCGAGAGCAATCAAGAGTCCACACTGGAAGGAACCTCCCGAGAGAGAATCTCATCTTTGACCACTGCGTGGAGTCCCTCCAGAAAACGAGCGAGCAGCGCCGGCTCGTTCCAGTCACTAGAGGCAAAAAGAGTGCGAAACTCTATAGAGTAATCCGTTATGGATCGATCACCTTGGCATAGGGAAGCCAGGGCCCTAGAAGCCTCCCCACCAAAAACTGAACGGTCAAAAACCCGAATCATCTCCTCTTTAAAGTTCTGGTAATTGTTTGAACAATCAGCCCTTGCCTCCCAGATAGCTGTGCCCCACTCTCGAGCCCGGCCAGTAAGGAGTGAAATGACGTAAGCAACCCGAGCTCTCTCTCTAGAATATGTGTTGGGTTGGAGAGAGAACACAATATCACACTGGGTGAGAAAGGAGCGGCACTCCGTGGGCTGCCCGGAGTAGCAAGGTGGGTTATTAACCCTAGGTTCCGGAGGCTCGGCAGGCCAGGAAGTAACAGGTGGCACGAGACGAAGACTCTGGAACTGTCCAGAGAGGTCGGAAACCTGAGCGGCCAGGTTCTCCACGGCATGGCGAGCAGCAGACAATTCCTGCTCGTGTCTGCCGAGCATGGCTCCTTGTATCTCGACGGCAGTGTTACGAGCGTCTGTAGTCGCTGGGTCCATTCTTTGGTCGGATCCTTCTGTTATGCAGGTGAATGAGGACCCAAAAGCGACTTGGCGAAAACAGAGTCTTTAATCCAGTAAAGTAAATCTACAATCATAAAGCATAATTCCACTCGTAATGACGAGAACAGACTGGAGACTCGATCATGAACTGCAGGTTGCCTCGGGAAGGCACTTGAACGTAGCAGACTCAGACACCTGCTCACCACGCAGCATCTGAGGGAAACACGACACGACAGGGCGATACACAGACACAGCACGGTGAACAATAGACAAGGATCCGACAGGGCAGAAACGGAAAACAAGGGGAGAAATAGGGACTCTAATCAGGGAAAAAGATAGGGAACAGGTGTGGGAAGACTAAATGATTGATTAGGGGAATAGGAACAGCTGGGAGCAGGAACGGAACGATAGAGAGAAAAGAGAGAGGAAGGGAGAGAGAAAAAGGGGAACGAACCTAAAAAGACCAGCAGGGGGAAAACGAACAGAGGGAAAAGCAAAATGACAAGACAATCTAAGACAAAACATGACACAATCCACTAGTGATTGAGTTACTTTTGTGCCATTAAAATCGAGCAAAAACAGTATTGCAAACCAAAATAATGATATTATTAAAATCGAAACAAATCCCCAAAGTATTGATAGCGAAACAAAATACGTTTTTTTTTAATGCAAGTTATTTTCTTTTAACACAATTAAATAAAACGTCTTGCTCTTTCCTGCAATTTTCCCTATTTTGGTTGTTAGCTTGGTCTTTATTTTCAATGCTTTTTATCCAGTTTGGGCACATTCATTTCAGCAATATAGCACTATGCATCACACTGCTGGTTTTCCTTTGAAGCTGGTCCTGGTTGGGAGACCAAATGTAGCTGGAAGTGGTGAAAAATAAACATGTGAAAAAATGTCACGAGGAAATTAATTTTTTCCACGAGGGAGAAGCACGTGAGAAATTCATGACATTTCATACATGTCTGAAAACCACATGTCTGACCTAGGTGAAAATGTCACATAAAAAACCCCCAGCACAAATGTAATTATTTTCATTACCCCTCGCCTGTTGCAGGTGAAATACGTATCTAACATTAGAACAGTGCAAGTGCATAAGCTTTGGAGGTATCATTTATATATTGTTGCGCCTTAGTAAAGTCCTTGTTAATCAGATGCATTAACTATATCACAGAATGTGTCTGGTCATCACAAATAAGACTTTCTATTTTGTAGGGGATTTAGCTGCTGGATTTAGCCCCCCCTTCCCCCATTGCTAACTAGGGATTACAGCTGTCTTGTTATAATTAATGGGCAGAACGCTGTCTTCCCGGGCCCTCGACTTAACAGCTAATTGAATTTCTAACAAGGTCGTAGGGATGGCGGATTGCTAACCCTTTTCACTGAAGAAAATGTGTTTTTTTTTCTCTGAAGGATTTGGGCTAGAGCGGGAGACCGCTACTCTTCCGTGGTAATTGGGTGAGAAAATACAAAATGTGGATGTTCAACTGTGATCAGCGTAAGGACAGTCTGTTCCTTTCACACAATTAGAATGTCATCAATAAGGATTGCAAATCCTGTCATTGGGTAAACAAAGCAATCAAAATCAAAATGCCTTCTGATTAGCTGGGTTGTGTTCATTAGTGGACGGGATTGAGAATGTTTTGTGACAAAATGAAAATGAGCATTCATCATTGCAAATTGGTCCAGATAGTCTCTCCCCTTCTCAGTTTGTTTTCTTCCACTTAGTGACTCAAATTCAACCATGACCATGATTTGGCCAAAACAGATAAAAGAGCACGGAACTGGCAGATCATGTTCTGTATACAAATTGACACTGTGATTCGTTTTTTCTATTTATATTCCTCGCTGTTTTTCTTGGAGATCCACCTGTCAACATGTTAATGGATGGTTTGTGTCTTTTACCATCTTTTGTCTTCTGGCCACTGTAACACCACCTGTTACAGTTCTTTTATCATTTTGGTACAATTTTCACAAGTATGTGATCATACCCGAGATGCCGGGGTTTGGAGGATATATTGTCACGGGTGTTAGGCCCGAGATGAATTCGAGGGCCAGCAAACCGTGCCAATATAGCCTCCAAACACCGGCTGCGAGGGCATTGTCACTTTCATACCACGGGCGGCCAACATATTCAAATGATTGACATTTGTAAAAATAAATCGGACTATTTAATCCTTCCAAGATATATTCCTGACACAAATCGAGAGTTGCTAACCCTACCCAAGCCGGCTGGTCGTTCGTTCTATCGATTCAGTTGTCAGAGACGCGACCCAGTTGTTCAGTCTTTTTGTTCTGTATCTATGGAGGCGTCCCAGTCCTTCGTTGTAAATGTTCCATTGTCATACTGGCTCGCAACGTTGTTATCGCTTGCTTGCTTGCTAGCCAACTACAGCTGATTTACAGTCACGTCAAACACTGCAGACAGAATAACAACAGTAGTTGCTGTTATTGCATTTGTTTAATCTGTTTCTAGAGACATTTATTTGGATACATCGATAACGGTGAGCTAATGATGCGAGATTTTGGATGGCATGGACAACGTGCTCACTTGTCAGGACACTGTTTTTCAGAGGAGCTAGCCAACACAATCCCTTAAACCCGAAGCTGGAAAGATTGCAAACTAGCAGCGTTTCGTTTTACCTTTTTTTTTTTTACATTTCTTTGACTATATCCATAACATGTTCAGCTGATTCATGATTCTGGCTGGCTGAGAAACGTTGCAAGGTTTATACAAATATCCGCAGTTGAAAACAATATGTTAGTCTAAAAGATGTGAGATGTCTAGATGCTTTTTATAGTGGAGATCAAGTTTATAAATTGCTGGGCTGATGAATAAAGTAAATAGGCATTTTAATGTCAGATTTATCTGGTCGTAACTTTTGGAATAGACACTGTCTGGAATGAGGTTATAACCAATCAGCATTCAAGATTAGACCCACCCGTTGTTTACATTTTCACAACTCTAAGCAAATTCATCAAAATGGCTCGTATTTCAAAACTCAACACCTGTTCACTGCACCAAATCACTCAATTTGGATAAATATTCAAAGTATCTGCTTTTCAAAATGCAATATTCACCTTTGAAATTATTTTCTTGAAATGTGTTAATACAATTGTCGCTTAAACTACTCAAATGACAAATACTGAACCAAAATGTAGTGCCAAGTCATTGTACTGTATATAGTTTGATAACTGCAGAACACTACATTTCCATATGTTTGCCACAATGTATTACTGTAATCTGACATATTGGAAGGTAAAACCAAATCATATATGGATGAGGCTTTAAATACTATATCATTCTCCATCAGCCAGTGTGGTTCAATAGGACAAAGTGGAAAGTGTCAATATGCTACCATTTGGAATTTTAGTGCAGTGTACAATGCACTGTGACATAACTGGGTTGTATATACATTTGAAGTTTAGATACTTATGTTGGAGTCATGAAAACTCGTTTTACAACCACTCCACAAATGTCTTGTTAACAAACTATAGTTTTGGCAAGTCAGATAGGACATCTACTTTGTGCATGACACAAGTCATTTTTCCAACAATTGTTTAGACAGTTTACATGTTCACTTATAATTCATTGTAATCACAATTCCAGTGGGGCAGAAGTTTAGATACACTAAGTTGACTGAGCCTTTAAACAGCTTGGAAAATGACAGAAAATGTCATGGCTTTAGAAGCTTCTGATAGACTAATTGATGTAATTTGAGTCAATTGGAGGTGTACCTGTGGATGTATTTCAAGGCTTACCTTCAAACTCAGTGCCTCTTTGCTTGACATGGGAAAATCAAAAGAAATCAGCCAAGACATCCACTTGTCTGGTTCATCCTTGGGAGCATTTTCCTGAAGGTACCACATTCTTCTGAACAAACAATAGTACACAAGTATAAACACCATGGGACCACGCAGCCGTCATACCACTCAGGAAGGAGATGCATTCTGTCTCCTAGAGATGAACGTGCTTTAGTATGAAAAGTGAAAATCAATCCCAGAACAACAGCAAATGACCTTGTGAAGATGCTGGAGGAAACATTACAAAAGTATCTATATCCACAGTAAAACAAGTCCTAAATCAACTTAACCTGAAAGGCCACTCAGCAAGGAAGAAGCCACTGCTCCAAAACTGCCATAAAAGCCAGACTACGGTTTGCAACTACACATGGGGACAAATATTGTACTTTTTGGAGAAATAAGGAAATAAGAAATTTGGCACCATAAGGAAAATTGTGGATAGATTCAAGCAACATCTCAAGACAGTCAGGAAGTTAAAGCTCGGTCGCAAATGGGTCTTCCAAATGAACAGTGACCCCAAGCATACTTACAAAGTTGTGGCAAAATGGCTTAAGGACAACAAAGTCGAGGTATTGGAGTGGCCATCACAAAGTCCTGACCTCAATCCTATATAAATGTGTGGGCACAACTGAAAAAGCGTGTGTGAGCAAGGAGGCATACAAACCTGAAGCCGACAAACCAAGGAGGCCTACAACAGCTCTGTCAGGAGGAATGGACCAAAATTCACCCAACTTGTTGTGGGAAGCTTGTGGAAGGCTACCCGAAATGTTTGACCCCAGTTAAACAATTTAAAGGCAATGCTACCAAATACTAATTGAGTGTATGTCGACTTCTGAGCCACTGGGAATGTGATGATATAATAAAAAGCGGGGAAAAATCACTATTCTGACATTTCACATTCTTAAAATAGTGGTGATCCTAACTGACCTAAGACAGGGAATTTCTACTTGGATTAAATGTCAGGAATTGTGAAAAACTGAGTTTAAATGCATTTGGCTACGGTGTATGTAAACTTCCTACTTCAACTGTAAGAATTTTTCACTCATCTGGATTTCATTAACATTAAGTTGATGCATTTTAAGCAGAGAGACAGGCTGTAATGTATGTGTTGGGAGTCGGAAAACAAGTGCAGGTGGTGAGTTTAATAAATGGAACATCGAACAATAGTAAACACGGGTAGCTTATGGACATTAAACAACACTGACTGGGAAAACAAACCTGAGGGAGTGCCATATATAGGGGAGGTAATGGAGTCCAGGTGTGTCTGACGTGCAGGTGCACGTAATGATTGATTGCAGGTGTACGAAGAAACCAGCTGACGTAGGAGAAGTGGACTTGCGGGTGAAACCTTGTTGGAGGACCTCTTGGATTTAATCCTCAATTGCCTGGGTCTCAGCCACAAAACGAGGGTAGATGCGTCAGCGTGTGGGCTCAGACCCTGCCAGCAGGTCGATGGCACAGTCCCAGGGGCGATGAGGAGGAAGACAGGTAGTGCAGGTCTTAGAGAATACTTCCTACAGGTCCTGGTATACCTCCGGGATGTTGGGCTGAAGGGCAACGTTAGGACTCTCAACCGACGTGGAACCACAGGGGATCGGGAAGCAGGTCCTCCGGAATGCAGGCACTGTCCTGAAAGTGAGCACGTACTTGGTAGCCGTCTGGTCCGCCTGCTGTAATCGAAGTAAGTGCTCAAATCCCTCTCTGCCTTCCGGGGGATGATCAAAAATGCACAGAGCCATGAACCCCTCATATGAATCTAGGTCCTCTCCCAGACGTCCATGTCCCATTGCAACGCCCACCCAGTCAGCCTAGAAATAACCGGGGCAACCTTGGACCTCTTGGTGGTGGTGGCTCCCATTTGGTGTATAAAGTAGAGGGAGCACTGAAGTAGGAAGCCACCGTCATATTTATCCAGGAGGGACAAACGGGCATCGCGGATCTGAGCGATTTGCTGAATGGGCTGTTGTGCTGGATATCCTCCGCTAGTTAAGAACAACGCCTCCCGGGCATGTTCGAGACGTTGCACACTGTGAAGAGCCTCCTCCATAACCGTCCCCAGTTGTTCCAGCTGGTCTTGGTGTTGATGTACAAGGTATCCCTGCTCATTGACTGTCTGGGAGATATTCTGTTTTTCCTGTTGCTTCCATTGCTGGAGTCAGTATTTTGTAATGTATACGCTGGGAGTCGGAAAGCAAGTGCGGGTGGTGAGTTTAATAATAAACGTAACATCAAACAATATAACAAACACAAGTAGCATATAGACATGAAACAAACAATACTGACAATACTAACCTAAGGAGGTGCCAAATATAGGGTAGGTAATAAGTGAGGTAATGGAGGTTAGGTGTTTCTGATGATGTGCAGGTGCGCGTAATGATGGATCCCAGGACCTGTGGTTAGTATGCCTGCGATGTCAAACGCCGGAGGGGAGGAGCGGGAGTAGACGTGATACAATTCAAATAGAAAAAGGTGATTGTGTACAAAGGTGATCGGTGGGCAGAAATGGCATACAATTATACATTTGCCAACTGCTTTTTAATAACCCTATATCTGATGATTTGTCCTACGTTTGTAATCTGGGGGAATGGCCCTAGCCCTCACCCTCCGATCCAACAGGTCCCAGATGTGCTCAATGGGATTGAGATACGGGCTCTTCGCTGGCCATGGCAGAACACTGACATTCCTGTCTTGCAGGAAATCACGCACAAAACAAGCAGTATGGCTGGTGGCATTGTCATGCTGGAGGGTCATGTCAGGATAAGCCTGCAGGAAGGGTACCACATGAGGGAGGAGGATGTCTTCCCTGTAATGCAGTGTTGAGATTGCCTGCAATGACAGTCCGATAATGTCCGATAATGCTGTGACACAACGCCCCAGACCACGATGGACCCTCCATCTCCAAATCGATCCCGTTCCAGAGTACAGACCTCGATGTAACGCTCATTCCATTCGACGATAAACGTGAATCAGACCATCATCCCTGGTGAGACAAAACCGTGACTCGTCAGATGAGCAGGGACCTTGGGCATCTTTCTTTTGGTGTTTTTCAGAGTCAGTAGAAAGGTCTCTTTATAGTGTCCTAAGTTTTCATAACTGTTACTTTAATTGCCTACCGTCTGTAAGCTATTAGTGTCTTAATGACAGGTGCATGTTCATTAATTGTTTATGGTTCATTGAACAAGCATGGGAAACAGTGTTTAAACCCTTTACAATGAAGACCTGTGAAGTTATTCGGATTTTCGGATATCTTTGAAAGACAGGGTCCTGAAAAAGGGACGTTTCTTTTTTTGCTGAGTTTATATTTATATATAAATTTTTTAATTGTATAATATAGTGAAATACTGTATAGAAAATTATATTTACCATGTACTATTCTTTATATTTAGCAGTTAAAAAAAAAAAACTTTTGAAACGTGTATTGTTTACTATTGAATTAAATGGAAGTTAAAATGACTAAATGGTGAGCCGATCATTATCTGATTGATGTATTAGTGACAACTAAATGTTCACGTGGTATTTCAAAGAGAATTTATATTTTGCATGAATGACTCTGGGGTGAAAGATGTGTGAAACTCCAATGAATGCACAATCAAAGGTTCTGAACTTCAGATAGGTGACATTACAAGAGTTTTTCAGTTTAGTACTTAGAATTTTAAGTTTGTACTTAGAATTTTGAAAATATACCACTTACATCTGAAAAAGGTGCCAAAGTGGTTGAAAACAGCATTAATGAGACAGAAAACATCAGTGCCTCCGCATCTTTCCTTCTTGAGTAAACCCTTGAATCCCTCTGCTACACTTATTTGATTAATGATTAATGGTGTGTTGACTGAAATTCATATTGATTAATCAATAGTCCAACTGAGCAGAATAGCCTTTTGTATCACAAATCATAACCAGCATATGAAATAATTATTTATTTGCCACTGACCATAACGCATTGATTTTTAGTCAAAATGTAATGCTGGAAAACTTGATTCCTTGGTTGGCTATTGATGTGTGCAGTAGGGTATAACTGATTACTGCAGGAAAAGTAACATGTCTGTTTCACTTGCTTGAGAAACATTGCAGGAGCACCTTGTGAATTTTAAAACAAACGGCCCTATCCGAGCTGACACAATCAACAACTCATTGAGCAGCTGCTCCTCTGTATGCTATAGACTTACGCTGTGCGATTGACTTTTGTGTGGATCAATATTTCAGAGGAAAAAAACAAATGTGGCGGCAAGAGCCATCATATAAATAATAGCCCTCCTGTTACAGATGGTGAACACACACTCCTGGCATCCAACTGGGCTCCATGCCAGAGATAAGGTGCATTAACATGCATGGCTGACTCCAACAGAATGACTCCAGGACCGAGGAGAGGAGGGCAACTGAAGGAGAGGAGGTGAGAGGAGGATGAAGGAGGAGAGGAAAAGGAGGATAGAGGTGTGGGAGAGGAGAGGGGAAAGAGGGTAGGAGAGAATTGTAAGAGAGCAGAGAAGAGGAGAGGAGTTCTGTAGGAGAGTAGAGGAGAGGAGAGAGGAGAAGGAGTGGCTCAGAGTATAAGCGTTGATCTAGTTCATTTGCAAAATCCTTAAAATTGTGCATTCCAAAAATTGGTACTATGTAACAATGCATACGGTACCTACACTGTATTTCCGTATGCTGCACTTGCCTCCCTACAACATAACTATAATTAGAACTCCTATTGTGAAGTCGGTCCATTATTTTGAAAACGACCTCTTACAAGTGTCGAACTAATGAATATCACAACTTTTGTGATGGAATAGGCCCATTGCACCATAGCCTGCAGGCAAATGAATACACAACAGAGGCAATCTGGAAAATGTGCAGGTTTGTATGCAAATGATTTGACCTTTGAGTCATCACTTTGCCAAACACAGAAGTGATGAAGTGTGGCAGGTTTCAACGTGGTCTCAGAGGACTTCGTATGATTCTGTATGTAAATCCGCTGTATGACACTCCATTTAGTACGATGTGTTAAGTTTTGTATGGTATGTATTCATTTGTGGATCTCCATCATCCATTTAGTTTGATACAGTATGTTAAGAATTGCAATTCGTACAATATGTTAGGAATGATCAAAAAGTACATAATGTTATGAATTTGCAAAACGTATGATATGATACGAATTCCAATTTGTTGTTGCTAACGTTAGCTAAGTGGCTAGGTGGCTAATGCCAACATTAGTTAAGGTTAGGAGGCAGGTTAACTTCTCTAGGGTAGGGGGCAGCATTGGGAATTTTGGATGAAAAGTGTGCCCAAATTAAACTGCATGCTACTCAGCCATAAAAGCTAGAATATGCATATAATTTATAAGGATATAAGAATTCGGATAGAAAACACTCTGAAGTTTCTAAAACTGTTTGAATGATGTTTGTGAGAATAACAGAACTTATATGGCAGGCAAAACACTGAAGAAATCCAACCAGGAAGTGGGAAATCTGAGGTTTGTAGTTTTTCAACTCTTGGCCTATCGAATACACAGTGTCTACGGGGTCATATTGCAGTTCCTAAGGCTTCCACTAGATGTCAACAGTCTTTAGGATCTTGTTTGATGCTTCTACTGTGAAGTGTGGGCAAATGAGAGGGGAATGAGTCAGAGGTCTGCCAGAGAGCCACGAGCTCAGTCTCACGTGTTCATGTGTCCTGGTAGTCTCACGTGTTCATGTGAGAGCGAGCTCTGTTCCATTGCAATTCTACAGACAAAGGAATTCTCCGGTTGGAACATTATTGAAGATTTATGTTAAAAACATCCTAAAGATTGATTCTATATTTCGTTTGACATGTTTCTACGGACTGTAAAATAACTTTTTGGACTTTTTGTCTTGTCACGACTTCTACCGAAGTCGTTGCCTCTCCTTGTTCGGGCGGTGCTCAGTCACCGGTCACCGGTCTTCTAGCCATCATTGATCCATTTTTGTTTAAATTTTCCATTGGTTTTGTCTTGTCTTCCTACACACCTGGTTTCAATCCCACTCATTACCTACATTTACATTACATTTACATTTAAGTCATTTAGCAGACGCTCTTATCCAGAGCGACTTACAAATTGGTGCATTCACCTTATGACATCCAGTGGAACAGTCACTTTACAATAGTGCATCTAAATCTTAAAAGGGGGGGGGATACTTATCCTATCCTAGGTATTCCTTAAAGAGGTAGGGTTTCAGGTGTCTCCGGAAGGTGGTGATTGACTCCGCTGTCCTGGCGTCGTGAGGAGTTTGTTCCACCATTGGGGGGCCAGCGCAGCGAACAGTTTTGACTGGGCTGAGCGGGAGCTGTACTTCCTCAGTGGTAGGGAGGCGAGCAGGCCAGAGGTGGATGAACGCAGTGCCCTTGTTTGGGTGTAGGGCCTGATCAGAGCCTGGAGGTACTGAGGTGCCGTTCCCCTCACAGCTCCGTAGGCAAGCACCATGGTCTTGTAGCGGATGCGAGCTTCAACTGGAAGCCAGTGGAGAGAACGGAGGAGCGGGGTGACGTGAGAGAACTTGGGAAGGTTGAACACCAGACGGGCTGCGGCGTTCTGGATGAGTTGAAGGGGTTTAATGGCACAGGCAGGGAGCCCAGCCAACAGCGAGTTGCAGTAATCCAGACGGGAGATGACAAGTGCCTGGATTAGGACCTGCGCCGCTTCCTGTGTGAGGCAGGGTCGTACTCTGCGGATGTTGTAGAGCATGAACCTACAGGAACGGGCCACCGCCTTGATGTTGGTTGAGAACGACAGGGTGTTGTCCAGGATCACGCCAAGGTTCTTGGCGCTCTGGGAGGAGGACACAATGGAGTTGTCAACCGTGATGGCGAGATCATGGAACGGGCAGTCCTTCCCCGGGAGGAAGAGCAGCTCCGTCTTGCCGAGGTTCAGCTTGAGGTGGTGATCCGTCATCCACACTGATATGTCTGCCAGACATGCAGAGATGCGATTCGCCACCTGGTCGTCAGAAGGGGGAAAGGAGAAGATTAATTGTGTGTCGTCTGCATAGCAATGATAGGAGAGACCATGTGAGGTTATGACAGAGCCAAGTGACTTGGTGTATAGCGAGAATAGGAGAGGGCCAAGAACAGAGCCCTGGGGGACACAAGTGGTGAGAGCGCGTGGTGAGGAGACAGACTCTCGCCACGCCACCTGGTAGGAGCGGCCTGTCAGGTAGGACGCAATCCAAGCGTGGGCCGCGCCGGAAATGCCCAACTCGGAGAGGGTGGAGAGGAGGATCTGATGGTTCACAGTATCGAATGCAGTCGATAGATCTAGAAGGATGAGAGCAGAGGAGAGAGAGTTAGCTTTAGCAGTGCGGAGCGCCTCCGTGATACAGAGGAGAGCAGTCTCAGTTGAATGACTAGTCTTGAAACCTGACTGATTTGGATCAAGAAGGTCATTCAGAGAGAGATAGCGGGAGAGCTGGCCAAGGACGGCACGTTCAAGAGTTTTGGAGAGAAAAGAAAGAAGGGATACTGGTCTGTAATTGTTGACATCGGAGGGATCGAGTGTAGGTTTTTTCAGAAGGGGTGCAACTCTCGCTCTCTTGAAGACGGAAGGGACGTAGCCAGCGGTCAGGGATGAGTTGATGAGCGAGGTGAGGTAAGGGAGAAGGTCTCCGGAAATGGTCTGGAGAAGAGAGGAGGGGATAGGGTCAAGCGGGCAGGTTGTTGGGCGGCCGGCCGTCACAAGACGCGAGATTTCATCTGGAGAGAGAGGGGAGAAAGAGGTCAGAGCACAGGGTAGGGCAGTGTGAGCAGAACCAGCGGTGTCATTTGACTTAGCAAACGAGGATCGGATGTCGTCGACCTTTTTTCAAAATGGTTGACGAAGTCATCTGCAGAGAGGGAGGGGGAGGGGGAGGAGGATTCAGGAGGGAGGAGAAGGTGGCAAAGAGCTTCCTAGGGTTAGAGGCAGATGCTTGGAATTTAGCGTGGTAGAAAGTGGCTTTAGCAGCAGAGACAGAGGAGGAAAATGTAGAGAGGAGGGAGTGAAAGGATGCCAGGTCTGCAGGGAGGCGAGTTTTCCTCCATTTCCGCTCGGCTGCCCGGAGCTCTGTTCTGTGAGCTCGCAATGAGTCATCGAGCCACGGAGCGGGAGGGGAGGACCGAGCCGGCCTGGAGGATAGGGGACATAGAGAGTCAAAGGATGCAGAGAGGGAGGAGAGGAGGGTTGAGGAGGCAGAATCAGGAGATAGGTTGGAGAAGGTTTGAGCGGAGGGAAGAGATGATAGGATGGAAGAGGAGAGAGTAGCGGGAGAGAGAGAGCGAAGGTTGGGACGGCGCGATACCATCCGAGTAGGGGCAGTGTGGGAGGTGTTGGATGAGAGTGAGAGGGAAAAGGATACAAGGTAGTGGTCGGAGACTTGGAGGGGAGTTGCAATGAGGTTAGTGGAAGAACAGCATCTAGTAAGGATGAGGTCGAGCGTATTGCCTGCCTTGTGAGTAGGGGGGGAAGGTGAGAGGGTGAGGTCAAAAGAGGAGAGGAGTGGAAAGAAGGAGGCAGAGAGGAAAGAGTCAAAGGTAGACGTGGGGAGGTTAAAGTCGCCCAGAACTGTGAGAGGTGAGCCGTCCTCAGGAAAGGAGCTTATCAAGGCATCAAGCTCATTGATGAACTCTCCGAGGGAACCTGGAGGGCGATAAATGATAAGGATGTTAAGCTTGAAAGGGCTGGTAACTGTGACAGCATGGAATTCAAAGGAGGCGATAGACAGATGGGTAAGGGGAGAAAGAGAGAATGACCACTTGGGAGAGATGAGGATCCCGGTGCCACCACCCCGCTGACCAGAAGCTCTCGGGGTGTGCGAGAACACGTGGGCGGACGAAGAGAGAGCAGTAGGAGTAGCAGTGTTGTCTGTGGTGATCCATGTTTCCGTCAGTGCCAAGAAGTCGAGGGACTGGAGGGAGGCATAGGCTGAGATGAACTCTGCCTTGTTGACCGCAGATTGGCAGTTCCAGAGGCTACCGGAGACCTGGAACTCCACGTGGGTCGTGCGCGCTGGGACCACCAGAGTAGGGTGGCCGCGGCCACGCGGTGTGGAGCGTTTGTATGGTCTGTGCAGAGAGGAGAGAACAGGGATAAACAGACACATAGTTGACAGGCTACAGAAGAGGCTACGCTAATGCAAAGGAGATTGGAATGACAAGTGGACTACACGTCTCGAATGTTCAGAAAGTTAAGCTACGTAGCAAGAATCTTATTGACTAAAATGATTAAAATGATACAGTACTGCTGAAGTAGGCTAGCTGGCAGTGGGTGCGTTGTTGACACTACACTAATCAAGTCGTTCCGTTGAGTGTAATAGTTTCTGCAGTGTTGCTATTCGGGGGCTAGCTGGCTAGCTAGCAGTGTTGTTACCTGTTGTGTATTTAACCCTCTGTTTCCCCTCATGCCTTTGTCAGAGATTGTTTTATGTCAGTGTTGTTTATATGGTTGTATAGGTGCACGACGGGTCCTCGTACCCATGTTTATTTATGTTTATTTATGTATGTACATTTAGTGTTTGGAGTATGTTTTGTGGACATATATTAAAAGACTCCCTTTACTCTCCTACGCCTGACTTCCCTGCCACCTATACACACGACTCTGACAGAATCTCTGACCAAAATGGAGCGACAGGGCCCTGATCGACCATTAACGTTGTAGTCTACGCGAGGACGTCCGTCGGGAGCTGCCCTGCAGAGACACCACCCTCACCTTCGACCAGCTGGTGGACATGTCCATCAGGCTGGACAACATGCTGGCTACTCGTGGACGTCTAGATCAGGGTCTGGTTGTTCCATCCACCCGCACCCTCTCTCCTGTACCCATGGAGTTGGGAGGGACGGTGCGCAGGGAGACCGGAGGGGGTTCCCGCTGGAGCACCATCTATGGTCGCAGAGGGCACACTGCTGGTCAGTGCCAGGTTGGTTCCTCTGGGAATAGAGACGGCAGGCAGGGCACTCTGGCATCACCCCAGGTGAGTAGGCACCATTCTCATCCAGAGCCCTCTGTTGCACTAATGTTTGTCTGATTATTTTCCCCCCTGCATTCCCAGTATAAGGCGCTAGTTGATTCAGGAGCGGCTGGGAATTTCATTAATAAAAGTTTAGCTCATAGCTTAGGGATCCCTATTGTTTCTGTGGATATGCCTTTCCCTGCTCATGCCTTAGATAGTCAACCATTAGGGTCAGGGTTTATCAGGGAGGTCACCGCTCCTTTGTGTATGATAACGCAGGAGGGTCACAAGGAGAAGATGAGTCTTTTCCTTATTGATTCTCCTGCGTATTATGTGGTGCTAGGCCTACCCTGGTTAGCTTGTCATAACCCCACTGTTTCTTGGCCACAGAGGGCTCTCACAGCGTGGTCGTGAGAGTGCTCAGGTAGGTGTTTAGGGGTTTCCGTTGGTGCTACTACGATAGAAAGTCCAGACCAGGTCTCCACCGTGCGCATTCCTCCAGAATATATTGATTTGGCTCTCTCCTTCTGTAAAAAGAAGGCGACTCAATTACCACCTCATCGACAGGGGGATTGTGCGATAGGTCTCCTGGTAGACGCTACATATCCCAGGAGTCATGTGTATCCCCTGTTGCAAGCGGAGATGATGGATATGGAGACAAATGTCTCTGAATCCCTGCGGGGGTACATTCAGCCCTCCATTTCACCCGTCTCTTCGAGTTTATTTTTTGTGAAGAAGAAGGATGGCAGTTGACACCCGTGCATTGATTATCGAGGTCTCAATAAAATCACGGTGAAATATAGTTACCTGCTACCTCTTATAACTACAGTTATTGAGTCAATGCACGGGGCACGCTTCTTCACAAAATTGGATCTCAGGAGTGCGTACAATCTGGTGCGTATTCGGAAGGGTGATGAGTGGAAGATGGCATTTAGCACCACCTCAGGTCATTATGAGTACCTTGTCATGCCATATGGGTTGATGAATGCTCCATCAGTCTTCCAATCATTTGTAGATGAGATCTTCAGAGACCTGCACGGGCAGGATGTAGTGGTGTATATCGATGATATCCTGATATACTCCACTACATGCGCCGAGCATGTGTCCCTGGTGCGCAAAGTGCTTGGTCGCCTGTTGGAGCATGATCTATATGTCAAGGCTGAGAAATGCTTGTTCTTCCAACAATCTCTCTCCTTCCTAGGGCATCGGATTTCCACATCAGGAGTGGAAATGGAGAGCGACCACATTGCAGCCGTGCGTAATTGGCCTACTCCAACCACGGTAAAGAAGGTGCAGCGTTTTTTAGTGTTTGCCAATTACTACCGGAGGTTTATCCGGGGTTTTGGTCAGGTTGCTGCTCCCATTACCTCACTGCTAAAGGGGGGCCCGGTGCGCTTGCAGTGGTCGGCTGAGGCGAACAGGGCTTTTAGGCACCTGAAGACTCTGTTTACCTCAGTTCCTGTGTTGGCACATCCGGATCCCTCTTTGCCATTTATAGTGGAGGTGGACGTATCCGAAGCTGGGATAGGAGCAGTGCTCTCTCAGCGTTCGGGTGCGCCACTGAAGCTCCGACCCTGTGCTTTCTTTTCGAAGAAGCTCAGCCCGGCGGAGCGAAACTATGATGTGGGGGACCGGGAGCTGTTAGCTGTCGTAAAAGCCTTGAAGGCGTGGAGACATTGGCTTGAGGGGGCTAAACACCCTTTTTTTCATCTGGACTGAGCAATTGTCCTGCGGTGTACAATTGGTTTCGGCACGCTGAGGGAACCTGGGAGGCCGCCCATGTCCACCTTCAGCGCGCCACCACAGTGAGGCTCCGGTGTTCGCACCAGGGGACAAGGCTGGTAACCCAGACTACTCTGAAACGGAGATAACCCGGTAGCAGACGAAGGAAGCGAATTGTGAGCGTATTCTGCCCAGGGGGAGCTGTTCTGCCCAAGACGCAGGGTTTCTGAAAGAAAGGCTGCGTAGTATGCGACCAATCGTCTGATTGGCCCTCTCTGCTTGACCGTTAGACTGGGGATGAAACCCGGAAGAGAGACTGACGGACGCACCAATCAAACGACAGAACTCCCTCCAAAACTGTGACGTGAATTGCGGGCCTCTGTCTGAAACGGCGTCTAACGGGAGGCCATGAATTCTGAATACATTCTCAATAATGATTTGTGCCGTCTCCTTAGCGGAAGGAAGTTTAGCGAGGGGAATGAAATGTGCCGCCTTAGAGAACCTATCGACAACCGTCAGAATCACAGTCTTCCCCGCAGACAAAGGCAGACCGGTAATGAAGTCTAAGGCAATGTGAGACCATGGTCGAGAAGGAATGGGGAGCGGTCTGAGACGACCGGCAGGAGGAGAGTTACCCGACTTAGTCTGCGCGCAGTCCGAACAAGCAGCCACGAAACGGCGCGTGTCACGCTCCTGAGTCGGCCACCAAAAGCGCTGGCGAATAGACGCAAGAGTGCCTCGAACACCGGGATGACCAGCTAACTTGGCAGAGTGAGCCCACTGAAGAACAGCCAGACGAGTGGAAACAGGAACGAAAAGGAGGTTACTAGGACAAGCGCGCGGCGACGCAGTGTGCGTGAGTGCTTGCTTAACCTGTCTTTCAATTCCCCAGACTGTTAACCCGACAACACGCCCATAAGGAAGAATCCCCTCGGGATCAGTAGAAGCCACAGAAGAACTAAACAGACGGGATAAGGCATCAGGCTTGGTGTTCTTGCTACCCGGACGGTAAGAAATCACAAACTCGAAACGAGCGAAAAACAACGCCCAACGAGCTTGACGGGCATTAAGTCGTTTGGCAGAACGGATGTACTCAAGGTTCTTATGGTCTGTCCAAACGACAAAAGGAACGGTCGCCCCCTCCAACCACTGTCGCCATTCGCCTAGGGCTAAGCGGATGGCGAGCAGTTCACGGTTACCCACATCATAGTTGCGCTCAGATGGCGACAGGCGATGAGAAAATACGCGCAAGGATGAACCTTATCGTCAGACTGGAAGCGCTGGGATAGGATGGCTCCCACGCCTACCTCTGAAGCGTCAACCTCGACAATGAATTGTCTAGTGACGTCAGGAGTAACGAGGATAGGAGCGGACGTAAAACGTTCTTTTAGAAGATCAAAAGCTCCCTGGGCGGAACCGGACCACTTAAAACACGTCTTGACAGAAGTAAGAGCTGTGAGAGGGGCAGCAACTTGACCGAAATTACGAATGAAACGCCGATAGAAATTAGCGAAACCTAAAAAAAAAAGCGCTGCAACTCGACACGTGACCTTGGAACGGGCCAATCACTGACAGCTTGGACCTTAGCGGAATCCATCTGAATGCCTTCAGCGGAAATAACGGAACCGAGAAAAGTAACGGAGGAGACATGAAAAGAGCACTTCTCAGCCTTTACGTAGAGACAATTCTCTAAAAGGCGCTGTAGAACACGTCGAACGTGCTGAACATGAATCTCGAGTGACGGAGAAAAAATCAGGATATCGTCAAGATAGACAAAAACAAAAATGTTCAGCATGTCTCTCAGAACATCATTAACTAATGCCTGAAAAACAGCTGGCGCATTGGCGAGACCGAACGGCAGAACCCGGTACTCAAAATGCCCTAACGGAGTGTTAAACGCCGTTTTCCACTCGTCCCCCTCTCTGATGCGCACGAGATGGTAAGCGTTACGAAGGTCCAACTTAGTAAAGCACCTGGCTCCCTGCAGAATCTCGAAGGCTGATGACATAAGGGGAAGCGGATAACGATTCTTAACCGTTATGTCATTCAGCCCTCGATAATCCACGCAGGGGCGCAGAGTACCGTCCTTCTTCTTAACAAAAAGAACCCCGCCCCGGCCGGAGAAGAAGAAGGCACTATGGTACCGGCGTCAAGAGACACAGACAAATAATCCTCGAGAGCCTTACGTTCGGGAGCCGACAGAGAGTATAGTCTACCTCGAGGAGGAGTGGTCCCCGGAAGGAGATCAATACTACAATCATACGACCGGTGAGGAGGAAGGGAGTTGGCTCGGGACCGACTGAAGACCGTGCGCAGATCATGATATTCCTCCGGCACTCCTGTCAAATCGCCAGGTTCCTCCTGAGAAGTAGGGACAGAAGAAACGGGAGGGATGGCAGACATTAAACACTTCACATGACAAGAAACGTTCCAGGATAGGATAGAATTACTAGACCAATTAATAGAAGGATTATGACATACTAGCCAGGGATGACCCAAAACAACAGGTGTAAACGGTGAACGGAAAATCAAAAAAGAAATAGTCTCACTGTGGTTACCAGATACTGTGAGGGTTAAAGGTAGTGTCTCAAATCTGATACTGGGAAGATGACTACCATCTAAGGCGAACATGGGCGTAGGCTTATCTAACTCTCTGAAAGGAATGTCATGTTTCCGAACCCATGCTTCGTCCATGAAACAACCCTCAGCCCCAGAGTCTATCAAGGCACTACATGTAGCACCCGAACCGGTCCAGCGTAGGTGGACCGACAAAGTAGTACAGGACCTTGATGGAGAGACTTGAGTAGTTGCGCTCACCTGTAGCCCTCCGCTTACAGATGAGCTCTGGCTTTTACTGGACATGAATTAACAAAATGTCCAGCAACTCCGCAATAGAGGCACAGGCGGTTGGTGATCCTCCGTTCCCTCTCCTTATTCGAGATGCGAATCCCTCCCAGCTGCATGGGCTCAGTCTCAAAGCCAGAGGAGGGAGATGGTTGCGATGCGGAGCAGGGAAACACCGTTGATGCGAGCTCTCTTCCACGAGCCCGGTGACGAAGATCTACCCGTCGTTCTATGCGGATGGCGAGAGCAATCAAAGAGTCCACATCTGAAGGAACCTCCCGGGAGAGAATCTCATCCTTAACCACTGCGTGGAGTCCCTCCAGAAAACGAGCGAGCAGCGCCGGCTCGTTCCACTCACTAGAGGCAGCAAGAGTGCGAAACTCAATGGAATAATCCGTTATGGACCGTTCACCTTGGCATAAGGAAGCCAGGGCCCTAGAAGCCTCCCCACCAAAAACTGAACGGTCAAAAACCCGAATCATCTCCTCTTTAAAGTTCTGGAATTTGTTAGAGCAATCAGCCCTTGCCTCCCAGATAGCTGTGCCCCATTCTCGAGCCCGGCCAGTAAGGAGTGAAATGACGTAAGCAACCCGAGCTCTCTCTAGAGTATGTGTTGGGTTGGAGAGAGAACACAATCTCACACTGCGTGAGAAAGGAGCGGCACTCAGTGGGCTGCCCGGAGTAGCAAGGTGGGTTATTAACCCTAGGTTCTGGAGGCTCGGCAGGCCAGGAAGTAACAGGTGGCACGAGACGTAGACTCTGGAACTGTCCAGAGAGGTCGGAAACCTGAGCGGCCAGGTTCTCCACGGCATGGCGAGCAGCAGACAATTCCTGCTCGTGTCTGCCGAGCATGGCTCCTTGGATCTCGACGGCAGTGTAACGAGCGTCTGAAGTCGCTGGGTCCATTCCTTGGTCGGTTCCTTCTGTCATGCAGGTGAAAGAGGACCCAAAAGCGACTTAACAGAAACAGAGTTTATTTAATTCCAAACAGGGAATAACAAAAATCCTCTAGTCTGTAGAGGGGAATAACTAGAGAAGCGGCCACAGACTGCAGGTCGCTTCGGGTAGGCGCAGGCCGTAGTTGATAGAGCCACCTGCTCACACGCAGCATCTGATGAAGGCAAAAAACACGACAGGACAGGGCGAAACACAATCACAGCATGGTGAATACAAAACGAGGAACCGACGGGACAGGAACGGATCACAAAGGAATAAATAGGGACTCTAATCAGGGGAAAGGATCGGGAACAGGTGTGGGAAGACTAAATGATGATTAGGGGAATAGGAACAGCTGGGAGCAGGAACGGAACGATAGAGAGAAGAGAGAGCGAGAGAGTGAGAGAGGGAGGGGGAGAGAGAGGGATAGAAGGAGGGAAAGAACCAAATAAGACCAGCAGAGGGAAACGAATAGCATGGGGAGCACAGGGACAAGACATGATAATAAATGACAAACATGACAACTAATTACCGTATTAACCCCTCGTTCCATGTGTCTCTTCTCAGGCCGGTGGTGCCTGGCCCGCTCCAAAAGGCTGAAGTTCGTGATGGGGTCCCGGCGTACTCTGTTCGATCCATATTGGATTCGAGATGTTGGGCGAGGGGCCTTCAGTACTTCGTGGACTAGGAGGGGTACAGGCCAGAGGAGAGATGCTGGATTCCGGTGGAGGACGTGTTAGATCCTTCCATGTTAAAATAATTCCACCATCTCCATCCGGATCGCCCTGCACCTCGCCCTCCGGGTCATCCCCTAGGCCGGTGTCGACGCGCTGCTGGAGCCGTGCGTCAAGGTGGGGGGGTGGGGTATTGCCTCTCCTTGTTCGGGCGGTGCTCGGCGGTCGACGTCACCGGTCTTCTAGCCATCATTGATGCATTTTTCATTTTCCATTGGTTTTGTCTTGTTTTCCTACACAACATAACTGTTGTGTATTTAACCCTCTGTTTCCCTCATGTCTTTGTCAGAGATGGTTTTATCAGTGTTGTTTATATGGTTGTATAGCTGCGCGACGAGTCCTCGTACCCATGTTTTATTTATGTATGTACATTTAGTGTTTGGAGTATGTTTTGTGAACATATATTAAAAGACTCCATTACACTCAGTTTTACTCTCCTGCGCCTGACTTCCCTGCCACCTATACACACGACTCTGACACGTCTGTACTTTCCTCTGAACTTACGCGCGCGTCGTGAGTTTGGATTGTGTACTGAACGTGCGAACAACAAGGAGGTATTTGGACATAAATGATGGACATTGTCAAACAAAACTAACATTTATTCTGATGATCATCAAAAGGTAAGTGGATATTTATAATGCTGTTTGGGTTGTTTTGTTTTGGAACTACTGAACATAACGCACCCATGTAAACTCAGATTTTTGGATATAAATATAAACTTTATCAAACAAAGCATACATGTATTGTGTAACATGAAGCTCTATGATTGTCATCTGATGAAGATCATCAAAGGTTAGTGATTCATTTTATCTATATTTCAGCTTTTTAGCTGGAAAAATGGCTGTGTTTTTCTGTGACTTTTCTGTGACTTGGCTCTGACCTAACATAAACGTTTGGTTTGCTTACGTCATAAACCCTTTTTGAAATCGGACACTTTGGCTGGATTTACAAGTTTATCTTTAAAATGGTGTAAAATACATGTATGTTTGAGGAATTTTAAATATGGGATTTCTGTTGTTTTGAATTTGGCACCCTGCAGTTTCACTGGCTGTTGACGAGGTGGGATGCTACCGTCCCACGTACCCTAGAGAGGTCATTGGGTTAGGGTTAGGGAAGGGTTAGCTAAAAGGATTAATGAAAGGATTGAGAGAAGGGTTAGCTAGCATGCTATGTGTACTAAACAAAAATGTGAATGTTCATTTATCTAACAAGCTGCCTACAGAATTATTTGGCAGTACATCCAGCCGGCCTCACCACCACAAATCATGTGTAACCACACCAGCCCAGAACCTCTACATCTGGCTTCTTCACATGTGGGATCGTCTGAAACCAGCCAAACCACCAGAAATCCATAGTTTGGACCTAATTTATTTCAATTGACTGAATTCCTTGGAGGAACTGTAATTCAGTAAAATTGTTGAAATTATTGCGGGCCGACCCCCTTTTAAAGGTTCTCGGATCAATACAAATTGTAATTTGTAACACATCATCCACAAATTCATACATACCTTACGAAAAGTATAATATCATACTAAATGGAGTGTTTCAGATTTACATGCAGAATCATACATAATGCTCTGAGACCAGGTTGAAACCCACCACACTTCATCACTTCTGTGTTGGGAAAAGTGATGACTCAAAGGTCAAATCATCTGTGTACAAACCGTTGCATTTTCCATATTGCCTCTGTTGTGCATTAATTTGCCTGCAGCCTATGGTGCAATAGGCCTATTCCATCGCACAAATTGTGATATTCATTAGTTAGACTCTTGTAAGAGGTGGTTTTCAAAATAATGGACCAACTTCACAATATGAGATTCTAATACCTATGTATTTATATTGTAGGGAGGCAAGTGCAGCATACGAAATTACAGTGTAGGTATCGTATACATTGTTACATTGTGCATTCCAAAAATTGGTACAATGTACTATCTTATTAAGGATTTTTCAACATATCATCATTACATATCATAATGTAACATATCATACTAATTTGAGTGTTCCAGATTTACATTTACTATGTTACGTCTAGTCATGGAGACCAATCTGGGGGTATAATAACAGTTTAAATGAAACCAACTAATGAGCAGGTCATTCATAACTTTCCACCATAAGCACAATACACAGATAGGTCAGTGCATAAAATCTGGAGAGTATTTGTTGTCCACAGTGTGGATTGCATACAATCAAACTTCTCTCATCGATTGCCCGTTGCAAGTCAATGAAAATACTGCAGCCACAAACATCTTGCCGAATAGCCACACTCACTGAATTTTAACATGTCATGTCTGACCTCTTCCGGACAGTTGATGGTACTGCATCCATTTCTTCTGTATCATTTCACCACAGAAATCCCTGGGAGAGATATTTGCCTGTATCTGCAAATCGTTGGAAAAGTCCTCTTACTGCATATCCATTGAGTGTTTGTTATTTCCTTTCCTTTCTTTACATTATTTGTTTTCACAGCAAAAAGCGATACAGTGTGGGCTTTTACACGATGCAACATGTTTATTTTCTTTTCTGAATAGGCATGGGGAGAATCAGAGAGCTTGTTGTCTTTGTATTGTGGCTTGAGATGTTTTCCAACGGGAGGACTCAGTGATTCTGCTCTCCAATGGATCTGCTTTCCAGAGTTAGAACAAGTCAGGAAAACTAGGCCAACATCTTGTACAGAACCGCTCCCAGCAGGCAGTGTCAGACATTCTCCTTCCTGACAGCACTAGAACAAGGCTCATGACAAAAACCTGACTGACGCAGCGTGTCCTAAAGTTTCACGGCTGTTCAACTTAAAAATGTTCAGCTGTGTGGAAAAACACTCAAAAGTATTTTCGATTTATGAGTGAGTAGATTCTTTCACTATGGGTCTCTCCTTTCCTTGTCCTTGCCAGTAACCCTCCCCCTATCCCCATCCCTGCCTCCATCTCTGTCCTTACCCTGTCCCTGTCCTTGCCCCTTGTCCCTGCCACTAACTCGGTCCTTACCTTGTCCATGTCCTCTATCTTTGTATGTCTTCTATCCCTGCCTCGATATCACACCAAACTGGCACAACAAGCATCAGTCTCAGTTGGGTGCTGAAGCAGCCTCATATCCACACTGGTGCACTGTGCTTCTGCTTCACAGATAGAGCTCAGTCAGAATAACAGAAGACTTGCTATTTTATTGTTTTTGTGGTCATGGCAAAAGAACAGAATGGATCCCTTAAGGATGCTACCGTTATGTTGGATTCTTCCACAGCTGTATGTTCGCACCGCAAAGCCAATTATATGTATATGTAAGGTGATTCTCTGTTTGCAATAATAATGATAATTAGATTATATTGAGATGCTTTAATATACTGTGATTTGAGATGCTGTCGTGAATCCATCACATGGTAATTGTATATATATATATTTTAAAGTACTTTGTATGCCTCACTTACAATGGTTCTGTCATGCAGGTAAAAGAGGACCCAAAAGCGACTTAACAGAAACAGAGTTTATTAAAGTCCAAAACGGAATAACAGAATTCCTCTAGACTTGTAGAGGGGAAACAACTGGAGAAGCGGCCACAGACTGCAGGTCGCTTCGGGTAGGCGCAGGCCGTAGTCGACTGAGACACCTGCTCACACGCAGCATCTGATGAAGGCACAAAACACGACAGGACAGGGTGATACACAATCACGGCAAAAACACGACAGGACAGGGCGAAACGCAATCACGGCATGGTGAATACAATACAAGGAACCGACGGGACAGGAACGGAACACAAAGGAATAAATAGGGACTCTAATCAGGGGAAAGGATCGGGAACAGGTGTGGGAAGACTAAATGATGATTAGGGGAATAGGAACAGCTGGGAGCAGGAACGGAACGACAGAGAGAAGAGAGAGCGAGAGAGTGAGAGAGGGAGGGGGAGAGAGAGGGATAGAACCAAACAAGACCAGCAGAGGGAAACGAATAGCATGGGGAGCACAGGGACAAGACATGACAATAAATGACAAACATGACAGTACCCCCCCACTCACCGAGCGCCTCCTGGCGCACTCGAGGAGGAATCCTGGCGGCAACGGAGGAAATCATCGATGAGCGAACGGTCCAGCACGTCCCGAGACGGAACCCAACTCCTCTCCTCAGGACCGTAACCCTCCCAATCCACTAGGTATTGGTGACCCCGTCCCCGAGAACGCATGTCCATAATCTTATGTACCTTGTAAATAGGTGCGCTCTCGACAAGGACGGGAGGGGGAGGGAAGACGAACGGGGGTGCGAAGAAAGGGCTTAACACAGGAGACATGGAAGACAGGATGGACGCGACGAAGATGTCGCGGAAGAAGCAGTCGCACAGCGACAGGATTGACGACCTGGGAGACACGGAACGGACCAATGAACCGCGGAGTCAACTTACGAGAAGCTGTCGTAAGAGGAAGGTTGCGAGTGGAAAGCCACACTCTCTGGCCGCAACAATACCTTGGACTCTTAATCCTGCGTTTATTGGCGGCTCTCACCGTCTGTGCCCTGTAACGGCAAAGTGCAGACCTCACCCTCCTCCAGGTGCGCTCACAACGTTGGACAAACGCTTGAGCGGAGGGAACGCTGGACTCGGCAAGCTGGGATGAGAACAGAGGAGGCTGGTAACCCAGACTACTCTGAAACGGAGATAACCCGGTAGCAGACGAAGGAAGCGAATTGTGAGCGTATTCTGCCCAGGGGAGCTGTTCTGCCCAAGACGCAGGGTTTCTGAAAGAAAGGCTGCGTAGTATGCGACCAATCGTCTGATTGGCCCTCTCTGCTTGACCGTTAGACTGGGGATGAAACCCGGAAGAGAGACTGACGGACGCACCAATCAAACGACAGAACTCCCTCCAAAACTGTGACGTGAATTGCGGGCCTCTGTCTGAAACGGCGTCTAACGGGAGGCCATGAATTCTGAATACATTCTCAATAATGATTTGTGCCGTCTCCTTAGCGGAAGGAAGTTTAGCGAGGGGAATGAAATGTGCCGCCTTAGAGAACCTATCGACAACCGTCAGAATCACAGTCTTCCCCGCAGACAAAGGCAGACCGGTAATGAAGTCTAAGGCAATGTGAGACCATGGTCGAGAAGGAATGGGGAGCGGTCTGAGACGACCGGCAGGAGGAGAGTTACCCGACTTAGTCTGCGCGCAGTCCGAACAAGCAGCCACGAAACGGCGCGTGTCACGCTCCTGAGTCGGCCACCAAAAGCGCTGGCGAATAGACGCAAGAGTGCCTCGAACACCGGGATGACCAGCTAACTTGGCAGAGTGAGCCCACTGAAGAACAGCCAGACGAGTGGAAACAGGAACGAAAAGGAGGTTACTAGGACAAGCGCGCGGCGACGCAGTGTGCGTGAGTGCTTGCTTAACCTGTCTTTCAATTCCCCAGACTGTTAACCCGACAACACGCCCATAAGGAAGAATCCCCTCGGGATCAGTAGAAGCCACAGAAGAACTAAACAGACGGGATAAGGCATCAGGCTTGGTGTTCTTGCTACCCGGACGGTAAGAAATCACAAACTCGAAACGAGCGAAAAACAACGCCCAACGAGCTTGACGGGCATTAAGTCGTTTGGCAGAACGGATGTACTCAAGGTTCTTATGGTCTGTCCAAACGACAAAAGGAACGGTCGCCCCCTCCAACCACTGTCGCCATTCGCCTAGGGCTAAGCGGATGGCGAGCAGTTCACGGTTACCCACATCATAGTTGCGCTCAGATGGCGACAGGCGATGAGAAAAATAAGCGCAAGGATGAACCTTATCGTCAGACTGGAAGCGCTGGGATAGGATGGCTCCACGCCTACCTCTGAAGCGTCAACCTCGACAATGAATTGTCTAGTGACGTCAGGAGTAACGAGGATAGGAGCGGACGTAAAACGTTCTTTTAGAAGATCAAAAGCTCCCTGGGCGGAACCGGACCACTTAAAACACGTCTTGACAGAAGTAAGAGCTGTGAGAGGGGCAGCAACTTGACCGAAATTACGAATGAAACGCCGATAGAAATTAGCGAAACCTAAAAAGCGCTGCAACTCGACACGTGACCTTGGAACGGGCCAATCACTGACAGCTTGGACCTTAGCGGAATCCATCTGAATGCCTTCAGCGGAAATAACGGAACCGAGAAAAGTAACGGAGGATACATGAAAAGAGCACTTCTCAGCCTTTACGTAGAGACAATTCTCTAAAAGGCGCTGTAGAACACGTCGAACGTGCTGAACATGAATCTCGAGTGACGGAGAAAAAATCAGGATATCGTCAAGATAGACAAAAACAAAAATGTTCAGCATGTCTCTCAGAACATCATTAACTAATGCCTGAAAAACAGCTGGCGCATTGGCGAGACCGAACGGCAGAACCCGGTACTCAAAATGCCCTAACGGAGTGTTAAACGCCGTTTTCCACTCGTCCCCCTCTCTGATGCGCACGAGATGGTAAGCGTTACGAAGGTCCAACTTAGTAAAGCACCTGGCTCCCTGCAGAATCTCGAAGGCTGATGACATAAGGGGAAGCGGATAACGATTCTTAACCGTTATGTCATTCAGCCCTCGATAATCCACGCAGGGCGCAGAGTACCGTCCTTCTTTTTAACAAAAAGAACCCCGCCCCGGCCGGAGAAGAAGAAGGCACTATGGTACCGGCGTCAAGAGACACAGACAAATAATCCTCGAGAGCCTTACGTTCGGGAGCCGACAGAGAGTATAGTCTACCTCGAGGAGGAGTGGTCCCCGGAAGGAGATCAATACTACAATCATACGACCGGTGAGGAGGAAGGGAGTTGGCTCGGGACCGACTGAAGACCGTGCGCAGATCATGATATTCCTCCGGCACTCCTGTCAAATCGCCAGGTTCCTCCTGAGAAGTAGGGACAGAAGAAATGGGAGGGATGGCAGACATTAAACACTTCACATGACAAGAAACGTTCCAGGATAGGATAGAATTACTAGACCAATTAATAGAAGGATTATGACATACAAGCCAGGGTGACCCAAAACAACAGGTGTAAACGGTGAACGGAAAATCAAAAAAGAAATAGTCTCACTGTGGTTACCAGATACTGTGAGAGTTAAAGGTAGTGTCTCAAATTTGATACTGGGAAGATGACTACCATCTAAGGCAAACATGGGCGTAGGCCTGTCTAACGGTCTGAAAGGAATGTTATGTTTCCGAGCCCATGCTTCGTCCATGAAACAACCCTCAGCCCCAGAGTCAATCAAAGCACTGCATGTAGCACCCGAACCGGTCCAGCGTAGATGGACCGACATAGTAGTACAAGATCTAGATGAAGGGACCTGAGTAGTAGCGCTCACCAGTAGCCCTCCGCTTACTGATGGGCTCTGGCCTCTTACTGGACATGAATTAACAAAATGTCCAGCAACTCCGCAATAGAGGCACAGGCGGTTGGTGATCCTCCGTTCCCTCTCCTTATTCGAGATGCGAATCCCTCCCAGCTGCATGGGCTCAGTCTCAAAGCCAGAGGAGGGAGATGGTTGCGATGCGGAGCAGGGAAACACCGTTGATGCGAGCTCTCTTCCACGAGCCCGGTGACGAAGATCTACCCGTCGTTCTATGCGGATGGCGAGAGCAATCAAAGAGTCCACATCTGAAGGAACCTCCGGGAGAGAATCTCATCCTTAACCACTGCGTGGAGTCCCTCCAGAAAACGAGCGAGCAGCGCCGGCTCGTTCCACTCACTAGAGGCAGCAAGAGTGCGAAACTCAATGGAATAATCCGTTATGGACCGTTCACCTTGGCATAAGGAAGCCAGGGCCCTAGAAGCCTCCCCACCAAAAACTGAACGGTCAAAAACCCGAATCATCTCCTCTTTAAAGTTCTGGAATTTGTTAGAGCAATCAGCCCTTGCCTCCCAGATAGCTGTGCCCCATTCTCGAGCCCGGCCAGTAAGGAGTGAAATGACGTAAGCAACCCGAGCTCTCTCTAGAGTATGTGTGGGGTTGGAGAGAGAACACAATCTCACACTGCGTGAGAAAGGAGCGGCACTCAGTGGGCTGCCCGGAGTAGCAAGGTGGGTTATTAACCCTGGGTTCTGGAGGCTCGGCAGGCCAGGGAGTAACAGGTGGCACGAGACGTAGACTCTGGAACTGTCCAGAGAGGTCGGAAACCTGAGCGGCCAGGTTCTCCACGGCATGGCGAGCAGCAGACAATTCCTGCTCGTGTCTGCCGAGCATGGCTCCTGGATCTCGACGGCAGTGTAACGAGCGTCTGAAGTCGCTGGGTCCATTCCTTGGTCGGTTCCTTCTGTCATGCAGGTAAAAGAGGACCCAAAAGCGACTTAACAGAAACAGAGTTTATTAAAGTCCAAAACGGAATAACAGAATTCCTCTAGACTTGTAGAGGGGAAACAACTGGAGAAGCGGCCACAGACTGCAGGTCGCCGGGTAGGCGCAGGCCGTAGTCGACTGAGACACCTGCTCACACGCAGCATCTGATGAAGGCACAAAACATGACAGGACAGGGTGATACACAATCACGGCAAAAACACGACAGGACAGGGCGAAACGCAATCACGGCATGGTGAATACAATACAAGGAACCGACGGGACAGGAACGGAACACAAAGGAATAAATAGGGACTCTAATCAGGGGAAAGGATCGGGAACAGGTGTGGGAAGACTAAATGATGATTAGGGGAATAGGAACAGCTGGGAGCAGGAACGGAACGACAGAGAGAAGAGAGAGCGAGAGAGTGAGAGAGGGAGGGGGAGAGAGAGGGATAGAACCAAACAAGACCAGCAGAGGGAAACGAATAGCATGGGGAGCACAGGGACAAGACATGACAATAAATGACAAACATGACAGGTTCCTCCTTTAAAAGTTGCAAGCTTACACTGCGGGACTTAGAGGTACCCAGTGTCATGGCGTCATTGCTCTAGACCACCGCAACGGGGGAGTTAGAGCACTCATTATGCATTTGGGTCCCAAGGTTTTTATTTGACCAATCATATTGAGTGGTTCCAATGGCGCAGGAAGAAATGACAGCAGTTTTATGGGCGCCCAACCAATTGTGCTATTATGTGGGTTTTTGCGTTATTTGTAACTTATTTTGTACATAATGTTTCTGCAACCGTATTTTATGGCAAAAAAAGAGCTTCTGAATATCAGGACAGCGATCACTCACCTTGGATAAGACTAAGGTTTTTTCTTCAGCAAGCAAGACGCACAGGACATTCTCCAAACACCCGACAGGGCCAACATCCCCATTATTTTTAAGAGGAAGCGAAGCAGGTGCAGAGGACAAAGTATAACTGGTCAGGACCCGAAAAAGGTGAGTGGGAAAGCTGCCTTTACCGTCAATACTACTTGCCAACATGCAATCATTGGACAATAAACTAGACAAGGTACGATCACGAATATCCTACCAACGGGATATCAAAAACTGTAATATCTTATGTTTCACTGAATCGTGGCTGAATGACGACATGGATATTCAGCTAGCGGGATATACACTCCACCGGTAAGATAGAACAGCACACTCCGTCAGACGAGGGGGGGGAGGCGGTCTGTGCATATTTGTAAACAACAGCTGGTGCAAGAAATCTAAGGAAGTCTCTAGATTTTGCTCGCCTGAAGTAGAGTATATTGTGATAAATTGCAGGCCACACTATTTGCCTAGAGAGTTTCAGCTATACTTTTCATGGCTGTTTATTTACCACCAGACAGAAACTGGCACTAAGACCGTACTCAGTCCGCTGTATAAGGAAATAAGCAAGCAGGAAACCACTCACCCAAAGGCGGCACTCCTAGTGGCCGGAGACTTTAATGCAGGAAAACTTAAATCAGTTCTACCAAATGTCCATCAACATATTAAATTTGCAACCAGAGGAAAGAAAATTCTAGATCACCTGTACTCCACATACAGACACACACAAAGCTCTCCCTCGCCCTCCATTTGGTAAATCCGACCACAACTCTATCCTCCTGATTCCTGCTTACAAGCAAAGATTAAAGCAGGAAGCACCACTGACTGTCTATAAAAATGTGATCAGATGAAGCAGATGCTAAACTACAGGACTGTTTTGCTATCACAGACTGGAACATGCTCCGGGATTGTATATACATACCCCAACCTGAAGCCAATGGATTACAGGCAACATTCGCACTGAGCTAATGGGTAGAGCTGCCGCTTTCTAGGTGCGGGAATCTAACCTGGAAGCTTACAAGAACTCCTGCTATGCCCTGTGACAAACCATCAAACAGGCCAAACGTCAATATAGGGCTAAAATTGAATTATACTACACCGCCTCTGATGCTCATCTAATGTGGCAGGGCTCGCAAACTAATGCATACTACAAAGGGAAGCACAGCCGCGGGCTGGCCAGTGACACGAGTCTACCAGACGAGCTAAATCACATCTATTGCACTCCACACTGCCCTTTCCCATCTGGACAAAGGAACACTTATGTGAGAATGCTATTCATTAACTACAGCTCAGCGTTCAACACCATAGTGGCCTCAAAGCTCATCACTAAGCTAAGGATCCTGGGACTAAACACCTCCCTTTGCAACTGGATCTTGGACTTTCAGACGGGCTGCCCCCAGTTGGTAAGGGTAGGTAACAACACATCCACCATGCTGATCCTCAATACGGAGGACCCTCAGGGGTGTGTACTCAGTCCCCTTCTATACTCTCTGTTCACTCATGACTGCATGGCCAGGCAGGACTCAAACACCATCATTAAGTTTGCCGATGACACAACAGTGGTAGGCTTGATCACCGACAATGACGAGACATCCAATAGGGAGGAGGTCAGAGACCTGGCCGTGTGATGCCAGGACAACAACCTCTCCTCAACTTGATCAAGACTAAGGTGATGATTGTGGACTACAGGAAAGGAGGACCAAGTTCAAAGGGCAAAGGGTAGTGTGTACGGCCCAGTACATCACTGGGGCCAAGCTTCCTGCCATCCAGGACCTCTATACCAGGCGGTGTCAGAGAAATGCCCGAAAAATTGTCAAAGACTACAGCCACCCTAGGCATAGATTGTTCTCTCTGCAACCGCACGGCAAGCGGTACCGGAACAACAAGTCTAGGTCAAAGAGCTTTCTTAACAGCTTCTACCCCCAAGCCTTAAGACTCCTGAACATCTAATCAAATGGCTACCCAGACTATTAGCATTGCCCCCCCCCGCCACCTTATTTTACACTGTTGCTACTCTCTGTTTACTATCTGTGCGTAGTCACTTTAATAATACTAACTACATGTACATATTACCTCAATTACCTCGACTAAGTGGTGTCCCAGCACTTTGACTCTGTTCCGGTATCCCCTGTATATAGTCTTGCTAATGTTATTTTACTGCTGCTCTTTAATTACTTTTATTTCTAATTCTATAAATTTTTTCTTCAAACTGCATTGTTCGCTTGAATTCAGCTCATGTAACAAATAAAATGTTATTTGAGTTGAGAAGCAGCACCGCTCTGCCAACAGAGCTTGGTTCTTATCCTCCTGAGTCTCAGCACTACCTAGTGGGCATGAGTTCTTGGTCCGTATCTCTGACGCCATACAAGCCACTGTATTAAGTACTGTTGTCCCTTTGAAAGGACATTCTGGGCTTTTCAATGATATCACGTGTGGTGGTGTGAACTTGACAACTTTATCTTCCTGGCTCTTTAAAAGACGTGTCTGCAAAATTAGCACATTTTATGAAACTTTGAATAGGTGTGTGTAATTATTAATTATACTTAAAAAAAATACTTTTGTGAGTTTGACATTCAAATCATTTCTAATAAGGGAATATCTCAGTTTAGTGAGTTGCCAGGACTGTGTAATCATTTTTGCACATTAAATAAGAGCTAAATAGGAGCTTATCTAGAAATGTCCTCTCTAATGGATCCCTGGATGCCACAACTGTTTTTCAGCTACTGTACCCATTGACTGTAATGCACATTTTTAAATATTTACATCCCAATGACCACTAACAAGGACAATTTTGCACTTACAATAAAATATAAAGAAAAAATATATTTTTTAAATATCATGGTCATGGTTTTTTTCACCCCCCAAAATATGTGGGTCTCTGGAATGTTTGTCGGATGAAATACAACTTTTAGGATATAATATTAATGATATATTAGAGAAAGACCCCACTGAATGATTCAGATCATGAAGAAGATGTATTTCATCACATAAAAAGTTGAAATATCATCACCAAAGCACGTTTTTACCCACTCTGCGCAGAGGGGGTGGACACCCTACTCTCCACCAGAGTATAACAGGAGAGGAGTGCCTCTCTCTCACTCCACAAAGCTCACAGTTCTGTTTGACCACTGGCAAGACATCACCCATTACTCCACACACCGGGCTAATGCATGGATTTGGACTGTATTTTTTTTTTACTCTCCTATTTTCACATGGTAAGTATATGAGAAAGCGAGACAGAGTGTGTTTGTGTGTGTGTGAGTGTGTGTGTGTTGTGTCCAATTTGTATGTCGCTCTGGATAAGAGCGTCTGCTAAATGACTTAAATGTAAATGTGTATGAGAGCGTGTGTGTGTGTGTGTGTGTGTGTGTGTGTGTGTGTGTGTGTGTGTGTGTGTGTGTGTGTGTGTGTGTGTGTGTGTGTGTGTGTGTGTGTGTGTGTGTGTGTGTGTGTGTGTGTGCATGTGTATATGAGAGTGTGAGAGGGAAAGGGATACCTAGTCAGCTGTACAACTGAATGTCATCAACTGAAATGAGTCTTCCACATTCCCAACCTTTCTGAATCAGTGAGGTGCGGGGGGCTGCCTTAATCGACATCCACGTCTTCGGTGCCAAGGGAACAGTGGGTTAACTGTCTTGCTCAGGGGCAGAACAACAGATTTTTACCTTGTCAGCTTGGGAATTCAATATAGCAACGTTTCGGTTACTGGCACAATGCTCTAACCACTAGGCTACCTGACACCCATGTGTTACAGGTGTGTCTTAGTATTGATCTTACATGACAAAGTGTCTATGACTGAACATAGAAAAACATACATTTTTCAAGAATACTACAGTTGGTGTTTGTGAATACATTATTTTAAACATATCTACACTACATGGCCAAAAGTATGCGGACACTTGATCATCGTACATCTAATTCTAAAATAATGGGTATTTATATGGAGTTGGTACCCCCTTTGCTGCTAAAACAGACTCCACACTTCTAGCAGGGCAAAAATTTGACAAACTGACTTGTTGGAAAGGTGGCATCCTATGAAGGTGCCACGTTGAAAGCCACTGAGCGCTTCAGTACAGGCCATTCTGCTGCCAATAATTGTCTATGGAGATTGTATGCCTGATGTTATACACTTGTCAGTAACAGGTGTGGTTGAATTAGCCAAATCCACTAATTTGAAGGGGTGTCCACAAACTTTTGGCCCTGTAATATATATCCTATTTTTATTTTCAGCGATTCTTCCATCCTTTCTCACAGCCATCCTCAGGCTTGCTAAGTTCAAAAACCTTCCACTGAACTTTAAACTGTATCTCATTTGTAACATTTTGGTCCAGCCTTAATGTTAATGATATTCTAGTGTGGTGCTAATGTAAACTGTGCCACTGGCTCAACTTTAACCTTTGAAAATGGCACCAGGGCAAAGTGTTGTCCTAATGTTCTCTGTGTGTTGTGGAAGGTGAGGCGCTGCAGTGCTATGGCTGTAACATCCTCCAGGGGCAGATGTACGTGGATGTGGGCTGCTCCAGCCCCAAGGTCATCACTTGCTCCCACTCACACAAAGGCTTCAAGCACCGCTTCTGCATTAAGACAGAGAGCAGTGAGTACAGTCCTCCTCACCCTCTTCTTCACCCTCACCCTTGCATTTTTTACCCCACGGTCACTCCTTATCTAAAGCAACTTGTTACATGAGTGACAGACCTGAGTTGAAATAGTAGAAGAATATCTTGTCAGGACCCGGTTACGAACCCGGGTCTCCGGGGTGAGAAACAGTCACTTAACCAACTGAGCCACAAATAGTCGGCAGAACCCAGAAGATGAGGCAGACACAGCAGTACTTGAGACAGTGTATTTAAGTCCTTCAGGAAAACATGTAACTCTACAACCTCAAAAGGAATTCCACAAGAACAAAGGTAATCCTCCAAGACAAAAAGGTAAATCCACAAGGTGGTAGGTATAGCATAAAAAGCCTCAAAAGATACTCAAAAATAAATAAACAAGAACAAAAAACAGAATTCCACAAGAGAGTCCACCGGGATCAACAAGAGTACACAGAATACTAGGGCTGGGTGCTAACATACAAACACAGAGCAAATAACTGAGGAAAACTAAGGGTTTAAATACAATCAGGGGAAACGAGGCACAGGGGCAAATAATAATGGGGATCAAGGGAAAACAAAATGTCAAAAAGCACAATGGGGGCATCTAGTGACCAAAAACCGGAACAACCCTGGCCAAATCCTGACAGAATCCCCCCCTAGGAACGGCTCCTGACGTTCCTACCAGCTCTGTCGGGGTGGAGGGCCCTGAACTGACGAATGAGGTCAGGGTCCAGTATGTCTTCGGCAGGAACCCAGGAGCGCTCCTCGGGACCGTAGCCCAGTCCACCAGATACTGCCAGGACCGCTGCACCCGGCGGGAATCCAGTATCCGATGGACGGTATAAGCCGGCTGGCCTCCAATGACACGAGGCGGAGGGGGAGGTCTGTCTGCCGGGACAAGGGGAGAAAAAACAACAGGTTTTAATAAGGAAATGTGAAATGTGGGATTAATCTTAAGGGATCTGGGTAAGTGTAGGCGATAAGAAACTGGGTTAACTCTCCTGGCAACCTTAAAGGGACCGATGTATTTTTGGGACAGCTTGCGAGACTCCACCCGTAGTGGTAAGTCTCTTGTGGAGAGCCAGACCCTCTGGCCGGGGCGAGAGGAGTGCCCCCACAGAAGGACCTGAGTCCTCACTGGGAAAACAAAAGGTCAAAAAGCACAATGGGGGCATCTAGTGACCAAAACCGGAACAACCCTGGCCAAATCCTGACATGTCTCTTACCTAGTGTATGCAAACACATTCTGTAACTGTCCCGTCAATTAATTTAAATTTTAGTGAACGACAATAGAGACAGTGATAACCTGATTGCAGTGACAAAGAAAGACCCCAATCTGATTGAGATTGCTGCAGGAAGATCTGGGGTCAAGGATAAGTAAGGGGCTGTGATATGATGAGTCATGTGCTGTGTTAGGCAGGGGGAATTTCTGGAATGATCAGAGTCCCTGGTCTAATCCTGCACAGTCTCTCTCATCTCTGTCAAGGCAGCTTCTCACTCATAACATGCTTACAGCATCCCTCCTGTCTATCTCTCCTCCTCAGTCCCCAGTCCTCAGCTCAGTGTGTCCCCATGCTTGTCTCAAATACCTGTCTTTTTCAAATGTATCTCTCAGATGTATCTCTCACTGTCTATGCATATTTATTATTTCTGTGTGTGTGTGCGTCCAAACCCTGCAGGTGCCATGGGAATCATTCTGACCAGCGGTTGTGCCACGTCTCAGCACTGCCAACAGGAGCTACCCGGGGTCTGGATCCACTGTTGTGTTTCAGACCTTTGCAACAGCACCCCCCACTGGCGCAGAACGACCTTACACTGGCTGTGCTCTTTGGCTACCCTGCTGCTCGTACTGTGGCTGCAAGTGTGAGAGAGAATTTTGGAGCAGAGTAACACTGACTAACCCCCACTTCAGCCCTACTGTGTCCTAGACCAAAGCCATTGGAGGATCAATAAGAGGCATGCACCTGCATGGATACCTAGTGGATGAGAATACAATCTTTATGCATTGGCAAGCCTGTGAATATTGTTATTTTCAGTTTCCATGTGCATCATATTCTTTACGAGGCCACAATGAGATTATGAAGGTAGTTGGTCCAAGAAGCGTGTATGTTGCTAATATATTGGTGCCAATAACGTTGTGAGTGTTGATACAGTATATTTCAATAGGGTCATATGTTGGGGTTGTGGGGGGAGACAGAGTGGAACAGAGATTGGGTGATGTTTTGGAGATACATTTTGTTTAAATGGCTAAATAGGTGTTTCTCTCGGCACAAAATACATGCTTTCATAAATGGCATTGTTCATTTTCATTTACCTATTTGGTCAGATTAAGTCAAATCAAGCTTTATTTATACAGCGCATTTCAGACATGGAATGCAACGCAATGCGCTTTACAGGACAAATCTAAATAAAAAATGATAATAAAAGCTGAAATATTTACTACACAAACATAAGTTAAAAAACAAATGAATGACAACCTGAACTAAAAAGGAAAATCAAAGCTAAAAATATGTGTTATAAGATCTTTTAAATATGTCCACAATTTTGCCACCCCTCAGGTTCTCCGGCAGGGTCCTATTCTGTATGTCCAGTAGAGGGCAACACCTTCGCCCCCATGTAGGTTACAGACATAGGATACTCTCTTTACTTTCATGTTAAATTGCCTACTTCACGCATTAACTCGACAATGGCAGTATTCTTTAAAACAAAAATTCTATAAACATTTTAGATATGATTGGTTGGTCATTTTTAACATCTATGTCGTCTAAATCAACAAACTACATCGTACCTGAAAACACTTTCATGCTCATACATTTTTTTGTATGAACAGCTAGACTGTTGAATGGAATGTACATCATGATTATCAGCCAAAGAGTCGATTCCAACGGACTTATTTCAATTAGCTAACTAACCCTACTTGTAAGATGCCAAAAAACCTGTTGCATACCATTTTGTTTGAATAATAGTAGGAGAAAATATCACCAAATTAAGTTTCATCAACTGCACAAGGATCAGTTTAGATGAAACCTATGGTTTCAGGCACAGGGGAGGTTGGTGGGACCATAATTGGGGACGATGGGCTTGTGGTAATGCCTGGAGCGGAATCATTGGAATGGTACTAAATACATCAAACATATAGTTTCCATGTGTTTGATGCCATTCTAGGTGCTCCGTTTCAGCCATTATAATGAGCCGTCCTCCCCTAAGCTGCCTCCACTGGTTTCCGGCTATTAGGCTGCTATGATGATGGAAACCTGTGGGCTCCGCTTCCTCGATACATTTATGTGCGTTCAAGCACTTTATCATCGATAAGTCGCTTTGCATAAATCTTACTTGTTAGCTTGTAGAAAGGACTAGTAAGTGTAACGGATGTGAAACGGCTAGCTTAGTTAGCGGTGTGCGCTAAATAGCGTTTCAATCGGTTACGTCACTTGCTCTGAGACCTTGAAGTAGTAGTCCCCTTGCTCTGCAAGGGCCGCGGTGTGCGCTAAATAGCGTTTTTGTGGAGCGATGGGTAACGATGCTTCGTGGGTGACTGTTGTTGATGTGTGCAGAAGGTCCCTGGTTCGCGCCCGGGTATGGGCGAGGGGACGGTTTAAAATTATACTGTTACATTGATGCTGTTGACCCGGATTACTGGTTGCTGCGGAAAAAGGGGGGTGAGTGTAACGGATGTGAAACGGCTAGCTTAGTTAGCGGTGTGCGCTAAATAGCGTTTCTATTGGTTACGTCACTTGCTCTGAGACCTTGAAGTAGTAGTTCCCCTTGCTCTGCAAGGGCCGCGGCTTTTGTGGAGCGATGGGTAACGATGCTTCGTGGGTGACTGTTGTTGATGTGTGCAGAAGGTCCCTGGTTCGCGCCCGGGTATGGGCGAGGGGACGGTTTAAAATTATACTGTTACATTGATGCTGTTGACCCGGATTACTGGTTGCTGCGGAAAAAGGGGGGTGAGTGTAACGGATGTGAAACGGCTAGCTTAGTTAGCGGTGTGCGCTAAATAGCGTTTCAATTGGTTACGTCACTTGCTCTGAGACCTTGAAGTAGTAGTTCCCCTTGCTCTGCAAGGGCCGCGGCTTTTGTGGAGCGATGGGTAACGATGCTTCGTGGGTGACTGTTGTTGATGTGTGCAGAAGGTCCCTGGTTGCCCGGGTATGGGCGCTAAATAGCGGACGTCACTTGCTCTTTAAAATTATACATAAGCTGTATCTGTCCAAATAACAGCTATAATCGAGGGCTTGCAGTTGACATGCATTGCCTCCTGGCGACCATATTGGAAGACCACCACATGAATTATTTTAACAACAACAGCCGAGTGGCTACCCCAAACTGCATGATAACAGTCCCTAATTTACTCATCACCACAGCCTTTGATAAACATTTGATAAACATTACTACACTTTATATGACTGGAGACATTAGCACAATCATTTTTAATACGATGGTGGCCTAGGCCTACTCTACTGACACTGACAACAGATCAATTAAAGCGACCTTGTCTTGAATGCAACCATGTAATCTAGGCCGAAAAGGAGTCCTGGCTAAAAGTGATCAGGCTTTATCAAATTAACATCAAAAGTATTTTATTTTGCATTTGAGCTAACCCTAACTCTTTCCCTAACCTTAACCTAATTCTCCTAACGTGCTGCCCAGCCGTACGTGTACATTAGTATGCAGTAATTTGCCTTGGCGCCCAGAGTGGCTCGCTTGTGGGTGTGCTCGCAGCATATAACAGCACGTTTGACTGTGCATCAAGAATTCAGCATAGCAAGTTTGTATGAAGGTTTGGTTATTAAATGGGTAAATAATTTAATCCATTCTCCATTTCATAAATTTATTCACAGGTAAATAGTAATATGCTCTAAACTGCTCTGGTGAAAATTAAAAAATTTTGCTGCCCTGTTTCCAATTGTTTACATGGCTGGGAGAACCTATTCAAGTAAGTAAATACATTTTGAAAATGTTTTAAAAAACAATGTATTGTTAGCGAACTAGCTACAGTGCTAAGTTTCTGCTTTTCTTAGTCAACCGTGTGTTATTTCTGGAACGTAGACCTGTCTTTCATTTTTGTTAATTGATTTCACCTGTGTTCATTTTGACTCTGCTAAGCCTTTTCCTAGCTCGTTTGTGAGTACCAGTTATAGCCTTCAGTCCTAGTTTTGATTCACCTGCCTGTTTGCCTACCTATGTATGGCTATTGCCTGCCTGTGACCATGATTCCTGCCTTCTGCAAAAGCAAAATAAACACCTGCTGAGCTCTGAGCGTGAATCTACACCTTTTTCTCCCTGAGTATTCATTACAAGTGCAGGCTAACTCAAATGACCTGCTAATGTACCTAACTAGCTTTTTAGCCAACTGTACATACTGTATAGCTAGCTAGCTAAGTGAATTAAATATGAACAGCTACCTAACTTCATATTAGCTAGCTATTTTGATGTATTTGTGATTGTAAAAAACAAACTCCAAATGCATTTGTAGGTAGCTAACTAACAGCCATGGAGGAGGGTGAAAGGATAGCAGCCCCAACTGTCAAAGTGAGAGAGTAGGCTATCCTATACTTTGTGTAGTTCCAGTCCCTAGAAGTGAGGACAGAGATGATAGTAACATAATATTCAGTGCTGTCTAATTTGTGTATAATGATGTCTGTTTCTTGTGTTATTTTCTGTCCTCAGATACAGAGAGCTGTGAAAGCCTGTCTGCAGATGAAGAGGTCCCAATGAAGAGCAGTGGTTCTCAGTCATGATTTTTGTTTTTACCTTAGCAATACACAGCTGATTCAAATGGTCCTCATCATCAAGCTTCAAGTGGTATTTATGTGTTAATTGTTGACGATATCCTTGATATGATCCTGCTGTTGTCACAAATCAAATAAAAAAATCAAAATCAACTCAAATGTCTTTGTCACATACACATGGTTAGCAGATGTTAATGCGACTGTAGCGACATGCTTGTGCTTCTAGTTCCGACAATGCAGTAATAACCAACAAGTAATCTAACTAACAATTCCAAAACTACTGTCTTATACACAGTGTAAGGGGATAAAGAATATGTACATAAAGATATATGAATGAGTGATGGTACAGAGCAGCATAGGCAAGATACAGTAGATGGTATCGAGTACAGTATATACATATGAGATGAGTATGTAAACAGAGTGGCATAGTTAAAGTGGCTAGTGATACATGTATTACATAAGGATGCAGTAGATGATATAGAGTACAGTATATACGTATGCATATGAGATGAATAATGTAGGGTATGTAAACATTATATTAGGTAGCATTGTTTAAAGTGGCTAGTGATATATTTTACATAATTTCCCATCAATTCCCATTATTAAAGTGGCTGGAGTTGAGTCAGTGTCAGTGTGTTGGCAGCAGCCACTCAATGTTAGTGGTGGCTGTTTAACAGTCTGATGGCCTTGAGATAGAAGCTGTTTTTCAGTCTCTCGGTCCCAGCTTTGATGCACCTGTACTGACCTCGCCTTCTGGATGATAGCGGGATGAACAGGCAGTGGCTCGGGTGGTTGTTGTCCTTGATGATCTTTATGGCCTTCCTGTAACATCGGGTGGTGTAGGTGTCCTGGAGGGCAGGTAGTTTGCCCCCGGTGATGCGTTGTGCAGACCTCACTACCCTCTGGAGAGCCTTACGGTTGTGGGCGGAGCAGTTGCCGTACCAGCATGCTACACATGCACGTGTGCACATGCATCTATCCAATGTTAACATTTGTTATAAGCGATATTATGGTTTAGTAATCCAGAATGACCTGGTGATGTAAAAGTCTAATAATGAAATTATCTTCCTTATTCCTACAGATACATTGCAACTGGAGATTCCTTCAAAACAATTGCCAACAGTTACGGTGTAGAGCACTGTACGGTTGGGTGACCAGGGACATCTGGGACTGCCACATGGGGGTAATTCAGGCATGTGTGAATGCTACCTGTGTTCTGCACAGCTTCATGAGGATGGACATGAGGACCAGGAGGTGACCTGCAGCTTGCTGCCATGTGCCAGAGGAGAGGTCTGCTGCTCTGCAGGATGTTGCAAGGGTGGGGGCCAACAACGCAGCATGGGAGGCAATCCGTTTGTGGGAGATCTATATCTCCCACCTCTTAGAAGAGGGTGCTGTTCCCTGGCAACACCATAGACTACACTATGCACAACCAAAGGCTTTTTAAAGAGCTATCCACATTGGAATAAGAGTATTCTTCCATTTACTTAGCTATGACAACTGCAGTTATTCAATTCCCAGTTTCTACTTCTCAGGTGAGGGTGCTGTGTAGGTATGGGTGATGTCTGTATAAAAACAAAACAGGCTCTTTTAATAGTCACCCATATTGAAAAAATATAAAACAATTAGACACCCTATAACCCACTCGTGTACTCTCGTGTATCAATCTGATTGATGGATTTTGCTGTGCAGTAAGCAGGCTCAGGTGTATAACTGTGGCTCCTTCCACATTCAAATGTATAATCATTGGAAAATAAACTGGATTATCTATGATTAAGACTATCCTACTAACGGGACGTTATAAACTGTAATATTTTATGTTTCACTGAGTTGTGGCTGAAAGACGACAAGGAAAATAAAGAGCTGGCTGGGTTTTCCATTCATCAGCAGGACAGAGCAGCATATATATATATATATAAAATAAAGAGCTGGCTGGTTTTCCATTCATCAGCAGGACAGAGCAGCTAAGTCTGGTAAGACGAGGGGTGTGGTTGTGTGTCTATTTGTTAATAACAGCTGCTGTGCGATGTTTAATATTGAAGAAGTCTCGAGGTATTGCTCACCTGAGGTAGAGTGCCTCATGATAAGCTGTAGACCACAGTATCTACCAAGAGAGTTCTCATCTATATTCTTTGCAGCCGTCTATTTACCACCACAATCCGATGCTGGCACTAAGACCGCACTGAACCAGCTGTATAAGGCCATGAGCAAACAAGAAAATGCTCATCCATAAGCGGTGCTCCTAGTGGCCGGAGATTTTAATGCAGAGAAACTTATATCCATTTTACCAAATTTCTACCAGCACGTCACATGTGCAACCACAGGAAAAAAAACTCTAGACCACCTTTGCTCCACACACAGAGATGCATACAAAGCTCTCCCTCACACTCCATTTGGCAAATCTGACCATAACTCTATCCTCCTGATTCCTGCTTACAAGCAAAAACTAAAGCATGAATTACCAATGACTCGCTCAATACGTAAGTGGTCAGATAATGCAGATGCTACGCTACAGGACTGTTTTGCTAGCAGAGACTGGAATATGTTCCGGGATTCATCCAATGGCATTGAGGAGTATACCACCTAAGTCACCGGCTTCATCAATAAGTGCATCGACGACATCATCCCCACAGTGACTGTACGTACACATCCCAACCAGAAGCCATGGATTACAGGCATTTTCTACACAGAGCTAAAGGCTGGAGCTGCCACTTTCAAGGAGCGGGACGCTAATAAGGACATTTATAAGACATCCTGCTATACCCTCAGATGAACCAGCAAACAGGCAACGCGTCAATAAAGGACTAAGATTGAATCCTACCACATTGGCTCTGATATTCGTCGCATATGGCAGGGCTTGCAAACTATTATGGACTTACAAAAGGCAACCCAGCCGCGAGCTGCCCAGGGATGCGAGCCTACCAGACGAGATAAATGCATTTTATGCTCACTTCGAGGCAAGCAGCACTGAAGCATGCATGAGAGCACCAGCTGTTCCAGACAACTGTGTGATCATGTTCTCCATAGCCAATGTGAGCAAGACCTTAAAACAGGTCAACATTCACAAAGCCGCGGGGCCAGACGAATTACCAGGATGTGTACTCAAAGAAAGCGCAGACCAACTAACAAGTGGCTTCACTGACATTTTCAACCTCTCCCTGACCGAATCTGTAATATCTACATGTTTCAAGCAGACCACCATAGACTCTGTGCCCAAGAAAGCGAAGGTTACCTGCCTAAATGTTTACCGCCCCATAGCACCCACGTTGACCATTATTGGAGATGAATACCCCTTTGTGGCCGGTGTGGTGGCTACGGGAGGAGGACATTTTATTTGAGGGAGGAATTCGGGCCTATGAGGAGGAGTCTCGGTTACGCAGCGGAGCAGTATAGTTTTTGGACATTGAACTTACTGCACACAATACTCTTTATTTGTTTCCCTTGTAAATGATTATAATTAGAGGAATTATAAGGAACATTTTCATTTTCCCATATTAGAAAGTTTGTACGATTTTGAAGGAAAATCTCAGTGCACTTATGGCAGATGAACTGACACCTGTAACATCACCTATGGATTTCATAAAGTTATTGCTTTCTCCCCACTGCAAAGGGCCTTAGACTTACCATCAATATTACCAGAGTCCAGTTTGAAACCAGCAATAGGAAGAGGTTCACCCCTACCAGCACAAATGTTCAATCAACAATGGCCTTGTCAACTAAGCCATGTTAACCATGACAACCCAATCACTGTCATGCAAAGACAGAATGAGATATCTGACCTGCTCATAGTACAACAAGCACACTTACAGCTAGGGAGATACCAACATTTGAGGGTAATCCTTTGGATTACAAGTCCTTCATGCAGGCATTTGAGCATGGCATAGAGGCCAAAACAAGTTGCAGGGAGGACACGCTCTACTACCTCGAGCAATTAACTTCTGGTCACCCTAGGGATCTGGTCAGAAGCTGTATTCATATGGATGCGCGAAGGGGCTTTTTTGAGGCTAAGAGATTGCTGCAGGAGCACATGAGCAGAGACTGCAAGAAATTAATGACCTGCCTAAGCTGTAATGGAAGGCACCCCACCATTCTACATATGGAAAAAAGAAAAAGGAAAAGAGAGATCTCCATGTCAGAAGGCAGAGCGGTCAGACGGGGGTAGAGTAGCAGCCAAACAGGAGGAAACATCTGTCAGCAGTGCTCTCGTGTCATTGGGAAACCTGAACCTATAGGGGAGGATCTGGATTGGCATGTGTCCGCGGTGGCGGCTCTGGCGCGGGACGTGGACCCCACTTCACCACAGGCGGGAGACTCTGGCAGCGCCGGACAGGCGGGAGACTCCTGCAGCCGGTGTGACAGGCGGCTCTGGCAGCTCCTGGCTGACTGACAGCTCTGGCAGCTGCTGGCTGACTGATGGCTCAGGACAGACTGGCGGCTCTGGCAGCTCAGGACAGACAGGAGATTCTGGCAGCTCAGGACAGATGGGAGACTCTGGCAGCACTGGAGAGGAGGAAGGCTCTGGCAGCTCAGGACAGACAGAAGACTCTGGCAGCTCAGGACAGACGGGAGACTCTGGCAGCTCAGGACAGACGGGAGACTCTGGCAGTTCAGGACAGATGGGAGACTCCATGTACACCGGCCATGTACAGCGGCCCGGGGAGACGCACTGGAGACCATATGCGCTGAGCCGGCTTCATGGCACCTGGCTCGATGCCCACTCTAGCCCGGCCGATACGAGGCGCTGCAATGTACCACACCGGGCTATGCACACGCACCGGGGACACCGTGTGCTCCACCGCATAACACGGTGCCTGCCCGGTCCCTCTCTCTCTCCGGTAAGCATGGGAAGTTGGCGCAGGTCTCCTATCTGACTTCGCCACACTCCCCGTGTGCCCCCGCCCAAGACATTTTTGGGGCTGCCTCTCGGGCTTCCAGCCGCCCTGCCGTGCTGCCTCCTCATACCACCGCCTCTTAGCTTGATATTCACCAGGCTGTGCCCATGGTCCCTTGCCGTCCAGAATCTCCTCCCATGTCCAGGAGTCCTGTGTTTTTTGCCACTGCTGCTGCTGTCCTTTACCACGCTGCTTGGTCCTTTGTCGGTGCGGGATTCTGTCAAACGGGACTAGGTGGGTGAAGGACTCAGATGCAGAGAGTTCCACTGAGGAAAAGTCCTCTTTACTTCAGCACACAAAATGATAAGCCCAACAATACAGGGCGCAGACAACAATGTGACAATCCAAAAAACACAGGGTGCCAAGTTAAGAAAATAAATCCACCTCTACCTAAAATGCACACACGTAACATAAAGACAAAACAAAGGAACTAAGGTCAGAACGTGACACCGAGAGTGTCATGTGCCTTTTACTGAGGAGTGGCTTCTGTCTGGCCAGTCTACCATAAAGGCCTGATTGTTGGAGTGCTGCAGAGATGTTTGTCCTTCTGGAAGGTTATTCCATCTCCACAGAAGAACTGAGGTAATGGAAAGATGTGGGGTGATGAAAGAGAACCCTGCCACCACCACTCAGAGCAGCCAGGGACAGAAGAGGATTGTAATAGCGGTTATGAATTTTCATAATATGTTATCATTAAAATGTATATCAAACTAAAAACATTTCAAACAAAAGAATCATTACTCAAAATAATGATGTTCCACAAAATGGATATTTTAGAACCATATTAATAAAACACAGGTATTACATTATCGGGTCATTTTGGCCCGGCATATGCATTCTTGGGGTGCCATGTTTACTATGCATCCTAGGGTTAAAGGGCCTTCTTTGGGAAGTAGGGTACTAGAGGTTAATTAGCACCTTGGGGTAACTGCCCCCTGCCTGTAATTCAAATTAAAACCACAAGATGTCACCACATTTCTTCCCCCAACACTTTCCCTGGCTGCCACTGCTCTTGCTCAACAAGCCATTTCCTCTGTCTCATCACAACTTTGAAATGATTCAATAAAATACACATTTCACAACTAAGAATAAGCTATCTTATCGTAAAGAAATCAAATGTTTTGATTGTTTCAAGTAGCCTTTATCTTCTATGGTGACATTTTTCTAATCCAAAACAGCACCAATACTTTGCAGGATCATTTGTGTTGTAACTTTTCTTTCACAAAGGCAGCTATTATTAAACCCATCCCCATCTGAAAGGACATGGTTACTTTGGGAAACGTAATTATTTTGAGCAGTCTGTGTTAAGAAAGGAAAATGTCACTCTTCATACAATCCCTATCAATGTAAAACAACAACAACAGCATTGTATCTGTCACGCCCTGGTCGAAGTATTTTGTGTTTTTCTTCATGTATTTGGTCAGGCCAGGGTGTGACATGGGTTTTTGTACGTGGTGTGTAGCTTAGTGGGGTTGTAGCTTAGTGGGGTGTTCTAGGAAAGTCTATGGCTGTCTGAAGTGGTTCTCAATCAGAGGCAGGTGGTTATCGTTGTCTCTGATTGGGAACCATATTTAGGCAGCCATATTCTTTGGTTGTATTGTGGGTGATTGTCCTGAGTGTCTTGATGTCCTTGTTAGATGTTAGTTGACACATGTATAGGCTGTTTTGGGTTTTGTTTATTGTTTTGTAGTGTTGTAGTGTTCGTGTTTATGCGTGTTTTACGTTTGTTTAAATAAACATGGATCGAAATCGACATGCTGCAGTTTGGTCCGACTCTCCTTCACCATTAGAAAACCGTAACAGAATCACCCACCACAAACGGACCAAGCAGCGTGTCAACAGGCAGGAGCCACAGGAGAGGCAACAGAGGCAGCAGCAGCAGGAGCAGCAGCAGCTGCAGTGGGAGAGGCTGCACTACCTGGAGAAATGGACTTGGGAGGAGATTCTAGACGGGAAAGGACCCTGGGAACAGCCTGGAGATTATTGTCGCCCCAAAGCCGAGCTGGAGGCAGCAAAAGCAGAGAGGTGGCATTATGAGGAGCTAGCACGGCAGAGGGGATGGAAGCCCGAGAGTCAGACCCAAAAATTTATTGGGGGGGCTCACAGGGAGTATGGCTACGCCAGGTAGGAGACCTGAGCCAACACCGGGGGGCTAGAGAGACCGGGCAGGCACCGTGTTATGCAGTGGTGCACATGGTGTCCCCAGTGCGGGTGCATAGCCCGGTGCGGTATATTCCTACTCCTCGTATTGGCCGGGCTAGAGTGGGCATCGAGCCAGGTAAGGTTGGGCAGGCTCGGTGCTCAAGAGCTCCAGTGCGCCTGCACGGTCCGGTCTATCCAGTACCACCTCCACACCCCAGCCCTCCGGTAGCAGCTCCCCGCACCAGGCTTCCTGTGCGTGTCCTCGGCCCAGTACCACCAGTGCCAGCACCACGCATCAGGCCTACAGTGCGCCTCTCCTGCGCTGCCGGAGCCTCCCGCCTGTTCAGCGCTATCAGAGCCTTTCTCCTCTCCTGCGCTACCGGAGTCTCCCGCCTGTTCAGCGCAGCTAGAGCCTTCTTCCTCTACAGCGCTGCTGGAGTCTCCTGTCTGTTCAGCGCAGCCAGAGCTGTCAGCCTGCATGGAGCAGTCGGAGCTGTCAGCCTGCATAGAGCTGCCAGTCTACATGGAGCAGCCAGAGGTGTCAGTCTGCATGAAGCAGCCAGAGCTGTCCGTCTGCAAGGAGCTGCCAGTCTGCAAGGAGCTGCCAGTCTGCAAGGAGCTGCCAGTCTGCAAGGAGCTGCCAGTCTGCAAGGAGCTGTCAGACTGCAAGGAGCTGTCAGTCTGCATGAAGCAGCCAGAGCTGTCAGTCTGCAAGGAGCTGCCAGTCTGCAAGGAGCTGCCAGTCTGCAAAGGAGCTGCCAGTCTGCAAGGAGCTGTCAGTCTGCAAGGAGCTGTCAGTCTGCAAAGGAGCTGTCAGTCTGCAAGGAGCTGTCAGTCTGCAAGGAGCTGTCAGTCTGCAAGGAGCTGCCAGTCTGCAAGGAGCTGTCAGTCCACATGTAGCAGCCAGAGCTGCCAGTCAGCATGGAGCAGCCAGAGCCGCCAGTCAGCATGGAGCAGCCAGAGCCGCCAGTCAGCATGGAGCAGCCAGAACCGCCAGTCAGCGTGGAGCAGCCAGAGCTGACAGTCAGCATGGAGCAGCCAGAGCTTTCAGTCTGCCCAGCGACACCAGTCTGCCCAGCGCCGCCAGTCTGCACACAGCGCCGCCAGTATGCCCAGCGCCGCCAGTCTGTCGAGCGCCGCCAGTGCCGCCAGTCTGCCCAGTGCCGCCAGTCTGCCCAGTGCCGCCAGAATTGCCAGTCGGCCAGGATCCGCCAGTCAGCCAGGATCCGCCAGAACTGCCAGTCGGCCAGGATCCGCCAGTCGGCCAGGATCCGCCAGTCTGCCAGGATTCGCCAGTCTGCCAGGATCCGCCTGAACTGCCAGTCAGCCAAGATCCGCCAGTCAGCCAGGATCTGCCAATCAGCCAGAATCTTCCAGATCTGCCAGTCAACCAGATTCTTCCAGATCTGCCAGTCAACCAGGCTCTTCCAGATCTGCCAGTCAGCTAGACTCTTCCAGATCTGCCAGTCAGCCAGATTCTTCCAGATCTGCCAGTCAGCCAGATTCTTCCAGATCTGCCAGTCAGCCAGAATCTTCCAGATCTGTCAGTCAACCAGGCTCTTCCAGATCTGCCAGTCAGCCGGGATCTGCCAGAACTGTCAGTCAACCAGGCTCTTCCAGATCTGTCAGTCAGCCAGACTCTTCCAGAACTGCCAGTCAGCCAGGATCTGCCAGTCGGCCAGGGTCAGCCAGGATCTGCCAGTCAGCCAGGATCTGGTAGATCCATCAGCCTGCCTGAGATCCATCAACCTCCTGAGCTTCCTCTTACTCCTGAGCTTCCTTTCACTCCTGAGCTTCCTTTTCACTCCTGAGCTTCCTTTCACTCCTGAGCTTCCTTTCACTCCTGAGCTTCCTTTTTCCTGAGCTCCTTTCCTCCTGAGCTTCCTTTCACTCCTGAGCTTCCTTTCACTCCTGAGCTTCCTTTCTGACTTTCCCTGAGCTTCCCCTCAGTCCCGAGCTTCACCTCAGTCCTGAGCTTCACCTCAGTCCCGATCTGCTCCTCAGTCTAGTGGGGTTCTGGGTGAGGACTACTAGGCCATGGTTGGCAGCGAGGTTGCACTATCCAGGGACGCAAGGAGAGGGGACTAAGACATTAACTGAGGGTGGTCCACATGTCCCGAGCCGGAGCCGCCACCATGGACAGACGCCCACCTGGACCCTCCCTATTGATTTGAGGTGCGTTCGGGAGTCCGCACCTTATGGGGGGGTTCTGTCACGCCCTGGTCGAAGTATTTTGTATTTTTCTTCATGTATTTGGTCAGGCCAGGGTGTGACATGGGTTTTTGTATGTGGTGTGTAGCTTAGTGGGGTTGTAGCTTAGTGGGGTGTTCTAGGAAAGTCTATGGCTGTCTCAAGTGGTTCTCAATCAGAGGCAGGTGGTTATCGTTGTCTCTGATTGGGAACCATATTTAGGCAGCCATATTCTTTGGTTGTATTGTGGGTGATTGTCCTGAGTGTCTTGATGTCCTTGTTAGATGTTAGTTGACACATGTATAGGCTGTTTCGGTTTTCGTTTCGTTTATTGTTTTGTAGTGTTGTAGTGTTCGTGTTTAGTCGTGTTTTACGTTTGTTTAAATAAACATGGATCGAAATCGACATGCTGCAGTTTGGTCCGACTCTTCTTCACCATTAGAAAACCGTAACAGTATCAATGTAAAAGAGCACAAATAGATGATTTCCCTTATAGACAAATATACCTGCTCAATAAGCATTCAGCATTTAGTTATTTAAAGCAAAAATAAAAGCTGGATGATTAGGTATTCATGGTAAATGAATGAAATAATTGAATTAAGGTATGAAATACTACATTAGAAAACATGACAAGTTACAAAATATTATATTGGATAATGACTCAAGGGCCTACATATTTACTAATGAAATATTTAAGTAATCTAAATATTTACAGTGGGGAGAACAAGTATTTGATACACTGCCGATTTTGCAGGTTTTCCTACTTTCCTACCAAGCATGTAGAGGTCTGTAATTTTTATCATAGGTACACTTCAACTGTGAGAGATGGAATCTAAAACAAAAATCCAGAAAATCACATTGTATAATTTTTAAGTAATTAATTTGCATTTTATTGCATGACATAAGTATATGATACATCAGAAAAGCCAAACTTAATATTGGGTACAGAAAACTTTGTTTGCAATTACAGAGATCATACGTTTCCTGTAGTTCTTGAACAGGTTTGCACACACTGCAGCAGGGATTTTGGCACACTCCTCCATACAGATCTTCTCCAGATCCTTCAGGTTTCGGGGCTGTCACTGGGCAATACGGACTTTGAGCTCCCTCCAAAGATTTTCTATTGATTTGATTTGATTCCATTTGCTTTGAGGTCTGGAGACTGGCTAGGTCCCTCCAGGACCTTGAGATGCTTCTTACGGAGCCACTCCTTATTTGCCCTGGCTGTGTGTTTCGGGTCGTTGTCATGCTGGAAGACCCAGCCACGACCTATCTTCAATGCTCTTACTGAGGAAAGGAGGTTGCTGGCCAGGATCTTGCGATACATGGCCCCATCCATCCTGCCCTCAATATGGTGCAGTCGTCCTGCCCCCTTTGCAGAAAAGCATGCCCAAAGAATGATGTTTCCACCTCCATGCTTCATGGTTGGGATGGTGTTCTTGGGGTTGTACTCATCCTTCTTCTACCTCCAAACACGGTGAGTGGAGTTTAGACCAAAAAGCTCTATTTATGTCTCATCAGACCACATGACCTTCTCCCATTCCTCCTCTGGCTCATCCAGATGGTCATTGGCAAACTTCAGACGGGCCTGGACATGCGCTGGCTTGAGCAGGGGGACCTTGCGTGCGCTGCAGGATTTTAATCCATGACGACGTAGTGTGTTACTAATGGTTTTCTTTGAGACTGTGGATCCAGCTCTCTTCAGGTCATAGACCAGGTCCTGACGTGTAGTTCTGGACAGATCCCTCACCTTCATCATGATCATTGATGCCCCATGAGGTGAGATCTTGTATGGAGCCCCAGACCGAGGGTGATTGACCGTCATCTTGAACTTCTTCAATTTTATAATAATTGCGCCAACAGTTGTTGCCTTCTCACCAAGCTGCTTGCCTATTGTCCTGTAGCCCATCCCAGCCTTGTGCAGGTCTACAATTTTATCCCTGATGTCCTTACACAGCTCCCTGGTCTTGACCATTGTGGAGAGGTTGGAGTCTGATTGATTGAATGTGTGGACAGGTGTCTTTTATACAGGTAACAAGTTCAAACAGGTGCAGTTAATACAGGTAATGAGTGGAGAACAGGAGGGCTTCTTAATGAAAATCGAACAGGTCTGTGAGAGCCGGAATTCTTACTGGTTGGTAGGTGATCATATACTTAAGTCATGCAATAAAATGCTAATTAATTACTTAAAAATCATTCAATGTGATTTTCTGGATTATTGTTTTAGATTCCGTCTCTCGCAGTTGAAGTGTACCTATGATAAAAAAATTACAGACCTCTACATGCTTTGTAAGTAGGAAAACCTGCAAAATCGGCAGTGTATCAAATACTTGTTCTCCACACTGTATATATATATATATATATATACTGTATGTATTTGTAGAAATCAAATACAGATTTTGTGAAAATAATTTTTTAAACTCTGACATATTTTGCAGGCCAACTTTCACAAAACAGTCTAAAATTAAATCATAATTTATCTACCTGAAAAATATATAATAATAATAATGTTATAATAATGTCAAATAATGTGTACATACCCTACATTACTCATCTCATACGTATACTGTACCCGATACCATCTACTGCATCTTGCCTATACCGTTCTGTACCATCACTCATTCACATATTTTTATGTACATATTCTTCATTCCTTTACACTTGTTTGTATAAGGTAGTTGTTGTGAATTTGTTAGGTTAGATTACTCGCTGGTTATTACTGCATTGTCGGAACTAGAAGCACAAGCATTTCGCTTGAGCACAAGCACTCACATTAATATTAATTAATATTCTCTCTCCAGATGAAATCTCGCGTCTTGTGACGGCCGGCCGCCCAACAACCTGCCCGCTTGACCCTATCCCCTCCTCTCTTCTCCAGACCATTTCCGGAGACCTTCTCCCTTACCTCACCTCGCTCATCAACTTATCCCTGACCGCTGGCTACGTCCCTTCCGTCTTCAAGAGAGCGAGAGTTGCACCCCTTCTGAAAAAACCTACACTCGATCCCTCCGATGTCAACAACTACAGACCAGTATCCCTTCTTTCTTTTCTCTCCAAAACTCTTGAACGTGCCGTCCTTGGTCAGCTCTCCCGCTATCTCTCTCAGAATGACCTTCTTGATCCAAATCAGTCAGGTTTCAAGACTAGTCATTCAACTGAGACTGCTCTTCTCTGTATCACGGAGGCGCTCCGCACCGCTAAAGCTAACTCTCTCTCCTCTGCTCTCATCCTTCTAGACCTATCGGCTGCCTTCGATACTGTGAACCATCAGATACTCCTCTCCACCCTCTCCGAGTTGGGCATCTCCGGCGTGGCCCACGCTTGGATTGCGTCCTACCTGACAGGTCGCTCCTACCAGGTGGCGTGGCGAGAATCTGTCTCCTCACCATGCGCTCTCACCACTGGTGTCCCCAGGGCTCTGTTCTAGGCCCTCTCCTATTCTCGCTATACACCAAGTCACTTGGCTCTGTCATAACCTCACATGGTCTCTCCTATCATTGCTATGCAGACGACACACAATTAATCTTCTCCTTTCCCCCTTCTGATGACCAGGTGGCGAATCGCATCTCTGCATGTCTGGCAGGCATATCAGTGTGGATGACGGATCACCACCTCAAGCTGAACTTCGGCAAGACGGAGCTGCTCTTCCTCCCGGGAAGGACTGCCCGTTCCATGATCTCGCCATCACGGTTGACAACTCCATTGTGTGCTCCTCCCAGAGCGCTAAGAACCTTGGCGTGATCCTGGACAACACCCTGTCGTTCTCAACTAACATCAAGGCGGTGGCCCGTTCCTGTAGGTTCATGCTCTACAACATCCGCAGAGTACGACCCTGCCTCACACAGGAAGCGGCACAGGTCCTAATCCAGGCACTTGTCATCTCCCGTCTGGATTACTGCAACTCGCTGTTGGCTGGGCTCCCTGCCTGTGCCATTAAACCCTACAACTCATCCAGAACGCCGCAGCCCGTCTGGTGTTCAACCTTCCCAAGTTCTCTCACGTCACCCCGCTCCTCCGCTCTCTCCACTGGCTTCCAGTTGAAGCTCGCATCCGCTACAAGACCATGGTGCTTGCCTACGGAGCTGTGAGGGGAACGGCACCTCAGTACCTCCAGGCTCTGATCAGGCCCTACACCCAAATAAGGGCACTGCGTTCATCCACCTCTGGCCTGCTCGCCTCCCTACCATTGAGGAAGTACAGTTCCCGCTCAGCCCAGTCAAAACTGTTCGCTGCTCTGGCTCCCCAATGGTGGAACAAACTCCCTCACGACGCCAGGACAGCGGAGTCAATCACCACCTTCCGGAGACACCTGAAACCCCACCTCTTTAAGGAATACCTAGGATAGGATAAAGTAATCCTTCTCACCCCCCTTAAAATATGTAGATGCACTATTGTAAAGTGGCTGTTCCACTGGATGTCATAAGGTGAATGCACCAATTTGTAAGTCGCTCTGGATAAGAGCGTCTGCTAAATGACTTAAATGTAAATGTAAATGTAAATATCTGCTAACCATGTGTATGTGACAAATACAATTTGATTTGATTTGAGATTTGCTCTCCTTATTTTTCAGAGAAACTTAACTTAACCTTTGTTTAAGTTTCTGCAATGGGTAAGTCCTTAAGTAAAATGTGATATTCATTTTTTTAAGGAGGGAAACAATACACACCATATACAAATGTGTATGTCCTGCAGTTGATGTGATATGATTATATGACAGTCCATTTTCCATGATTATGTTGTTAAGAATTGGGAACATCTAAAAATATGAGTTCAATTGAATGGAAACGGTGATGTACTGAATGACCAGTTGAAAAACGGGATGGGGTTGGGTAGGGGTTGTGGGCATAATGTAATTGCTTTTGGGTTGGGGAATGCTGTCAGCATGGCCACTGACCTTTAAATAGATCCCTCACGCATTGCTTCAAGCCACACGTCACCTTTTGTGATCTGACAAGATTCTGCAGGAGAATACAACAACAAAAACAAATCTACAAAACACTGAGATTAAAATATATTAGCAGAAATTAGAATAAATTGTGGGACCACAAACTTTGCATCAATGACCAGGGTGCATTGTTCAGAAAAAAAGATTGTTTGGTAAGCACTTAGTTAAATAAAGTGAGTAAAGAATGACAACAGAGCCGAGAGACATTTCTATGATTATTCTGATGTGTCCTCTATTGAACCTGAAGATACTTATGTTCAGTTGGTGCAAAGACAAAGATGTGAGGTGAAACACTGTCACTTGGGCCTTGTGGTTTCTAACTGCTCCTCCAATCTGATGCCACTTCCTGTTGTTGTTGACAAGGGCTATATTCCAATTGTATTATCTACATATCTGTCCTTCCTCCCAAAGTGTGAACTTCCCTTCACTGATTTGAAAGAAATATGGCGGCATGTAGCCTAGCGGTTAATAGCTTACTGGTCCCCCTTGGGAATCAAACCCAAAACCAACTGAGCTACACGGGACCATACTACTATGCTTTGTAAAGTAGCGTCAGAGGTTGAATTGGAGATTGTCAGAGCATGTTTACGTAATAATCAATAATTCAAAGGCATTGGAAAAATATAGCCTACCAAGACACTCATGTTGAAGATAAGATTAGGTTGCCTACTTTACTGGAAAATTGTATCTCTCACTGATCAAACAACATAACTGCCACAACCATCATCACCATTAGCAAGTGTTGATGTGTGAGAAAAAACATCCTGCTGCATGTAGTTAACTGTCAATCCTGTAGCCGACAAAGTTAACCAGATTGAAATCCGGCCTTGTTGTTTCATACCCACTAAAGAGAGCATTCTCTTCTCTTTTTCAATACAGTAAATGAATAAGGTTCACTGTTCAAGGCACCAAGTTACTTTTCACAGTGGAAAGCCTATGTGCATGTTACCACATTTGATCAATAATTACAATGCTTGCTTAATTAATTCAGTGAAGCAATACCGTGCAGGCTATCTAGCTTTTTATTCGTTTGTCATTAGTTTTACTCGTCTTTGTATTTCATTTTTGGGATGAAAGTGAAAATTGTATCATTCATTTCTGTTAATTATAGTATTAAAGATGTTACTGTCAGCGCTGTGTGTATAGGTGGCAGGGAAGTCAGGTGCAGGAGAGTCAAAATGGTGTGCAAATGGAGTCTTTTAATAAATGTCCACAGAACATGCAACCATAACACTTAAAAATTACAGACATGAAAAAACGTGGCTACGAGGACCCGTTGCGCACCAACACAACAAATAAACAACACTAACAATAAAACAATCTCTGACAAAGACATGAGGGGAAACATAGGGTTAAATACACAACAGGTAATGAATGGGATTGAAAACAGGTGTGCGGGAAGACAAGACAAAACCAATGGAAAATGAAAAATGGATCAATGATGACTAGAAGACCGGTGACGTCGAACGCCGAGCACCGCCCGAACAAGGAGAGGCAACGACTTCGGTAGAAGTCGTGACAGTTCATTTTTGTATTTGAATATAATTAAATAAAATGTAACATTTGAACATATTGTTAAAGGGCCTTCATTGGGAAGTGAAGATAAAAAAATACAATTAATCAATAAGACATTTCGGTAGCACATTACATTACAGCACAAAATAAATAGGTACTAATATGATAATAACTTGGAAACGGACTTTAATTCTACTGTATTTCATAATCATATTAATTTCCTGGTAAAAGTTAGTCTAAGTGAAAAAATAAATGAAACACTCCATCCCTGACTTCATTTAATTTCTGTGTAATTTGAATGTTTCAAGGTAATAAAATAAAAAAAGTAGCCTATACTTAAACAGAAGTATGACAAGCTTGTTTTGCATTAGGCCTACAATTCTACAAATGCAAAAACAATAAGCTACCATTATGGAATTGTCTTGTCTGCCCATCACTGTCATATTCTCAAATTTGATGGCTTGGTCCAAAAGGCTTCTTAACAGCTTCTACCCCAAAGCCATGAGACTGCTGAACAGTTCATCAAATGGTTACCTGGACTTTCTGCTTTTCACCCCTGCTTACATGTAGGCTTACAGTGTATTAGTACATCAATCAAACCTACATGTACACATGACCTCACTCACACCAACTACCTCTTATCCCAGTACACTGACTCTGTACAGTAGGCTACTCCTTGTGTGTGTGTATATATATATATATAAAAATGCTATATATATATATATATATATATATATATATATATATATATATATATATATATATATATATATATAATTTTTATTGTTATTTTGTTGTTTTATTTGATATCATACCATGTCATTGTTGCATACTTGTACCTGATTGGCTTAAATGGCATCCTAGAGCATGCATTGAAAGCTGTGGTATATCAGACCATATACCACAGGTATGACAAAACATGTATTTGTACTGCTCTAATTACATTGGTATCCAGTTTATAATAGCAATAAGGAACCTTGGGTGTTTGTGGTATATTGCCAAAATACCATGGCTAAGGGCTGTATCCAGGCATTCTGCGTTGTGTCGTGGGTAAGAACAGCCCTTAGCCTGGTATTGGCTATATACCATACCCCCTCAGGCCTTATTGCTTAAAAAATATGGTATTTCCACATGGTAGAATTAAATGGCTATAGTTCTTTCTTACATAGCTGCTTTTGAAAGCAAAAGTCGAATTGAAAACATTGTAATTCTTGAATTGGATTTTCATAAACGTTTGGTTAGCTAAACTAGAACGTCTGTTTGGTTACCAAGGTAACTACTGTAGCTATCTATTAAACTTTCTAGCTATTTCAGTGGATTTTAGACACATTTCTTACCGGCAAATGTGTACATTACAGCCATGATATGAAAAGGATGATGAACTCGGGGCTTTATGCGTTCTCTGGAAAATAAAGCAACTCAGTGGAAGGTTAGTTCCACCCGGTTAGCATGGCGTGAAATATACCTTCCAGGTTATTCATTATTTACCAGGGAACCTAGCTATAGCCTCCTTGTTGATTACCCCTTAGGCCTAAATGCTGCTATTTGCTTTTTATCTATTTGCTAATTGTGTTACTTTTGAAATGCATTGTTGGGAAAGGGCTGAAAATAAGCATTTCCCGCTACGGTAAAGTCTACACTTGTTGTATTCGGCGCATGTGACAAATAACATCTGATTTTATTGAATAAAAGAGTTTTGCGCCAGTAACCGAAATGTTCATGAATTCATGTCGACGAGCCGACTAGGGGTGCGTTCGTAAATTCACTCTGTGTGCGCACTGGGTTAACTGGCTTACGTTGGCTAGCTTGCTAGCTAGCTACTTCCAAATACAAATGAGAGAACACCTTTCTGACAATTGTACTCGCCCTAGCAAAGCTGGTTAGGCTGTGTTCATGTTATCCGCTGCAACTATGCTGCTGGCAACAATTTAAATACATGTTTTTGTCGACCTTTACCGACTCCGGGCATATTCAACAGCAGCGCTCTGGCACACTCAGACGAGAATGCTCTGAAATCGGAGTAGATAGGCACTTAACTCCAATTGCTCCTGTAAGTCGTTCTGGATAAGAGCATCTGCTAAATGACTCAAATGCAAATGTCAAAATGAACCCACAAAAAAATGTAACATCCATCACCCTTTGAATAACCAACAACTCATCACACGATCGAGCTGCGGTTATGCAGCTATGTCTTGTTTCCAGTAACTACGTTTCACCTTTCATTAGAAAACCAAAGAAACATATTAACCACATTTTCGCACTGCTATTGGGTGAGTAGGCTCAACACCTGCTTCGAAACACAAATGGAAGCAAACAGCTTAAAAACAGAGAAAGGGGGATCTTATGATCTTGTTCCGATTCAATAAAATACCATTTTCACAAATAACAATAGATTATTTTATAGAAAATAAATACAACGTTGGGGGGGGGGGGTAGCCTTTATGTTATATTATGGTGACAGTTTCCTCATAAAAAACAGCCCGGAACAGTACAACATTTACAATAGGCTACTTTGCAGAACCAAGTTTGCTGTAACATTTCTTTCACGAATGCAGCGATTATTAAACCGATACTGAAAGGAAGCCAACTCTAGATTTAATTTTGGATTGGAGATGCTTAATGTGAGTCTGGAAGGAGAGTTTACAGTCTAACCAGACACCTAGGTATTAGTAGTTGTCCACATATTCTAAGTCAGAACCGTCCAGAGTAGTGATGCGGGGCGGGCGGGCAGGTGTAGGCAGCGATCAGTTGAAGAGCATGCATTTAGTTTTACTTGTATTTAAGAGCAATTGGAGGCCACGGCAGGACAGTTGTATGGCATTGAAGCTTGCCTGGAGGGTTGTTAACACAGTGTCCAAAGAAGGGCCAGAAGTATAGAGAATGGTGTCGTCTGCGTAGAGGTGGATCAGAGACTCACCAGCAGCAAGAGCGATATAATTGATGTATACAGAGCAAAGTGTTGGCCCAAGAATTGAACCCTGTGGCACCCCCATATAGACTGCCAGAGGCCCAGACAACAGGCCCTCCGATTTGACACACTGAACTCTATCGGAAAAGAAGTTGGTGAACCAAACCAAGGCTGTTGAGTCTGCTGATGAGGATGTTTTTTTAACCTTTGTTTAACTAGGCAAGTCAGTTAAGAACAAATTCTTATTTTCTGAAATGCCTGTTCAGGGGCAGAACAATAGATTTGTACCTTGTCAGCTTGGGGATTTGAACTTTCAACCTTCCTGTTACTAGTCCAACGCTCTAACCAGTAGGCTACCCTGCCGCACCATGTGGTGATGTGATGTGGTGATTGACAGAGTCGAAAGCCTTGGCCAGGTCAATGAATATGGCTGCACAGTATTGTTTCTTATCAATGGCGTTTAAGATATCGTTTAGGACCTTGAGTGTGGCTGAGGTGCACCCATGACCAGCTCTGAAACCAGATTGCATAGCAGAGAAGGTATGGTGAGATTCGAAATGGTCGGTAATCTGTCTGACTTGGCTTTCGAAGACCTTAGAAAGGCAGGGTAGCATAGATATAGGTCTGTAGCAGTTTGGGTCAAGAGTGTCCCCCCTTTGAAGAGGGGGATGACCGCAGCTGCTTTCCAATCTATGGAAATCTCAGACGTCACGAAAGAGAGGTTGAACAGGCTAGTAATTGGGGTTGCAATAATTTTGGCAGATAATTTTTAGAAAGAAAGTGTCCAGATTGTCAAGCCCGGCTGATTTGTACGGATCCTGATTTTTTACCTCTTTCAGAACATCAGCTGACTGAATTTGGGAGAAGGAGAAATGGGGAAGGCTTGGGAGAGTTGCTGTGGGGGGTACAGTGCTGTTGACCGGGGTAGGGGTAGCCAGGTGGAAAGCATGGCCAGCCGTAGAAAAATGCTTATCGAAATTCTCAATTATAGTGGATTTATCGGTGGTGACAAGAGTTTCCTATCCTCAGTGCAGTGGGCAGCTGGGAGGAGGAGAATGCAATAAATACTTACTCTGAGCTGCGCTTCAGTAGATTGGTCGTCGAAGGAAGGCCAGTTTGTCCTTTGAAGAATGTATCTTGGTGAACTGGAGCATGGTAGAAAGAATACTCTGTCCGTCCTCTCCTTGCCCATGTTTAGCGGGCAGAGGGGTTAGCACTTCTTTAGTGAATAAGAGTTCAAATTTCATACCAAGTTGCCATACTTTAAGCTCATGCTATATTCTGGCTGGTATAGTCGAAATTCATTCTTCCGGCGTGTAGGTCCTCACCTTAATATTAAATTCGATGCCAATTTCATTAGGTTCTTGCTGAGGTTGGCTTAGTTCTGTAGGTGGTCTTTGTCCTTTCAACGTGGGGATCTAAGTCCTCACGTTCTTGGAACAGGTTATTATCAAATCAAATTTGATTTGTCACATACACATGGTTAGCAGATGTTAATGCGAGTGTAGCGAAATGCTTGTGCTTCTAGTTTCGACCATGCAGTAATATCTAACAAGTAATCTAACCTAACAATTTCACAACAACTATCTTATGCACACAAGTGTAAAGGAATGAATAAGAATATGTACATAAAAATGTTTGAATGAGTGATGGCTGAACAGCATAGGCAATATGCAGTAGATGGTATAGAGTACAGTATATGCATATGAGATGAGTAATGTAGGGTATGTAAACATTATATAAAGTGGCATTGTTTAAAGTGGCTAGTGATACATTTATTACATACATTTTTCCATTATTAAAGTGGCTGGAGTTGAGTCAGTATGTTGGCAGCAGCCCCTCAATCTTAGTGATGGCTGTTTAACAGTCTGATGGCCTTGAGTTAAAAGCTGTTTTTCAGTCTCTCGGTCCCCGTTTTGATGTACCAGTACTGACCTCGCCTTCTGGATGACAGGGGGTGAACAGGCAGTGGCTCGGGTGGTTGTTGTCCTTGATGATCTTTTTGGCCTTCCTGTGACATCGGGTGTGTAGGTGTCCTGGAGGACATGTAGTTTGTCCCCGGTGATGCGTTGTGCAGACCTCACTACCTCACGACCAGGATGCTCTTGATTGTGCATCTGTAAAAGTTTGTGAGTGTTTTTGGTGACAAGGCGCTGCTGCGCCTTCTTCACCACGCGGTCTGTGTGGGTGGACCTTTTCAGTTTGTCCATGATGTGTACGCCGAGGAACTTAAACTTCCCACATTCTCCAATACTGTCCGGTCGATGTGGATAGGGTGCTGCTCACTCTGCTGTTTCCTGAAGTCCACAATCGATTCCTTTGTTTTGTTGGCATTGAGTGTGAGGTTATTTTCCTGCACCACACTCCGGTGGCCCTCACCTCCTCCCTGTAGGCTTTCTCGTCATTGTTAGTAATCAAGCCAACAACTGTACTGTCGTCTGCAAACTTTAAATTAAGTTGGAATCATCCATGGCCATGCGGTCATGGGTGAACAGGGAGTACAGGAGGGGGCTGAGAACGCACCCTTGTGGGGCCCCATTTTTGAGGATCAGCAGAGATGAGATGTTGTTTCCTACCTTCACCACCTAGGGGCGGCCCGTCAGGAAGTCCAGGACCCCAGTTGCACAGGGCGGGGTCAAAACCCAGGGTCTCAAGATGAATGATGTGTTTGGAGGGTACTATGGTGTTGAATGTTGAGCTGTAGGTATTCCTCTTGACTAGATAGGATAGGGTAGTGTGCAGTGTGATGGCGATTGCATCGTCTGTGAACCTATCGGGGCTGTAAGCAAATTGGAGTGGGTCTAAGGTGACATGTATGGTGGAGGTGATATGATCCTTGAGTAGTCTCTCAAAGCACTTCATGATGTCAGGAGTGAGTGCTACGGGGCGATAGTCATTTAGTTTAGTTACCTTAGCTTTCTTTGGAATAGGAACAATGGTGACCATCTTGAAATGTGTGGGGACAGTAGACTGGGATAGGGGTTGATTGAATATGTCTGGAAACACACAAGCCAGTTGGTCTGCAGATGCTCTGAGGATGCGGCTAGGGATGCCGTCTGGGCTGGCAGCCTTGCGAGGGTTAACACGTCGGCCATGGAGAAGGAGAGTCAACAGTCTTTGGTAGCGGGCCGTGTTGGTGGCACTGTATTGTCCTCAAATCGTGCAAAGAAGTTGTTTAATTTGTCTCGTGTTTGAGCCGTTGTTTTGCAACTCCACTTTGTCTCTTTGTACTGAAGCTTTTCTTGTTTGATTGCCTTACAGAGAGAATAACTGCACTGTTTGTATTTGGCCATGTTTCCAGTCGCCTTACCATGATTAAATGCAGTGGAATGTGCTTTCAGTTTTGGCGATTGCTGCCATCAATCCACGGTTTCTGGTTAGGGAAGATTTTAATAGTCACAGTGGGTACAACATCTCCAATACACTTCCTTATAAACTCACTCACCGAGTCAGCGTATACGTAAATATTATTGTCTGAGGCTACCCGGAACACATCCCAGTCGACGTGATCGAAGCAATCTTGAAGCGTGGAATCCGATTGGTCAGACTAGCGTTGGATAGACCTAAGCACGGGTGATTCCTGTTTAAGTTTCTGCCTATAAGAGGGGAGCAACAACATGGATTCATGGTCAGATTTGCCAAAAGGAGGGTGGGGGAGGGCCTTGTATGCATTGCGGAAGATAGAGTAACAATGGTCGAGTGTGTTACTCACTCGAGTACTGCAATCGATATGCTGATAGAACTTAGGTAGCCTTGTTCTCAAATTAGCTTTGTTAAAATCCCCAGTTACAATAAATGCAGCCTCGGGATATATGGTTTCCAGTTTACATAAAGTCCAGTGAAGTTCCTTGATGGCCATCTTGGTTTCCTCGCCGATAGAGATGGCAGCTTCGCTTATTTCCCAAGAGAATGGTTGCTTTATGATGGCAAGCACCACACTCTGCAACATCAGAAGTGGATTTACTTTTTCATGTACATACTGTAGTTATTAAACTTGAACTGTCTCTCAACTGCGTTGTGCAAAATCTGAGAATATTAACATATGGACTACAACACTTGACAGTATAAAATGATCACTTCAACATACAGTACCAGTCAAAGGTTTGGACACACCTATACCAGGGTACCAGGGTTTTTCTTTATTTGAACTATTTTCTACATTGTAGAATAACAGTGAAGACATCAACACTATGAAATAACACATATGGAATCATGTAGCAACCAAAAAAGTGTTAAACATCAAAAAATATTTTAGATTCTTCAAAGTTTACACTCTTTGCCTTGATAACAGTTTCGCACACTCTTGGAATCATGGTTACTATGTGATTCCATGTGTTATTTCATAGTCTTGATGTATTCACTATTATTCTACAAAAATAAGGAAAAACACTTGAGTGAATAGGTGTCCAAACTTTTGACTGGTGCTGTATGTACTTAATTAAGCAGGTCGTGTAGGTGGGAAGGGGGTGGGGGATAAATGTGTATTTGTTTAACTTCTTGCGTCGAGCAATCCCGTATCCGGGAGCGTAATCATAGCCTCAAGCTCATTACCATAACGCAACGTTAACTATTCATGAACATCGCAAATGAAATGAAAGAAATATATTCACTCACAAGCTTAGCCTTTTGTTAAGAACACTGTCACCTCAGATTTTCAAAATATGCTTTTCAACCATAGCTACACAAGCATTTGTGTAAGAGTATTGATAGCTACCATAGCATTAAGCCTAGCATTCAGCAGGCAACATTTTCACAAAAACAAGAAAAGCATTCAAATAAAATCACTTACCTTTGAAGAACTTCGGATGTTTTCAATGAGGAGACTCTCAGGTAGATAGCAAATGTTCATTTTTTTCCAAAAATATTATGTGTGTAGGAGAAATCGCTCCGTTTTGTTCATCACGTTTGGCTAAGAAAAAAATCTGAAAATGCAGTCTCTACAACGCCGAACCTTTTACCAAATTAACTCCATAATATCGACAGAAACATGGCAAACGTTGTTTAGAATCAATCCTCAAGGTGTTTTTCACATATCTATTTGATGATAAATCATTCGTGGCAGCTGTGTTTCTCCTCGAAGCAAACGGAAAAAGACACGCAGCTGGAGATTATGCAATAATTGTGACGGGGGACACCAAGTGGCCACCTGGTAGATGTAGTCTCTTAAGGTCAATCTTCCAATGATTTGTCTACAAATACGTCACAATGCTGTCGACACCTTGGGGAAACGACAGAAAGTCTAAGCTCATTCGTGACCCATACCCAGCCAATTAAGGAGACATTGGAACACAGCGCATTCAAAATCTGGGGCACTTCCTGTATGAAATTTCATCTTGGTTTCGCCTGTAGCATTAGTTCTGGGGCACTCACAGATAATATCTTTGCAGTTTTGGAAACGTCAGAGTTTTTTATTTCCAAAGCTGTCAATTACATGCATAGTCGAGCATCTTTTCGTGACAAAATATCTTGTTAAAACGGGAACGTTTTTTATCCAAAAATTAAAAGAGCGCCCCCTATCTCGAAGAAGTTAACACTAAACTGTTAGAAAATACAATACAAGTTGATCATTTGAAACATAGCCTATAGATAAATAGCAGGCTTTGTTTGAGGGCAGTGAGTGCATTCTGACATCATGCACATAAAAAAGTAATGTTAGGGAGACCGTTGGAGATATTTGGAACTGACTAGTGAAAAGGTTAATCTGTTGGGGAGAAAAACTATGTGATGGAGCTTTCTGAAAATAAAATAGAGAGATTACACTGCCACCTAGTAACGACCAATGAAGGGTTTTCATTCAAATTGGACCAACTTGAAGCATTTTGAGCCTTTGTGCGATGGGAGGATCTATTGACAGTCTTGCCAACAAGTTTTGGGAAACGCCTTTGTTACCAGTTTATGAATCTTCAAAAAGCTAGGAAAACAGCCTCCAATTCTGACATTTGTGTCCACACTAATGGTTGTGGTGAACGGACGACCAAATCTGCAAGGCAACAACCATGGGTCTCAGAGAGGTGGTGGTGGAGGAATACAGAATGCTATATGGGAAGTTGCATGCGACCTTGTCTTTGGAAGTCCGGAGAGCCAGGCTGCTTAAGTATGCCTTGAATTCTAAATAAATCACTGACAGTTTTACCAGCAAAGCACCATCACACCTCCTCCTCCATGCTTCATGGTGGGAACCACAAATGCAGAGATCATCCCTTCACCTCCTCTGCGTCTCACAAAGACACGGCGGTTGGAACCAAAAATCTCAAATTTGGACTCATCAAACCAAAGGACAGATTTCCACCAGCCTAATGTCCATCGCTTGTGTTTCTTGGCCCATTCAAGTCTCTTCTTCTTATTGGTGTTCTTTAGTAGTGGTTTCCTTGCAGCAATTTGCGAATGAAAGCCGGAATCACACCCTAACCCTAACCCTGAGGGCCATTTTGGCATGCCGTGAGTAGTCAACTTGACCAGCGATAATATAGCAAGCAGGAATGAGTTGACGGAGAATCCATGCATCAGGCGCTGTCGTGTCCCCGTGCGAGGGTGAGCGCGCCAAAATTGACAACTGGTCTCTCCGCCACGCACATAGAAACCGTCTACCTGCTTCTCTACCGATAGCATTTTAGAAAGGTCCCATGGCGTAATGGACGGTCAGAAAAGGAAAGGTGGATCAGAGAGGGAGAAAATTAAATTAGAAAAGCCCTTACCACAGACACAACTAAATGCTGCAAAATAAGTGACATGTTCGCAAATAAGGGACCATGTCAGTCAAAAACACTATCTAAAACACACTCACTGACACACACACACACACGACACCCAATATGGCAAGCTAAGTAGTAGCTAAAAACAGTGACACAACGGCCAGTAGGCTAAACAGTTTGCACATCTTAAGTCTTCGTGGAGGTATTATATCATAGCAATGAGTGCAACATAGCGATCATCATATAACATTGAAGGCAATATGTTTCAACTAGTAAAACATAGTAAACCTAGACTATGGACTTGCCAGCATTTGGTTATGACTCATGCCACATAAGCTAGGTAAAGTGCACATACACTGTACAGCGAAACAGGCTACAGTAACCTAACCATAATACATCCATGAACTTAACACAGTAGCCTGTGTGACACAGCACAGGCAATGACAAAGATCATTAGTACCAGCATTTTAAATTACTACAATAATATACAGCTCTGGCAAAAATTAAGAGACCACTTCACATTGAGAGACCACTCATTTTTTCCAGAGCTGTATTAATGTAGCTTACCCATACACTAATGATAGTAAGTATGATAAGAGTATTTTCTTTGCAAAGGTGGAGAAGGAAGCAGCACCACCACCAGAACTTCAGGTGCTCCTGCAGAAAGCGAGATGGTGGTCAGTTCAGAGTCAGACTCAGAGCAGGAACCTTCAGGTACAACTTAAGAGCACAAACCTAAACATGTAGGCTATGATTTTAGATTAATATGTACTTTATTTATGAGATTATCAGTTGGACTGTAATCGGGTGGCATACAATTGATGACTGCACAAGTAATATACATTTAAGTTTAGGTTATTTACAATAATCTCATTCTGCAGAGCAACCAGATGTGCATAGAGAGAGAGAGAGAGAGAGAGAGAGAGAGAGAGGTTCTGACCCCAGTACAGGGAAAACAGAAAGGGACGGCGAAAGCACTGAAAATGTGATTATTTTGCCCGTCCTCAGTCCAAGAATTTTGACTTATTTTTTTCAGTACCACCCAAAACAAACCCCTCAAACAGTCATTCCCAATGTATTCCACTCCAAAGATAGCACAAACAGAAAATGGCTGACCTACAATGAAGTAACTCACTCCTTATTCTGCTCAGCGTGTCTTGCATTCGCAAAACCTTCAGCCAGTGTAGTGCATTTGTCAAAGGAGGCATGCAGGCCTAGAAACATGCCCATCAGAGAGTACAGGAACATGAGAGTAGCAAGACCCATAGAGAAAGTGCAGAAGCCCTTTTCCTCAGAGTCAGCAAAGTAGACATCCGTACCCTTCTGAGTGATAAGTGAAACTCAGTTCAACAAGACCAGGACAGAAAGAGGAGGGGGGTCATGGAACATGTGATTGATGTAGTTAAAGTTATTGGTAAATGTGAGCTACAGAGGACACAAACACGAAGCTGCATATAACTTGGAAAACATGGCCGTCAATAATGGCAAGTTTGTTGAGCTTATATTGTTGCTAAGCAAATATGATGTCTGCATGTTAGTGATTGCATTGAGAAGAGCAAGAAGCAGATGGGAAGTAAAGGAAGAGGGCCCTTGGTAACTATGATGTCCAAAACAAAAGCAAATAAAGTAATTCAAGTCATCAGAATGTCGATTCAGCAGACAGTTGCTATTGAAGTGAGAAAGGCAGGGATGTTCTCAATACAAATGGACACAACACAGGATTTAACCACAAAGTCCAGTGTGCAGTAGTCCTGCGAGATGTCACTGATGTTGTCCAAGAGAGACTCATTGCGGTCATTGACTGTGAGTCATCGACTGGACAGTACTTTGTGGATCTTGTGAAACAGACCCTTGCGACGATGGACATAGATATCAAAAGGTGTAATTCGACAGACGGAGTAGCTAATATGCAGGGACGATATCTGGGCTTCTCTACAATGCTCACAGGATGAGTCTCCTAACCAAATACACATATGGTGTTACATACATGTTCTCAACCTTGTGCTAACTGACACTACTGGGGTTGTTGTGGCAGGTGAATCCCTTTTCTACCCGCTGAATGATATTGCAGTGTTCGTTCGAGATTCCTGCAAGCGCATGAAGCTATGGGATGAAACCAGTGAGGACAGGAGACACAGATGGCTTGATGTAATTGGTGAAACATGCTGGTGGGCCAAAGACGAGGCCTTGAGGTAAGTATTTGGAAGCTTTGCAAAGCCTGACCGTGCACTTTACACGGATGTGGTCATCACTATGGAAATAATTGAAAAGGATGTGACCATAAAGCCTGGCATCAAAAGCAAGGCCCAAGGGTATAAGTATGCTCTCCTAGGGTTAGCCTACAAAATTAATGGTCTGTCTGTTTGTGTGAACAGGGTGGCCTGGGATGGAGTCAAATTCCCGCCTGAATTATTGTTTCAGTCCGCCTCTGCTGTGTATATACAGTGGGGAGAACAAGTGTTTGATACACTGCCGATTTTGCAGGTTTTCCAACTTACAAAGCATGTCGAGGTCTGTAATTTTTATCATAGGTACAGTGGGGCAAAAAGTATTTAGTCAGCCACCAATTCTGCAAGTTCTCCCACTTAAAAAGATGAGAGAGGCCTGTAATTCTCATCATAGGTACACTTCAACTATGACAGAAAATGAGAAAAAAAATCCAGAAAATCACATTGTAGGATTTTTAATGAATTTATTTGCAAATTATGGTGGAAAATAAGTATTTGGTCAATAACAAAAGATTATCTCGATACTTTGTTATATATGACAGAGGTCAATGACAAAGGTCAAACATTTTCTGTAAGTCTTCACAAGGTTTTCACCACTGTTGCTGGTATTTTGGCCCATTCCTCCAGGCAGATCTCCTCTAAAGCAGTGATGTTTTGGGGCTGTTGCTGGGCAACATGGACTTTCAACTCCCTCCAAAGATTGTCTATGGGGTTGAGATCTGGAGATTGGCTAGGCCACTCCAGGACCTTGAAATGCTTCTTACAAAGCCACTCCTTCGTTGCCCGGGCGGTGTGTTTGGGATCATTGTCATGCTGAAAGACCCAGCCACGTTTCATCTTCAATGCCCTTGCTGATGGAAGAAGGTTTTCACTCAAAATCTCACGATACATGGCCCCATTCATTCTTTCCTTTACACGGATCAGTCGTCCTGGTCCTTTTGCAGAAAAACAGCCCCAAAGCATGATGTTTCCACCCCCATGCTTCACAGTAGGTATGGTGTTCTTTGGATGCAACTCAGCATTTTTTGTCCTCCAAACACGACGAGTTGAGTTTTTACCAAAAAGTTATATTTTGGTTTCATCTGACCATATGACATTCTCCCAATCTTTTTCTGGATCATCCAAATGCTCTCTAGCAAACCTCAGACGGGCCTGGACATGTACTGGCTTAAGCAGGGGGACACGTCTGGTACTGCAGGATTTGAGTCCCTAGCAGCGTAGTGTGTTACTGATGGTAGGCTTTGTTACTTTGGTCCCAGCTCTCTGCAGGTCATTAACTAGGTCCCTCCGTGTGGTTCTGGGATTTTTGCTCACCGTTCTTGTGATCATTTTGACCCCACGGGGTGAGATCTTGCGTGGAGCCACAGATCGAGGGAGATTATCAGTGGTCCTGTATGTCTTCAATTTCCTAATAATTGCTCCCAGTTGATTTCTTCAAACCAAGCTGCTTACCTATTGCAGATTAAGTCTTCCCAGCCTGGTGCAGGTCTACAATTTTGTTTCTGGTGTCCTTTGACAGCTCTTTGGTCTTGGCCATAGTGGAGTTTGGAGTGTGACTTTTTGAGGTTGTGGACAGGTGTCTTTTATACTGATAACAAGTTCAAACAGGTGACATTAATACAGGTAATGAGTGGAGGACAGAGGAGCCTCTTAAAGATGAAGTTACAGGTCTGTGAGAGCCAGAAATCTTGCTGGATTGTAGGTGACCAAAAACTTATTTTCCACCATAATTTGCAAATAAATTCATTAAAAGTCCTGCAATGTGATTTTCTGGATTTTTTTCTCATTTTGTCTGTCATAGTTGAAGTGTACCTATGATGAATATTACAGGCCTCTCTCATCTTTTTAAGTGGGAGAACTTGCACAATTGGTGGCTGACTAAATACTTTTTTGCCCCACTGTATACTTCAACTGTGAGAGACGGAATCTAAAACAAAAATCCAGAAAATCACATTGTATGATTTTTAAGTAACTAATTTGCATTTTATTGCATGACATACGTATTTGATCACCTACCAACCAGTAAAATTCCGGCTCTTACAGACCTGTTAGTGTTTCTTTAAGAATCCCTCCTATTCTCCACTCATTACCTGTATTAACTGCACCTGTTACCTGTATAAAAGACACCTGTCCACACACTCAATCAAACAGACTCCAACCTCTCCACAATGGCCAAGACCAAAGAGCTGTGTAAGGACATCAGGGATACAATTGTAGACCTGCACAAAGCTGGGATGGGCTACAGGACAATAGGCAACCAGCTTGGTGAGAAGGCAACAACTGTTGGCACAATAATTAGAAGTTCAAGATGACGATCAATCACCCTCGGTCTCGGGCTCCATACAAGATCTCACCTCATGGGGCATCAATGATCATGATGAAGGTGAGGGATCAGTCCAGAACTACACGGCAGGACCTGGTCAATGACCTGAAGAGAGCTGGGACCACAGTCTCAAAGAAAACCATTAGTAACACACTACGCCGTCATGGATTAAAATCCTGCAGTGCACGCAAGTTCCCCCCGCTCAAGCCAGCACATGTCCAGGCCCATCTGAAGTTTGCCAATGGCCATCTGGATGATCCAGAGGAGGAATAGGAGAAGGTCATGTTGTCTGGTGAGACAAAAATAGAGATTTTTGGTCTAAACTCCATTCGCTGTGTTTGGAGGAAGAAGAAGGATGAGTACAACCCAAATAACACCTTCCCAACCGTGAAGCATTGAGGTGGAAACATCATTCTTTGGGAATGATTTTCTGCAAATGGGACAGGACAACTGCACCGTATTGAGGGGAGGATGGGTGGGGACATGTATCGCGAGATCTTGACCAGCAACCTCCTTCCCTCAGTAAGAGCATTGAAGATGAGTCGTGGCTGGGTCTTCCAGCATGACAACGACTCGAAACACACAGCCAGGGCAACTAAGGAGTGGCTCCGTAAGAAGCATCTCAAAGTCCTGGAGTGGCCTTGAACCCAATAGACAATCTTTGGAGGGAGCTGAAAGTCCGTATTGCCCAGCGACAGCCCCGAAACCTGAAGGATCTGGAGAAGGTCTGTATGGAGGAGTGGGCCAAAATCCCCGCTGCAGTGTGTGCAAACCTGGTCAAGAACTACAGGAAAAGTATGATCTCTGTAATTGCAAACAAAGGTTTCTGTACCAAATATTAGGTTCTGCTTTTCTGATGTATCAAATACTTATGTCATGCAATAAAATGCAAATGAATTACTTAAAAATCATACAATGTGATTTTCTGGATTTTTGTTTTAGATTCCGTCTCTCACAGTTGAAGTGTACCTATGATAAGAATTACAGACCTCTACATGCTTTGTAAGTAGGAAAACCTGCAAAATCAGCAGTGTATCAAATACTTGTTCTCCCCACTGTATATATACACACACACACACTGAACTAAAATATAAATGCAACATGTAAAGTGTTGGACCCATGCTTCATGAGCTGAAATAAAAGATCTCAGAAATGTTCTTTACTCACAAGAAGCTTGCTTCTCTCAAAATGTGTGCATACATTTGTTTACATCATTGTTAGTGAGCATTTCGTCTTTGCCATGATAATCCATCCACCTGACAGGTGTGACATATCAAGAAGCTGATTAAACAGCATGATCATTACAAAGTTGCACCTTGTGCTTGGGACAATAAAAGGCCACTCTAAAATGTGCAGTTTTGTCACACAACACTAAGTTTTGAGGGAGTCTGCAATTGGCATACAAGAATGTCCACAAGAGCTGTTGCTAGATAATTGATTATTCCACAGCCACAATTAACAGCCTGATCAACTCTATACAAAGGAGATGTGCCACGCTGCATGAGGCAAATGGTGGTCACACCAGATACTGACTGGTTTACTGAGCTACGCCAGTCCATTTCTTAAAAAGATATCTGTGACCAACAGATGCATACAGTGTTTTCACATTTTGTTACGCTACAGCCTTATTTTAAAATGGAATAAATACATACGTTTTCAGACCCCTTTACTCATTACTTTGTTGTTTGATGCAGCGATTACAGCCTAGTCTTCTTGGGTGTGATTCTACAAGCTTGGCACACCTGTATTTGGAGAGCATCTTTGCAGATCCTCCGAAGCTCTGTCATGTTGGATGGGGAGCGTCGTTGCACAGCTATCCAGACATTGTCTTGATGGTTCCAAACTTCTTCTATTTAAGAATTTTATTAACTTTAAAAAATTTTTTTTTTTTTTTTTTTTTATTAACTTTTTTTAACAGGGAGTCACACTGAGATAAAACTATTTTACAAGAGAGCTCTGTATACATTTACAAATAAAACCAAATTCATAAATAAAACACAACAGCCCTACAATTCAGTGTAATTAAACACATAATACACAACATTAAATATAATGTATTTAAGAAAAGCAATCGCATTCTGTAATGTAAAAGTCTCCAATCAATAATTGTATTTGCCTGAAAGGCACCAGAATGTATAATTGCAAGGAATTCTGCATTTTGTTCCACACAAGGGGCAAAAAATCTAAAAGCATATTTTCCCAATTCTGTAGAGACCAAAGGGTTTCAAAACTGCATAGTAAATACATATAAGAGAGTGCAGCTCTCGTCTTACAGACAGAGAGTGTTACGGCATTCAGAGGTGGAAGAAGGATCGGACCAAAGCGCAGCGTGGTAAGTGTTCATGATGTAATATTTAATGAAATGAACTGAAGACTGAAATACAAAACAATAAAGTGAACGGACGAAAACCGAAACTACCGTGTGGACCAAACACTCACACGGAAAACAAACACCCACCATCCAAAAGTGAAAACCAGACTACCTAAGTATGATTCTCAATCAGGGACAACAATTGACAACTGCCTCTGATTGAGAACCATACTAGGCCGAACTCAAAACCCAACATAGAAAAACAAACATAGACTGCCCACCCCAACTCACACCCTGACCATACTAAAACAAAGACAAAAACAAAGGAACTAAGGTCAGAACGTGACAGTACCCCCCCAAAGGTGCGGACTCCGGCCGCAAAACCTAAACCTATAGGGGAGGGTCTGGGTGGGCGTCTGTTCACGGTGGCGGCTCTGGCGTGGGACGTGGACCCCACTTCCCCATACTTTTTGTCTTCCTCTTAGCCCGCCTCCGTGGCCTCTTTTGAGCGGCGACCCTCGCCGCCGACCTTCGACTGGGGACTCAAACCACGGGTCCCGAATGGACGGGAGATTCAGGCTGCGCCGGACAAACGGGAGACTCCGGCAGCGCCAGAGTGAAGGACGACTCCGGCAGCGCCGGACAGGCGGGAGTATCTGGCAGCTCCGGAGTGAAGGGCGATTCCGGCATCGCCGGCGTGACAGGCAGGTCTGGCAGCTCCTGGCTGACTGGCGGCTCTGGCAGCTCCTGGCTGACATGCGGCTCTGGCAGCTCCTGGCTGACTGGCGGCTCTGGCAGCTTCTGGCTGAGGAGTCTTCTTCTTCGGCTCTGGCAGCTCCTGGCTGACTGGGGCTCAGGACAGACAGGAGACTCTGGCGGCTCAGGACAGACTGGAGACTCTGGCAGCTCAGGACAGACGGGAGACTCTGTCAGCTCAGGACAGACGGGAGACTCTGGCAGAGCTGGGCAGGAGGAAGGCTCTAGCAGTGCTGGACAGGCGGGAGCACCTGTAGGGAGGAGACGGAGAGACAGCCTGGTGCGGGGGGCTGCCACCGGAGGGCTGGTGTGTGGAGGTGGCACCGGATAGACAGGACCGTGAAGGCACACTGGAGGTCTGGAGATCAGGGCTGGCACCATCCGCCCTGGCTGGATCCTCACCCTAGCCCGGCAGATGCGGTGAGCTGAGATGTAGCGCACTGGGCTAAGCACGCGTACTGGGGACACCATGTGCTCCACCGCATAACACGGTGCCTGACCAGTATGACGCCCGCCATGGTAAGCACGGCTTGGAGAGCTGTAGCGCCGGGCTGGCACAGGACGTGCAGGTCTAGGGAGGCGCACAGGAGGCCTGGTTCGTGGGGCTGGCACAGACTTCACCAGATGGCTAGCACGCACCTCAGGATGAGTATGGAGAGCTGACCCAGGTGACATCAAATCCCTGACACGCTCTGTTTGGCGGATGTCGTGCCTCATGCACCAACACAGCAACTCCCTCATAAATCTCTCCTCCATTCTCCCCATTAACTCCTTCACTGTCTCTGCCTCGCTCCCTTCGCTCACCTCCAATACCGCCCTGACTGGCTCTGGTTCCATCCTTGGCTCCTTACGGTAAGCAGAGGTCTAACTCCTGACTCTGCCACACTCCCTGTGTGCCACCCCAATACATTTTTGGGGCTGCCTCTCGGGCTTCCAGCCGCTCTGCCGTGCTGCCTCCTCATATCGGCGCCTCTCTGCTTTCGCTGCCTCCAGCTCTGCTTTGGGGCGGCGATATTCCCCTGCTTGTGCCCCGGGTCCCTTACCGTCCAGAATCTCCTCCCATGTCCAGGAGTCTTCAGATTTCGGCCTCGGCCGCTGCCGCTGCCCGTTACCACGCAGCTTGGTCCTTTGGTGGTGGGTGTTTCTGTAACGGCATTCAGAGGTGGAAGAAGGATCGGACCAAAGCACAGCATGGTAAGTGTTCAATGATGTAATATTTAATGAAACGAACTGAACACTGAAATACAAAACAATAAAGTGAACGAATGAAAACCGAAACAGTACCATGTGGACCAAACACTGACACAGAAAACAAACACCCACCATCCAAAAGTGAAAGCCAGGCTACCTAGGTATGATTCTCAATCAGGGACAACAATTGACACCTGCCTCTGATTGAGAACCATACTAGGTCGAACTCAAAACCCAACATAGAAAAACAAACAGACTGCCCGCCCCCACTCACACCCTGACCATACTAAAACAAAGACAAAAATAAAGGAACTAAGGTCAGAACCTGACAGAGAGGTCCATCCCACATGTTTGTAAAGAATACAGTGATGAGTTCTAAAATCGTCCCCAATGATAAAACGTATTACCTTAGACCTTAGAGATCCATATTTATTCTCTATGTTTGGTTAGGTCAGGGTGTGACTCGGGTGGGAACATCTATGTTTTCTATTTCTTTGTTGTTTTGCCGAGTGTGGTTCCCAATCAGAGGAAACTGTCTATCCTTGTCTCTGATTGGGGATCAAATATAAGTTGTGATTTTCCGTTTGGGTTTTGTGGGTGTTATTTTCTGTTTAGTGTCTGTGCCTGACGGAACTGTTCGCTTTCGTTTTTTGAATTAATTATTTTTTTTGAGTGTTTCTTGAAAATAAATATCATAAACACTTTCCACGCTGCGCTTTGGTCCACTGTTCCTTCCACCATCGAAAGCCGTTACAGTATTGCTGAATGGATACTGTATCCAATGGTTTCAAAACAGAGGCTTCGTCATGCATATTAATAACGTTACTATATAATTATGGAGGCCACTGTGTTTTTTGGGACGTTCAATGCTGCAGATATTTTTGGTACCCTTCCCCAGATCTGTGCCTCAACACAATCCTATCTCGGAGCTCTACGGACAATTCCTCCAACCTCAAGGCTTGGTTTTTCCTCTGACATGCACTGTGAACTGTGGGACCTTACACAAACAGGGGTGTGCCTTTCCATATCATGTCCCCAATCAATTACATTTTGCCCAGGTTTAATCCAATAAAGTTGTACAAACATCTCAAAGATGATTAATGGAAACCTGGATTTGTGTCTCATAGCAAATGATCTGAATACTTGTGTACAGTTGGAGTCGGAAGTTTACCTACACCTTATCCAAATACATTTAAACTAAGTTTTTCACAATTCCTGACAAGCCTCACCCTTTTCCTCCAAACAAAACGATGGTCATTAGGGCCAAACAGTAATATTTTTGTTTCATCAGATCAAAGGACATTTCTCCAGGAAGTACAGTCTTTGTCCCCATGTGCAGTTGGAAACCGTAGTCTGGCTTTTTTATGGCTGTTTTGGAGCAGTGGCTTCTTCCTTGCTGAGCGGCCTTTCAGGTTATGTCAACATAGGACTAGTTTTACTGTGGATATCCTGTAGATACTTTTGTTCCTGTTTCCTCCAGCATCTTCACAATGTCCTTTGCTGTTGTTCTGGGATTGATTTACACTTTTCGTCTCAAGGAGACCTTCCTGAGCGGTATGAAGGCTGCTTCGTCCCATGGTGTTTATACTTGCTTACTACTGTTTGTACAGATGAACGTGGTACCTTCAGGCATTTGAAAATTGCTCCCAAGGATGAACCAGACTTGTGGAGGTCTACAATTTTGTTCCTGAAGCTGATTTCCTTTGATTTTTCCATGATGTCAAGCAAAGAGACACTGAATTTGAATGTAGGCCTTGAAATACATCTACAAGTACACCTCCAATTGACTCAAATGATGTAAATTAGCCTATCAGAAGCTTCTAAAGCCATGACATAATGTTCTGGAATTTTCCAAGCTGTTTAAAGGCACAGTCAACTTAGTGTATGTAAACTTCTGACCCACTGGAATTGTGATACAGTGAATTATAAGTGAAATAATATGTCTGTAAACAATTGTTGGAATATTGTTTGAAAAAGTTACTTGCGTCATGCACAAAGTAAATGTCCTAATCAACTTGCCAAAACCATAATTTGGTTAACAAAAATTTGGGGAGTTGTTGAAAAACGAGTTTTAATGACTCCAATCTAAGTGTATGTAACCTTCCGACTTGAACTGTAAATACGACATTCAGACCATTTTCCCAGATAGCACACAAACCTCTGCCAAGCCTTTGCACACAATGTATGTATACAGGACACAGCAAGAAGATGCGATTTATACACTTTTTGCTCATTTGCAAGACATATTGCTTATATGATGTATTTATAATTCCTTTTACAATTGCATTTCACTTTGGATTTGAAGAAGACACTGCACTCTAACCTCTTATGTCACTTACTTCTGGTATAGAAACCTTTTTCATGAATTCAAAGCTTGATTATAACCACAGAGTTTTTGTACAGGCTGTGTGGATCAGTTCTCACTGTGGGTTCAGCAGGCACAGTAATAGGTGGCAGAATGGGACACTTTAACTAACTTAATCTTCAGCTCACTGGGGTGAGACGCAGACTCCCTCCAAACAATGAAATCTGCTCCCTGAGGATGAGTGGTAGCACTGCTGCCAGAATTGGAATCAACATTAATCCAAGTGAAGGCTTCACCCTCTTTCTTCTGGTACCAGTGGACTGTGTCACCTGAACACGAACCAGTAACTTTGCAGCTGAAGGAGACACTCTCTTTCGCTTTCTTAGTCTTTGATATCTGATCTTGTTGCAGCCGCTGTCCTGAAGCAGCCACTGTAAAACAGAAGTGGATCACTAAGAAATTCACAGTAGAGTTACTCCATTCAAATATATGGATACCGGTTGGATGAACCACTTACCCAGAAAAAGAGAGAATATTATTATACCACAGTCCATGTTCAATGAACATGTGCTTAAGAATTGGGGAAATGAAAAGCTACACGTTATAAATAACATTGAACATGAGACTGATTTAACAGATCTTTACTGAAGTATGGTTTGGATCATATAGTCGATTATGAAGATGAGAGGTGAAAAACCAGCTGGAGTGTGTCATCTCAAACAGTTCCTCTGACAATGTCACTTCCTGTGGTGCAAAACACTTTCTTTTTGATTAATTCCCAGCTCGAGAATCAAGGTAAATGTTCTCCATCCTCCTTCCGGGTACCAGTAGACATACGTTGTACACCGATCATTGTCTTTGCAGCTGAAGGAGACAGACAGCCTCTTGCTCTGTCCTAATCCATTATATTTCCTTTCCCAATTTCTGCCCTGCCATTGACACTGCAATGACAATTGACAACAACAACAACACACTGAGACAAAAACTTATAGACACAAGTGAAAAGCAATTAAATGTGTCCACAAGCTTTGCATCAATCATAGACTTAAATTCAGACAGAGACACTCTTTTATGCCAGTCATTTCCAGTTGCTCCACGACTAGGGTGCATTGTAGGAAAAAATGTACAGTACAGTACTTAAATAAAGTGAGCAAAGAATGACAACAGAGCCTTGATACGTTTCTGTGAGGATTCTGAGATGTCCTTTATTGAACCTGAAGATAATTGTGTTTAGTTGGAGCAGAGATGATGTGAGGTGAAACACTGTCACTAACTGCTCCTCCATTCTGATATCACTTCCTGTGGTTGTTGACAAGGGCTATGTTCCAATTATATTATCTCTCCTTCCTCCCAAAGTGTGCACTTGTTTACTTCCCTTACAAAATTCTCTTACAAGATTTTCCCTCACAAAAAATACACCTACCCCCTACAAATAATTCATACAAGACGCACTATAGCCTGCACATAGCATACATATTGTAGCCTACAACATATTTACAGTACTACATTGTATACAAAGACCACTTCCAGCTGCCCCCTGGTGGCGATTCAAAATATTTACTCAGATATTCAAGTTGTCCTGCGACTAAAGGGGTCAAATTAAGATCACACATCTGTAAAACCAGACACTCCTGTAATCTACATCAACATCTAGATAGGCTGATTGGGTACAATAATCCCTTCATCCAATCCCTGCCTGATATTTTTCTCTACTGTTATTTCTGACTACTCAATTAGATCATATCTAGATTTACATTTACATTTAAGTCATTTAGCAGACGCTCTTATCCAGAGCGACTTACAAATTGGTGCATTCACCTTATGACATCCAGTGGAACAGTCACTTTACAATAGTGCATCTAAGTCTTAAAGGGGGGGGTGAGAGGGATTACTTATCCTATCCTAGGTATTCCTTAAAGAGGTGGGGTTTCAGGTGTCTCCGGAAGGTGGTGATTGACTCCGCTGTCCTGGCGTCAAGAGGGAGTTTGTTCCACCATTGGGGGGCCAGAGCAGCGAACAGTTTTGACTGGGCTGAGCGGGAGCTGTACTTCCTCAGTGGTAGGGAGGCGAGCAGGCCAGAGGTGGATGAACGCAGTGCCCTTGTTTGGGTGTAGGGCCTGATCAGAGCCTGGAGGTACTGAGGTGCCGTTCCCCTCACAGCTCCGTAGGCAAGCACCATGGTCTTGTAGCGGATGCGAGCTTCAACTGGAAGCCAGATGGGTTCTTTTCTTTTGAGTGTGACAGTGACAAACCAAAATAGGAAAAAGCACAGCATGGTTGTGATGCTGCAGGTGGCAGTGTGCAATAATCAGCTTTTCATATCCTGTCCATTGTTGTCATTTACCAGATGAAAAATGATAGACTACAACTTGTGTTATAATGCAGTCCTATAGGTGTAAATAAACGTATAAGACTACACTGAGATTTAATTTGACCTTCCCTGTACATTATATCTTCCATTGATATGATTAGCCATATACTGTCATTGCTGTTGTACGGAACTGAACTATAAAGGCACTACCCACGTGTTACCAACAGTGAGGCTCATCCAGTGCATTGTTCCATGAGGCACTATGGTAAAACCTGTAAACTACGCTCACTCTTTCTCAGTCCAAGAAACCTAAACTTGATACGGCATTAAGCCGTCAGTGATTTGAGTGGTGCCACAGTCTTGGAATAAGGTTTCAATATAACAAATACAAAATATTAGGGCTTGGGAATTACAGTTATCACATGGGCTTGAACTGCTGCCTCAGCATTAAACCTATTACAGATCCACCTCCTTTCAGACCCCCCATAACAATCATTAATGTGGCAACTACTGACTGGGTGAATAAGGCCTCTTCCTGTAGGTACGGGGCTCCATACACACACAAGATGACCCAGAGTGAAGTGTGTCACCTTAATAATTCAGCTGCACTCTCAGAGCCATGGCTCAAATCAAATCAGATCAAATCAAATTAGTCACATTGGTTAGCAGATGTTAGTGCGAGTGTAGCAAAATGCTTGTGCTTCTAGTTCCGACAATGCAGTAATAAAACAAGTAGTCAGCCAAGAAGAGCACATCAGCTAAGGGGATAAAGAATATGTACATTTTTTCTTCACTAGGCAAAATACAGTAGATGTTATTGAGTGCCTTTTGAAGAGTATGTAAACAAAGTGGCATAGTTAACCACAGCTGCAAGCTCAATAAAACTACTACATATGAGATGAAGAATGTAGGGAACAGGTAGCATTGTTTAAAGTGGCTAGTGAAATATTTTACATCATTTCCCATCAATTCCCATTATTAAAGTGGCTGGAGTTGAGTCAGTTGTTGGCTCAATGTTAGTGGTGGCTGTTTAACAGTCTGTGGCCTTGAGATAGAAGCTGTTTTTAGTCTTCGGTCCCAGCTTTGATGCAAACGCCTTTGTGATAGCGGGGGCAAGTGGCTTGGGTGGTTGCTTCTTGATGATCTTTATGGCCTTCCTGTGACATCGGGTGGTTAGGTGTGAGGGAGAGTTTGCGGTGAGTGCAGGCCTCACTACCCTCTGGACAAGTTGGGGCCAGTTTACCAGGCGGTGATACAGCCCGACAGGATGAGGGCATCTGTAGAAGTTTGTGAGTTTTTTGACAAGGCCTTATGCTGTCTGTGTGGGTGGACCAATTCAGTTTGTCTGTGATGTGTACGACCCCGAGGAACTTAAAACTTACTACCCTCTCCACTACTGTCCCAGAGGATAGGGGGTGGAAGTCCACAATCATCTCCTTAGTTTTGTTGACGTTGAATATTTTCCTGACACCACTGCTTCTGAGCTCTGGAGTACCATCCGCAAACTTGATGATTGAGTTGAGGCGTGCGTGGCCAAGTCGGGTGAACAGAGATAGGGCTCAGTGTTGAGAATCAGCGGGGTGGAGATGTTTTTCTATTCCTCACCACCTGGGGGCGGCCCGTCAGGAAGTCCAGTACCCATTGGCACACTTAAGGTTCAGTCACCCAGGGTCGAGAATGACAGCTTGAGGGCACTATGGTGTTAAATGCTTTGAGCTGTAGTCGATGAACAGCATTCTCACCTAGGTATTCCCTCTTGTCCAGATGGGTTCAGTTTGTTGAGATTGCACGTCTGTCCTATTTGTAGGCTTGGGTCTAGGGTGTCAGGTAGGGTGGAGGTGATATGGTCCTTGACTAGTCTCTCAAAGCACTTCAGGGAAGTGAGTCACCCATCTTAGCCATTACCTTAGCTTTCTTGGGAACAGGAACAATGGTACTTCGAAGCATGTGGGAACAACAGACTGGGATAGGGATTGATTGAATATGTTTCTAGTTGGTACTGTAGGCCTACTAGTTCGCAACCATATTCTTGTTTGTTAAAAAAACAAATTAAACACTCAACCCTGATTTTATTTCATGTGATTGTTTCAAATTAAAAGTACACATAAACAATAGCAAGAGCTTGTTTTGACATAGGCCTACAATTCTGTAATGCAAGAACCTTAAGATATGTGGAATTGTCTTGTTGTCACTGTACTCTTCTTGAATATTGCAATATTGACCAGATGAGAAAATTAATTGCTCTTTGTTTCACTGTCATTAGGTTTCGAACCCAAGGAAAGAGATGGGTATGGTCAGGGTTGAGTTGGAGGGTGGCATCTGCAGTCTACGGGTAGTTAACTTTTTCATTATATTTCATTATTCACAACGGTTTGATTGTCTTATCCTAGCAATTTCCTCTCAGCTAGCTACATAGTCTTTGTTCAAAGATAATTCGTAATCAGAGGCAGGTGTCATTAGTTGTCTCTGATTGAGAATCATGAACGACTTAGGTAGCTACTACATAGCTGTCTTTGCTGGTTTCACAAGATAATTGTGTTGTTTAGGTTTTGTGTAGTCTTAGAGTGATTATCTTAATTTACCGAGGTTCTAGCCAGCTATTTGTTTTGCACCAGCCACAGGTACAGTTTTGGGTTTAGTTCATTCCACGTTTATTGTTTTTGTATTCAGTTGTTCATGTGTACTATTTCGTATTAAAAGAACCATGGACACTTACCACGCTGCATATTGGTCCTCCGATCCTAGCCCCGAATAGCAACACTGCAGAAACTATTACACTCTTCGGAAGAAAAGGAGGTCAAAACGCACCCACTGCCAGCTCCTACTCACCTGTATCTCCTGATTTTGTACCTTGTTTTTCTTGACCCTGAGCCTGCCTGCCATCCTGTACCTTTGCCCCTACTCCAGATTACCGACCTCTGCCTGACCTGACCTGTCGTTTGCCTGCCCCTGTTGCTGAAATAAACATTTTTACTTCAACACAGTCTGCATTTGGGTCTTACTGACGGAAACATGGAACTGCTACTCCTACTGCTCTCTCTTCGTCCGCCCACGTGTTCTCGTGATGGTATACCCTCATCCTCAATTATTACCCATCTGTTTGCATCTGAATGTTGTATAAAATAATTTATGAGGTTTGAGTATAGGAATGCCTTGAAAGATAACAATGTGATCTTAGTCTCCTAAATGAGAATTGTTTTTCATAGTAACATAAGATCAGTCATTGTGTGTCCTATTTCTGAGAGATATAAGACATTTCAGCTGATTATTATTATTTTTAGTGATGTGTCTAACCCTTTATTTTTGGGACTAAACCTTCGCTCTCTGCTACTTCTCCTCTTCCATATCATTCTCATACTTCCATTCATTTTTAAACTGGTCCAGGCCGGGGACCTTTAGACGAGTCTTGAGGGGAGTGTGAGAGTCTCACCTTTCCACACAGGTGGATGTAGCCCAAACTTGCATTGACCACTAAAGATAGAAATGGGCAGATCGGCTGTACCGAGGAGTCCGAAAACAGAGAACGCCATTCTGAGTGCCCTACCCTGTGTGACCTCTTTCTATCTTTCCATAGTTAGGTCGCTTGGCCAAACCATTTCGGGTCCCTTACAGACAATTCTGTGAGAAGATCGATTTTCTGGATGTCTCATGCTTGACAAACACTTTCGAGCTTTTCTGCCAAAACCTTTCATCGCATTGGCGGAATGCTGTAGATTGAGAAACATTCCATTTTGGGGGGAAGAAAGTTAAAATGATTAATTTCTAGATTATCGGCTGTTCGATAGTATTATAGGCCTCCTATAAGTTCTGTTTTGCATTTCTTTAGATTTAAATCAAATGTAACACTGGTGTGCTCTGTTTGGGAAGTGTAGAGAAAAGAAAGCAATTAATAAGACATTTCGATAGCACTTTACATTACAGCACAGAATAAATGGTAATAACATTATAACGTGGAAACATTACATTAAGTCTAATTTATGTAGGCCTCCCAGAGCGCCAAGAACTTCGTTTGGCAACCATATTCATTTCCTGGTAAAATATACAAAAAACAAATTAAACACTCCAACCCTGATTTTATTTCATGTGATTGTTTCAAATTAAAAGTACACATAAACAATAGCAAGAGCTTGTTTTGACATAGGCTCGCAATTCTGCTAATGCAAGAACCATGGTTAAGATATGTGGAATTGTCTTGTCTGCCCATCACTGTACTCTGGCCTCTCACCTGAATATTGCAGTCAAAACTGTTCGCTGCCCTGGACCCCCCAATGGTGGAACAAACTCCCTCACGACCCAGATGAGAAAAAATAATAATAAACACGCACACTGCTCTTGCTAGTATCACTGCTCGTTAAAAAGCTTTAGGTGTCAGCCTCGAACCCAAGGAAAGAGATGAAAAAGGTTAAATGTTTTTTGTATATAAACATCTAGCAGCTTTGAGTAACCAACAACTCATCACACGCTCAAACTGGGGTTATCATTTACATATACGTAATTTTATCAGATGCACTTATCAGAAGCATTCGAAACATAGACCTTTCGGTTACTGGCCCAACGTTCTTAACCGCTAGGCTACCTGCCACCCATATAGCTTGTTTTCAGTAACTACCGTGTCACCTTTCATTAGAAAACCAAATAAAAAAACACATTTTTCCACCACAAGAGTGTCTAGGCTCAACATCTGCGTCGGAAGATGCAGATTCAAGTAAACGGGTGAGGTGAGGTGAACTTATGATTTTATTGTTGGGGCGGCAGGGTAGCCTAGTGATTAGAGCGTTGGATTAGTAACCGAAAGTTTGCAAGTTTGAATCCTCGAGCTGACAAGGTACAAATGTGTCACTCTGCCCCTGAACAAGGCAGTTAACCCACCGTTCCTAGGCCGTCATTGAAAATAAGAATTTGTTCTTAACTGACTTGCATAGTAAAATGAAAAAAATGTTCAGCTTCTGAAGTGATCCAATAATAAAAAATCACAACTAAGAATAGATTGTCTTATAATAAAGAAATACGGTGTTTTCTGGGATTTAATTAGATATTATCTGTGACAAAACAGCACAGAACTGAACACCATTTCTAGTACTTTTTTAGAAGCATTTCTTTCACAAAGGCAACAAACATTAAACACATCATCATGTGAAACCATATACTGTATACTGAACAAAAATATAAACGCAACATGCAACAATTTCAACGATTTTACTGAGTTACAGCTCCATATAATGAAATCAGTCAATTTAAATCAATGCATTGGGCCCTAATCTATGGATTTCACATGACTGGGCAGGGTCGCAGCCATGAGTGGGCCTGGAAGGGCATAGACCCACCTACTTGGGAGGTAGGCCCACCCACTGGGGAGCCAGGCCCAGCCAATCAGAATTTGTTTTCCTCACAAAAGGGCTTTAATATAGAAATAAATATACCTTAGGTTCATCAGCTGTCTGGGTGGCTGGTCTCAGACAATTCCACAGGTGAAGAAGCTGGATGTGGAGGTCCTGGGCTGGTGTGGTTACACATGGTCTGCGGTTGTGAGGCTGATTGGACGTTTGTCCCCAGCAGAAGGTGCACCTGTGTAATGATCATGCCATTTAATCAGCTTCTTCATATGCCACACCTGTCAGGTGTCACGCCTTGGTCATTGTATCTTGTGTTTTTGTTATATGTTTGGGTAGGCCAGGGTGTGACATGGGTTTATATGTTGTATTTCGTATTGGGGTTTGTATTAATTGGGAGTGTGTATTAGTAGGGGTGTGTCTAGTTAGGCTTGGCTGCCTGAGGCGATTCCTAATTGGAGTCAGCTGATTCTAGTTGTCTTGGATTGGGAACCGTATTTAGGTAGCTTGAGTGCGCGTTGTATTTCGTGGGCGATTGTACCTGTCTTTGTGTTAGTCACCAGATAGGCTGTATTAGTTTCACTCGTTTGTTGTTTTCGTATTTTCAGTTATTTCATGTACCGCTATTTTCTTCATTAAAAGTCATGAGTAACCTACACGCTGCATTTCGGTCTGACTCTCTACAAACAACAGACGAAGTTCATTACATCAGGTGGATGGATTATGCTCACTAACACGGATGTAAAACATTTGTGCACAAGCTTTGTGAAAAATACGTTTTTTGTGTGGATGGAAAAATTCTGGGATCTTTTATTTCAACTCATGAAACATGAAACCAACACTTTACATGTTTGTTCAGTATAGTTATTCTGAGCAATTTGGTTATTTTGAGCAGGCTGTTATGCAATGAAAATGTCACTCTTCATACAAACCCTATCAAGGTAAAAAATCGAATATCAATGTAAAATATCACAAATGTATGATTCCACTCATAGAACAATTTAGCTGGTCAATAAGCACTTAGCATTTAGTTCTTTAAAGCAAAAAAAACTGGATATTCTATAATACATGGTATAATAATGAAATAATTTAAAGATATTAAATACCTCATTAGAAAACAAACTCTAATTTCTTGAAAAAATACACTTCAATACACACACGATAAGTTACTAATTATTATATCTAAATACGTATTTAGAACTCATTGGCCTAGATATTTATATAATATTTTGGGAAATATTTTTGTATTAATCAAATACATAGATAATTTACCTATGACAGATATTGCAGGGCAACTTTCAGAAAATATTTTCTCTCCTAAATTTTCCAGAAAACCTTAAATATACCTCTATTCTAGTGTCTGCAGTGGGTAGGTCCTACAATCATCAAAAGTCAAATGTGATATTCATTTTATTTTTAAGGAGGGAACACAATTTGCACCATGTTTAAAATGAAAGGTCCTGCAATTAATGTAAAAGGCATATTGTTATATCACAGTCCCTGTTCAGTGATTATGTGGTTTTAAAAATACATATTCTCCATTGAACAATATGAATAAGAATAAGAAATGATCACAGACATTCTAACTGATTTCATAAATCTTTACTGAAGTATGGTTTGGATAATATAGTTGATTTTGAAGATGAGAGGTGAAGCACCAGGTCTGTGTTCAATACTTTTTTACTTTATAGAATGTTCAATTGAAGAGAAATGGTGCTGTACTGAATGACCAGTTAAAAAAATGGGAAGGGGTTGGGGTTGTGGGCATGTCATTGATTGTGGGTTGGGGGAACGCTGTCAACATGGCCACAGCCCTTTAGATACGTCACTCATTGCTTCAAGCCACACCACACCCACCATATCAAAACGGACCTCAAAGTCTGTTTAAAAACGTAGAAAACCTTTTGGGGAAACGTGCCGTTCTGTAGCAAACATTCAAGTGAATTGAACTCACCTCAGCTGGGGTGTGTCTTCTCAAACAGTTCCACATGAATATGTCACTTCCTATGGAGAATTTTTTATTTATTCACAGCTTGATTAAAACCATTGTGGGTTCCCCAGCCCGATAACATTGTGAGTTCCCCAGCCCGATAACAGGCACGGTAGTAGGTGGCAGAATGGACCACTTTAACTGACTTGATCATCAGATCACAGGTGTTCTCCTTTTTGTGGGATAGTTGTAGCCTCTATAGACCATGCAATTATGCTTTTGTATGTTGAGAATCAAGGTAAAAGCTTCTCCCACTCTCTTTTGGCACCAACAACAAGTTGTACACTGATCATTGTCTTCGCAGCTGAAGAAGACGGCCTGTCCCTCTGTTCAGGTCCATGATATCTGCTTGTCCAATTTACACCCTGCCACTGACATTGATTGCAATTTCAAAATGTACACATTAACATGCACAAGGGTTGAATTATTATTCAGTACAGAATATAATTATTCAATGTTTTGTTTAACCTTTATTTATCTATGTGTCATGCCCTGGTCTTAGTAGTTTGTGTTTTCTTTATTTATTTGGTCAGGCCAGGGTGTGACATGGGTTTATTTTGTGGTGTGTTTGTGTATTGGGGTTTCTCGTAGGTTTTGGAATTGTGGCTTAGTGGGGTGTTCTAGCAAAGTCTATGGTTGCCTGAGGCGGTTCTCAATCAGAGGCAGGTGATTCTCGTTGTCTCTGATTGGGAACCATATTTAGGCAGCCATATTCTTTGAGTGTTTCTGGGTGATTGTTCCTGTCTCAGTGTTTTGTATTTCACCAGATAGGCTGTATAGGTTTTCACGGTCCGTTTGTTGTTTTGTATTGTTCGTGTTCATCTTCATTAAAAGATGTATATTATCAACCACGCTGCATTTTGGTCCGACTCTCCTTTGACGAAAGAAAACCGTAACACTATGATAAAATCCCTTTAGGTTATTCACTTATTTGTGTGACCTTACAAGATTCAGCAGAAGAATATAGCAACAATACAGTGGCATTTAAAACAACAACAGCTCATCAACAACAGCACATTGAGACAAAAGTATATTAGCAGAAGTCTGAAGCAATTACATGTGTCCACAATATTTGCATCAATCATAGACAATTTCAGATAGAGACACTATTTTCCTCCAGTCATTTCCAGTTGTTTAATGACCAGGGTGTATTGTATAAAAAAATAGATTGTACGTGATGGACACACACAGCCTACTTCAATAAAGTAAAGAATGACAACAGATCCTGGAGATGATGATTTGGATGTGTCCTCTATTGAACCTGAAGATAACTGTGTTCAGGTAGAGAAGTGATGAAGACATGAGGTTAAACTGTCACTTGGGCCTCGTGGTTTCTAACTGCTCCTCCAACTTCATGTCACTTCATGTGGTAGTTGACAAGGGCTATGTTCCAATTGTATCATCTACTTATCCTTCCTTCCTCCCAAAGTGTGCACTTGTTCACTTCCCTTTACTGATTTGAAAGAAAATGGGAGCAGGTAAGAGCGTTGGGCCAGTAATTGCAAGGTCACTGGTTCAAATCCCCAAGTTGACTAGTTGAAAGATGTGCCCTTTAGCAAGGCACTTAACCTTAACCTTCAGCTAGGCACTTACCCTCCTATAAGTTGCTCTAGATAATTGTGTCTGGTAAATTTGGAAAGGCCACTAGCCGATACCTCCACCGATCTAATACTTGCGGAGAAAGGAGTTCCCACTGGGGAAAAAATGGTTGAATGTCAACCAAAAAAACCAAAGTGTTGATGTGGAAAACAATTTAGATTTGTAAAAAGTCCTCGACATACGGGCATTTTGTCTTTTTTTTCACCCAACATTTAACCTTTAATTCAATGACGCTAGCACATTTCTAGTTGATTTCACGCTGAATTCATGGATAGTTGACAATTCAACCAAATTTAACTGAAAACTAAATGTGCCCAGTGGGATATTATTCACCGTCTAAATTCAGCCATTCTAGTATTTTTACCAAATGTATCAATACTTCTCAAATTCAGCTTATAAGTGATACATTACAGAGGTATCCTTGGTCAAGGTCCACCTAACAAAATGTTTTACTTTTGATGTACTGTAGACCTCGATGTAGCAATCCCAGATTGCTCCATTACTGCTAATATTGGTCCGCTGTGTCTTTCTCCACAAGATGGCGATAACACATAAGCCTATACATCACGTTTGAGAAATGAAGTTGAATTGAAAAATGGTTCACATAACAGACCAGTGACTATATCTTTTCAATCATATTAACTGGGACTGATGATTTTGTCTAGACGATCTGCTATCCCTGATGTTCTGTTATTATTCATTTACAGCGTTTTAATATACCATTTAATGTTTATAGTTCACCAGTTAAAAGTATTGATGTGTGATCTGAGTAAAGAACAACAGACCTATGACCATGTCAAATATCCAAATATCCATATTTGACATAAACACGGTTAATATAGTAACATTCAGTGGTGTACTGCTACTTTTTTTTAGGTGCAGGTGCCAGTTTTTGTTTTATATCTCAATCAAGTTTGTACTGATAGATGTAGCCTATTGAATATCATCATAGAACCCAGGGGGCTGGTGGCACCTTAATTGGGGAGGACGGACTCGCGGTAATGGCTGGAGCGGAATCAGTGGAATGGTATCAAATATATCAAACATGTGGTTTGCATGTGTTTGATGCCATTCCATTTACTCTGTTCCGGCCATTATTATGAGCCGTCCTCCCCTGTTATAGAATATGCGTTAAATGCATTTGCCAATTGCAACGTCTGCCTATGCCAACATGTTGTCTCAACAACATTTTATATTTGTAATAACTTCAAAGACCAACTTAGGCAACTTAGGGAACCACATCTTTATTTGCCAAGGAAGAGTATATGATCATATTCAATGTGCAGGCTACAATGTGGGGATCTCATGCATGGTATTAACTACATGTATATAGTAATAATAATAATAATAATAATAATATATGCCATTTAGCAGACGCTTTTATCCAAAGCGACTTACAGTCATGTGTGCATACATTCTACGTATGGGTGGTCCCGGGGATTGAACCCACTACCCTGGCGTTACAAGCGCCATGCTCTACCAACTGAGCTACAGAAGGACTTGCATCCTTGGCACAATAAAGTTATTATATTCTACTCAATCCATAGGCTTCATTAATGCCATTCAGACTTGAAGTCGATACAACAACTATGATAACTGAGGTTCATAGATAGTTCAGAACCTAATTCATACCAAACGTTTTAGTGTCCATACACAGATCAGCTACATACTGTAGCTAGCTACACATCCATAGGCATACAGTTTTTTTTATCCTCCACTACACAATAAGCAAGTAAATAGTTAGCTAGCTATGTTTCTTCAGCTGCATTGCATGGCAAATATAAGCAAGGCAAGCTTACACAATTGTACATTAAATTTGCAGTAAATACTTTATCTAGCTAGATTCTTCACATCCACTGTTTCACAAGATGACAGTCTGGTTTGCTGGTTTTCTCAGGAGTCCCTAAAGCATTTAACAACACAAATTACAATTTCATTCTCATGTCATAACACTAGCTAGCTAGCTGGCTAATGCTAGCTCGTCAGCTAAATAGTGATTTTTGTAAATGAACTTAGACAAAAAAATGTGCAGAATTGTTTGTCTCTACATTAACTAACATATTCCTCTCAATTGTACATTTATAATAATACATTTGATGATACAGGGGTAGCAATACATGGTTACAAGATCTACAGAAAATACAGAAATGCCAGAGGTGGAGGTGTGGCCGATTTATATTCAGAACCACATTCCTGTAAAGCTTAGAGAGGATCTCATGTTAATACTATTAATAATATGGCTGCAGGTTCATCTGCCTCACTTAAAGCCCATTCTGGTGGGAAGCTGCTATATACCACCAAGTGCTAACAGTCAGTATCTAGATAGCATGTGTGAAATGCTTGATAATGTATGTGATATCAACAGAGGGGTATATTTTCTGTTTGATTTAAATATTGACAGGCTTTCATCAGGCTGGCCACTCAAGATAAAGCTTCAAACTGTAACTATTGCCTGCAACCTGGTTCAGGTTATCAGTCAACCGACCAGGGTATTTACAAACAGCACATGAATTAAATCATCAACATGTATTGGTCACAGCTTTACTAATGCTGCAGAGATTTGCTTGAAAGCAGTATCCAAATCCATTGGATGTAGTGGTCACAACATGCTAGTCATATCTGGGCCTAAAATAGTGTATAAGAGGTCATACAATAACTTTTGTAGGTATTCCTACGTTGTTGATGTAAAGAATGTGTTGGTCCGTTATGGGAAGCAACCAGACTCTGCACTTGACACATTTATGCATCCACCCATTAGTAAAACGACTATAAACTGTTATATTCCTGTGGATTGATGAGGAAACTAAAAATGGTATGGTTGAGAGGGATGAGGTAAAATAAATGGCAAATACGTCTGGCTGCACAACCGATTGGCAAATGTACTGCAAATTTAGAAATAATGTGGCTAAACTGAATAAAAATTCAAATAAACTACACTATGAAACAAAACTAAATGACATAAAGAATGATAGTAAAAAGCTTTGGAGAACCTTAAATACATTTTGAGGCAAAAAGGCAAACTTCGCTCCATCATCATTGAATCAGATGGCTCATTCATCACAAAACCCACTGATATCGCCAACTACTTTAATTACTTTTTCATTGGCAAGATTAGAAAACTTATGCATGGCATGCAAGCAACAAACGTTGACTCCAAGTATATCTGACCAAATTAGTGAGTGTGGAAGAGGAAGAAATGACTGTTGTCTGTCAACAATGACAATCCACCGGCGTCTGACGACATGGATGGAAAATTACTGAGGATAATAGTGGACGATTTTGCCACTCCTAATTGTCATATCTTTAATTTAAACATACACGAAAGGGTTTGCCTTCAGGCCTGGAGGGAAGCGAAAGTCCTTCCCCTACCTAAGAATAGTAAAGTTCCCTTTACTGACTCAAATAGCTTACCAATCAGCCTGTTACCAACCCTTAGTAAACTTTTGTGTTCGACCAGATACAATGCTATTTTACAGTACACACATTGACAACAGACTTTCAACACACGTATAGGGAAGGACATTCCACAAGTACAGCACTTACACAAATGGCTGAGAGAAATTTATGATAATGAAAAATGTTTTATGGCTTTACACCCCCTGCTATATTGTGGATAAAGAGTTACCTGTCAAACAGAACACAGAGGGTGTTATTTAATGGAAGCCTATAAACACAATCAGGAATTCCCAGGGCAGCGATCTAGCCCCTTTACTTTTTTCAATTTTTACTGACGACATGCCACTGGCTTTGAGTAAAGCCAGTGTGTCTATGTATGCGGATGACTCAACACTATACACGTTGGCTACTACAGCAACTGAAATGACTACAACACTTAACAAAGAGCTGCAGTTAGTTTCAGAATGGGTGGCAAGGAAGAAGTTAGTCCTGAATATTTCAAAAACGAAAAGCATTGTATTTGGGACAAATCACTCACTAAACCCTAAAACTCAACTAAATCTTTTAGTGAATAATATAAATATTGAGCAAGTTGAGGTGACTAAACTGCTTGGAGTAACCCTGGATTGTAAATTGTCATGGTCAAAACATATTGATACAACACTATGTAAGATAGCGAGAAGTCTGTTCATAATAAAGCCTTGCTCTGCCTCCTTAATTAACAGCACTATCAACAAGGCAGGTCCTACATCAATGTTGTGTTGTAGATATGTGGTAGTAGAGTAGGGGCCTGAGGGAACACACTTAACGTGTTCTGAAATCGGTTGTGAATGTATTCTAATGTATTTTTTTTTTTAAATATCTGCCTTAATTTTGCTGGACTCCAGGAAGAGTGAAGTTCATTAGGAAAGTATTCAGACCCCTTTGCTTTTGCCAAATTTTCTTAATTTACAGCCTTATTCTAAAATTGATTAAGTTCATTTTTTCTGTCAGCAATCTACACACAATACCCCATAATGACAAAGTGAAAACAGGTCTTCAGACATTTGAGATCATTTATAAAAAAATACAACATTGAAATACCTTACAGTGGGGCAAAAAAGTATTTAGTCAGCCACCAATTGTGCAAGTTCTCCCACTTAAAAAGATGAGAGAGGCCTGTAATTTTCATCAGTGGTCGACTTCAACTATGACAGACACAATGAGGAAAAAAAATACAGAAAATCACATTGTAGGATTTTTAATGAATTTATTTGCAAATTATGGTGGAAAATAAGTATTGTCGAACCCACAACTATCTGAGCCACAAAGGACTACTTTGGCATCAGATGTTGAATTGGAGATGGTCAGAGCATGTTTACACTATAATCAGTAATTCAACCATCGTCGGCATTAGCAAGTGTTGATGTCTGGGAAAACATTCTGCTTCATGTAGCTAACAAACTGTCAATACAAAGAGAATCAGATTGAATCCACTAAAGGGAGTATTATCTTATTAAATACAGTAAAATAATAAGGTATACCGTTCAAGGCATCAAGTACTTTTTCACAGTGGCAAGCCTGTGTGCATGTTGCAACACAACACCACATTTGTTCAAGAATTACATAGAGGGGGAGCAATACAAGATAGAACCGCCACTGCAAAGAAGCAGTACTGTGTAGGGTTTTTAGGAGTTTGTTATTGGTTTTAGTCACTCTGAATAAGAATTACCCTCCGCTAAATGTAAAAATGAATAACCAACAACTCATCACACAATCTAGCTGTGGTTATGCAGCTATATCTTGTTTCCACCAAACCAAATAAATATATTGACCACATTTTCCTACCAGTATTGAGTCTAGGCTCAAAATCTGCGTCTTAACACACAGATAGAAGCAAAAAGATTGAAAAAAAAGTATGATCTTATTGTCTCTGCTTCTGAAGAGATTCAATAAAACACTTTTCACAAATAAGAATAGATCATCTTTTAGAAAATAAATACAATTTTGGGGGGGGTTTAACTAACCTTTATTTTTTTCTGTTATGGTGACAATTTCATCATACAAAACAGCCCAATACAGTACAATACAGTATGTAGAATACATTGCAGGGCCATGTTTGTTGTAACATTTCTTTCATGCAGTGATTATTAAACCCTTCCCCATCTGAAAGGACATGATTAATGTGTTACGCAGGAAAATGTTACTCTTCATACAAACCTATCAATGTAAACAACATCAATGTAAAAAAACTATGAATAAATTCACTCATAGACCACTTTGTCTGCTCAATAAGCACTTATTTTTGTTCTTCAAAGAAAATATAAAATATTTATTTTCTATTACTCATGTTCATGAACAAAATTATTGAATTATGATATGAAATATGTTAGAAAACAAACAAATTTATTGGGGCTAAAAACACTTCATTACACACGACAAGTTACTAAATATTATATTGGATAATGTTACATAGGACTTTTAGATATCATGGCCCTACATATTTAATAATGTATCGGTAAATATAATACTTAGGTTAATATTTTTGTATAAATCAAATACAGATTTTGTAAAAAGTTATTTAAGCTATAACAGATACCCAAGGGCAACTTTCATAAAATAGTCTACATTTAAATCGTAAGGGTCTACCTTCAAGATTTTATTTTTCAAACAACCTTTACTTAACCTTTATTCAAGTGACCTCAATAGGATGTGAAATCCATGTTATTCCCAGCCTACAACATCTTTATCCATACTGGGTGGTATCCTTTCTACAGGTGTTGTGTCCACTTCCCCATGTTCCTGTGGTGCAACAGGAGAGAGAGCCCACAGCAGTACACCATGCTCTTCACTATCATCACTGTGTAAACCAGAGAGGCCAGGTTCAGACTGCACATGAAGCAGAAGCGATCTGGGGAAAAAATAATAATATATTGGCTGAGATTTTAACCAGTGAATTTATTTGAATAAAGTCCTGTTTTCTGTTACTTTTTGTTTGCCGTCATCTTCTTCAAATCAAGCTTTATTTATACAGCACATTTCAGACATGGAATGCAACACAATGTGCTCCACAGGAAAAAACGAATACAAACAATGGAAATAAAAACTGAAATATTTACTACACAACAAACACAAGAGGAAAAAAATAAAAAAATCACAATAAAAACTGAACGAATAAAAAAGCACCCCAAAGCTAAAAAGGTGTGTTTTAAAATGTATTTTAAATATGTCCAGAGTTTCAGCCCCCCTCAGGTTCTCTTGCAGGCTATTCCAACAGCTGGGGGCATAGTAACTAAAGACTTCCTCTCCATACCTCCTTGTCTTTGGATGTGGGATAATTAAAAGGCCAGTGACTACAAAGGGACCTACTGGTTACATAACTTAAAAGCATGTGCACAATAGAGGATTTATTCCAAAACCAATAGAAGGCTAATGCGATTAGCATGAGGTTGTAACTAACAAGAACATTTCCCAGGACATAGACATATCTGATATTGGCAGAAAGCTTAAATTGTTGTTAATCTAATTGCGCTGTCCAATTTACAGTAGCTATTACAATGAAATTATACCATGGTATTGTTTGAGGAGAGTGCACAATTAGTTGGTAGAGCATGGCGCTTGTAACGCCAGGGTAGTGGGTTCGATCCCCGGGACCACCCATACGTAGAATGTATGCACACATGACTGTAAGTCGCTTTGGAAAAAAGCATCTGCTAAATGGCATATATTATTATTATATTATTATAACAGGAAAAGTTATTAATAAACAAATTAGGCACATTTGGGCAGTCTTGATACAACGTTTTGAAGAGAAATGCAATGGTTCATTGGATCAGTCTAAAACTTTGCACATATACTGATTTCATCTAGTGGCCAAAATCTAAATTGCAGCTGGGCTGGAATAATGCATTTTGGCTTTTCTCTTGCCAAGATGATGGTGAAAAAAATACAAAAAAATGTTGTTGTTTTTTCTTTGTATTATCTTTTACCAGCTCTATTGTGTTATATTTCCCTACATTCCTTTCAAATTACCACAAACTTCAAAGTGTTTCCTTTCAAATGGTTTCCAAGAGTATGCATATCCTTTCTTCTTGGCTACAGGCAGTTAGATTTGGGTATGTCATTTTAGGCAACAACAAAAAAAGGGGCAGATCCTTAAGAGTTTTTAACATTGATTAATAAGTGAAATTTGCAGGTTCTTTAATTTAAATTAGACATTTTAAACATTCCCATAATGACCTAGATGAACCAACTTCTCAGGTTAATTAAAGTTGAATTCCCAGTTGTCTATAAAGTTATAATTAATCATTATCATTGATTAACCAAATCAATATGCTTTTGCAAATTCCTTCACGTCCAACTCCCACATTACTGATACAGTACTGATGGTTCATTAACGTCTATAAATAGATTACAATTGTCTCTGAAGCTTCCAACGTTTTCCAAAACCAAACTTTGGAAAGATAGGAACTTTATTATTATCATTTTTTCTCCTTTAAAATGTTCTAATAATGTGCAAGCTATCAGAGCGAGTGGTCCCCACTTCCCGCTAATTAGTGAACCCACACCCATAAGATGATTGATCTCTGACCTTAGCAGCGATACCAACCCTAACTTTGCCATTAGCGGAGAAACAGTAGAAATCGCGACAAACGCTCTTCAAAATCAACCTTCTGGCACAGGCCTTGTAAAGGTTCTCTCCAGTTTAGTCCGGATGTGTTGCCATCCGAGATTGGCATCGGTCCAATACCGCAGTGCACACCTGAAGCACGAGCAGGAAATGGTAGACATAAAGAGACAGGTGGAGAGAACCGGGAAACTGATGACAAAATGCAGAAAAGGGATACATTTAGCTAGCTATGGAACTGCGTTTGAAAATGTAACAATTAAATGTAATTGCAAAACCTTATGAAGACGAAAGAGCAGAAACTCTTCAACAAAATCATCTTCTACAGGATTAAAATCGCCTAAACTAAATACGATGATGTCCAAGCCAAACTAGATAAATCTGACGAGTTATCTACAAACTGGAGCGAGCAGCTTGATTTCATGCATGCAGTTTTGTGGAACGATACTCAAAGTAACAATGTTCTACTCAAAAAGGCTGCAGACCAAAGACGATCAGTTAAACAACTTCTTTGGGATCGGTGTCCCGTTCAACGGGACGGTTATGCTAACGTAGGCTAATACAATTAAGCATGAGGTTGTAAGTAACAAGGACATTTCCCAGGAAATAGACATATCTGATATTGGTAGAAAGCTTAGGTTCTTGTTAATCTAACTGCACTGTTCAATTTCCAGTAGCTATTACAGTGAAAGAATAGCATGGTATTGTTTAAGGAGAGTGCACAATTTTGAACATGAAAAGTTATTAATAAACAAATTAGGCATATTTGGGCAGTCTTGACACCAAATTTTTAACAGAAATACAATGGTTCATTGGATTAGTCTAAAACCTTGCACATACATTGATGCCATCTAGTGCCCAAAATCTAAATTGCATCTGGTGCTTGGAAAAATACATTATTGCCTTTATCTTGCATTTCAAAGATCATGGTACAAAAAAAAATGAAATGAAAATGAAAAAACGTTTTTTTCTTTGTATTATCTTTTACCAGATCTATTGTGTTATATTCTCCTACATTCCTTTCACATTTCCACAAACTCACAAACACGATAGCTCACTGGCTAACACTGACAAACAAGCTCGGAATGAACACCCACATGCTTACCGTCATATGCTTTGTTCAGCTTACTTTGGCCTACTCACTGAAAGAGGAATGGAAGAGCTTTTACCATTCAAACAAATGTTTCTGTCGAACATGTATCCCACCATTACCTTCTTGGGCCCTACAGCCCACATTGGCTTGCCTATCTTACAACTCAGAGAGCTTGCAAACACAGCTTTTGAGGCATCAAAAGCTCGCAACGCTAAGAGCTTTGACAACTCGGTTTTCAAGTTTGACCAGGAGCACTCACTCCAATTGGAGGGTGCATTATCAGGTATTGGAGCGTTAAGAGATGACGCGCAACATCGGTTTCTACCATGAAACCACGAATACAATAACCTCTGTGGTCGAAATAACTGTAAAGTACATCGCCATCGAAATGACTACCGCTCTTCAATCGACCTGTTCACTACGTTCCTGCACTCAACCCACAAAACGTGTCAGAGCACAAGAGTAACAAAGAGTTACAGGACAATCAAAACCTAGACCAATGTTCTCTAGAAAGAGAGAACATTTTGAGAATAGGGTAAGTCACAAGGACTAGACAGGGAATTTCTGGACACCAGGTCCGCAGGAATTAACACCCTTAAAAATCTAATTTCTCCTACTCTCACTCGAGACCCTATCCAGGGCCCGCTTGATAAAGAAACAAGCCCACAGGCTTTGTCTATAGACTGATAAAAAGGTTGCGAAGAAAAGGTCAAAAGCTTTGCTAAGACAAAGCCCACTCAAAATCAAAAAAGTCGATCTGTTTTCACCTTGACACATTACGTCATTGTGAACGACCACTCCACTTTGTGGGAAATATGTCCACTAAACACACCTCTAAACGGTCATACCTGGAAACACTCATGGAGGACTGCTTAACTTGTCATGCGCTAATTGAGTCGGGCGCGACAATAACGCTCATTTCTCAAACGTTGTTCAATGATCTCAAAAGGGCTTTGAAGTCAACTAAACATTGGTTAAAAGTGGAACGACGTGAAACTACACTTTGAGGGGTCACTAAGACTACCTCGCCTCTCACATTGAGAGTCATGCTGAAACTACACTTCCAAGGCGTATCGCTTATTCACCCTGCGTATGTTACCTGCCTCGAATCTGAACCCCTGCTACTCGGAGCAGGCTTGATGGATCGGTAACTCCCACTGATGGATTGGAGAACCAACCATGTATGGTCACAAGTCACAGTGCCTTCTCCACTGACCACACTGTCTTCTTCTAACACTAGCTGCAACGAAATCATCCACAAATGGTATCTGTCAAAGCAACCCTTGGGAAAAAGATGTTTCGAAACCTCTTGGAGCAGAATCCGATCCAAGGAGATTTACGATATCTAGCAAGACAGCAAGAAAAACATAGATGAGCAGAGTGTACTCTGCTTCTGATGATACATCTTCTGCTTTGTGGGGGACTGTCACGCCTTGCAATGACACTAATGGCGTCAGTCCAGCAACTGACCCGATAACTCCCACTGGTGAAACACTTTGCGATATCACAGAGAGATATCCTCGTCTCAGTTCGCAGGCACTGAAGAGGTTGCCACACACGGACGCTGTGGTGGCTGACAGGCCTTAACAGCCACTGAAAGTTTTAAAGCACAAACACTAGGAGATTTGGTTGAAAGGTTACAGCCATTCTCATAACGCGGCCGCTGACAACTCATTCATAGGGTCCGACCTTTTCGTTTGTGCCTCGGATACCAACAGCAACCACTGGTGGGGCCCAGACCCATGATGAGCCTCATCGAGGCCAGTTGGGGGGGGGAGTCGAGACTACGTGCAACACCGTACGAGGCCGCCAGAGCAGAAAACAAATCTAGTTGTAAACTCCCTTATGAGAACAGTGAGGGGGAGACCGGCCCCTAGAAGGGGATAATCTTAGAACACATCTAAGATTACATTTACATTTAAGTCATTTAGCAGACGCTCTTATCCAGAGCGACTTACAAATTGGTGCATTCACCTTATGACATCCAGTGGAACAGTCACTTTACAATAGTGCATCTAAATCTTAAAGGGGGGGGGGGGTGAGAAGGATGTATCCCACACTGGTCGTAAAAGAAGTCCAGTGGACTTGTCCACCTCCAAAACAAATGGAAAAAATAATCATGCCTTGCCATGTGTAAGTTCAACTACAATACAAATAGTAAAATGCTCTAATCATGTGTTCCGGTGGGATAATATTTCAGAATAAATCGGTAGGATAACTGTTCCCTTTGAGTACCAGTACCAATGCTACCACAGTCAGTCCAGCAACAATCAGTAAGAGGATTAGAGACCTCACAAGTCAAATTGTTATTGATAATAGTGACAGAGGAGTTAGTAGTCACTCAGATTGCAATATGTGTAAGGGAATCTCCAGAACACTCTTCTGATGGTCAACACACATGCCACTAATAAATAGAACCCTCCATTCAGGAGGAAACATATTAGAAGTCATGAACCATGATCACACCGCGTATGACTGGTTCAGTGCTTAGAGAGTACTTCCATCATGAGGTTAGCTCCTCCGTGGATAACATAGCTATGAAATAGACTCCTTCATACCTATCACCGCTACAATGGTGTAAGACACATTAACATGTAGTAAAACTACTTTAGGTCCCCTTAACACATTTTGATGTTAACATCAATTATTACTGACCTCCAGGCATTGACCTGGAAATCATCTGATGATGTCAGAATCAATCTGAAGAGGTTGCAACCTACCAGGATATTTGGTTCTTTCCCTTGGCATGTGTAATTATGTACGCATATAAGCACGCGGACAACGGAACATTTAATGAGGATTTATGCTGGGATTATTTAAGGGGTCGAACGAAATACCAGCCTTAGTAAAGTTGAACATTTACTCTTACGCCTTTTCGACTCTACAGCTACCGTACTACCAGTTTCTCCACAGAGGTCCATAGGTGATCCCTGTAGACTGCCCAAAGCTGGTGCCTTCAAGCTGTAGACTAATCATGTAGTTATCAACTTGGGATCGTGCCCTAAGCAACACACCGCAAATTAGGAACCCTAGATATGACTTTAGACAATGCCATGATATGGTCACTTTGCCAGGACCTTGGAAGTATATAGAAAACAGTTCAATTAGATGATTTTGGTGTGATATACAAAATATGATTATCTTTTGTTTATGCTTTCATTACTTTTCGTTTCAGTTCCTTTGACACTTAGGAAGTGATAGAGCCATAACCAAAGCCCCATACAACCATCACGTAGTGCCACAACGCCACTCATTTGGGAAGTAATTGAATTCTATATTTTGTGGGCTGATGATGGGCTTTATGGAACTTTATGGAACAAATCAGTCATTTATTGTCGAACTGGGATTCCTGGGACTGCCTTCTGATGAAGATTATCAAAGCTATGTGAATATTTATAGTGTTTATTCGACCTAACATTGACTCCAAGATGGAGGAATTGTCTCGTTGTTTATAAGCAGGTACTGAGCGCCATTCTCAGATCATGCTTTTTCCGTAAAGTTTTAAAAAAATCTGGCACAGCGGTTGCATAGAGGATCAGTCTATATTTAATTCTGTGAATAACACTTGCATTTTTATCAATGTTTATTATGAGTATTTCTGGGAAAATCACTGGAAGTTTTGGAATCAAAATATTACTACACGTAACGCGCCAATGTAAACTGGGATTTTTGGATATAAATATGCACATTATCGAACAAAACATACATGTATTGTGTAACATGATGTCATATAAGTGTCAACTGATGAAGATCATCAAAGGTTAGTGATTAATTTATCTATATTTCTGCATTTTGTGACTCCTCTCTTTCGCTGGAAAATGGCTGTGTGTGTTTTCGTGACTTGACTATGAGCTAACATAATCATATGTGGTGCTTTCCCTGTAAATAATTTTTGAAATTGGACAACATGGGTAGATTAACAAGATGTTTCTCTTTCATTTGTTGTATTGGACTTGTTAATGTGGGAACGTTATATATTTATAAAAAAATATTTTTTAATTTCGCACACTGCATTTTCAGTGGAATGTTGAGGTGGGGTTCTGCTAGCGGAACGCCATTCCTAGAAATACCTGGTTGAAACTGCCATGCAATATTGAGGGAGAGAGTCTACCAGAACAAAGAGCTTTTCTTAGTTCAAAACTCTTAATCCCCAAAATGGGAGAACTAAATATTATTTATACTTTGGAGAATGTGGGAATGGTCCGTGGACACTTAAGGGACAGTCAAGTCGAGTGTGTTTCATTTGGTGATCTCATGAAGAACAGGAAACACATACAGTATCTCTTAATAAAGTGTACATTTCCCAGCTGTCAAGTTTACATCTAGATATTGTGAAACGTATGTGATTAAATATGAAACTATTTGTGTAAAGATGTAATGTGATGTTTCCCTTCTAAATGACTATGGATTTTCATTTAAAGATTAACACGTGGCCACGCCCATGTGAGCGTAGACATTATGTCGGCGTTATGGAACCGCCCTTTTCTACTCCATAAAACCACCCGTGATGAAATTTACATTTCATGCCAAAGAGATCCACGGTAAGCAGGACGTCTCTAATGGTTAAGAAGTCAGAGATCACTGGGCCAGACTCCCCACGTTGGAATGGCTACAATTCTATAGGCCACAGAGACCCTACACCTGTAGTTTTGGCTACAGGGCTAGAAATGGTTAAAATCTGAGACTATCGATCACTGCAGAAGAAGGAGCAAATTCTAGATGACACAAATTAGTAGTCTGCAGCTAGAAATGACGTAAACCTAGTATGATAATACTGACACCCGCCAAAGCATCTATTCTATGAGAACATTTCTGAATGGTACTCTGAAGTAACCATTCTATCCACCTACAACCACAAAAGACATTGTAACTTCTGGGGAACTTAACCAGAGACTCTGATGAACTCTACAGGACGAGCAAGTGTTTTCAAAGGTGAGACAACAGGGACATATGGGCGTAAATATATGTATTGCAATTATTCTTGAATGAAGGATTAGCATTTCAATTAGTATAATTATCCATTGTGTGTAGTGATTCCATTTAGTCTTTTCCGCTCTCTCAGTCCCCACCACTTTCTTTGTCTATCAAGCTGTCAAATTGGCTTCATCTACTAGGGACCTTTTCTTTGTGTCATTGCTAGTAACCAATATCTACTGTATGTTTGATGTGTCTCTAGCAACAGAACCAATAGAATGAAAGACCAGCCGGCTTGGGTAGCAACCCTTGATTTGTGTCGGGACTATATCTTGTGGAAGGATGAAATAGTATTAATAAACTCATCAAAATATCATTTTTAATGAAAGTATATCAATCATTATTTGAATATGTTGGTAACCTGTTGTATAAAAATGATAATGCCCTCGAAGCTGGTATTTGGAGGATGTACTGGCACTGTTTGCCAGCCGTCGACTTCCTCTCGGGCATAACAACACCCCTGCAAATATATCCAACAAACACAGGCTTCACGGGCATTATCACTTAACTTTTTATGGCTGCAGGGGCAGTATTGAGTAGCTTGGATGAAAAGGTGCCCATTGTAAACTGCCAGCTCCTCAGTCTCAGTTGCTAATATATGCATATTATTAGTAGTATTGGATAGAAAACAATCAAAAGTTTCTAAAACATTGTCTGTGAGTATAACAAAACTGATATTGCAGGCAAAACCCTGAGGAAAATCAAAACAGGAAGTGGCTTCTATTTTGAAAGCTCCATGTTCCATAGCTTCCCTTTGCTTCATGTAAATGGATATGAACAAGATTCCTTTTCCCATCACTTCCTCAAGGTGTAAACAGTCTTCAGACAGTTTCAGGCTTTTATTTTGAAAAATGAACCAGAACGATAACATCACGTCAAGTGGTCACATGAGTTTTGCTCACGCAACAGAGTTTGGATAGTTATTGTTTTCCCCTCTCCTACTGTGAAAGACATTTGTGGTTGATATATTATCGATTATATATTTTAAAAACAACCTGAGGATTGATTGTAAAAAATGTTTGACATGTTTCTGTGGACATTATGGAAACTATTTGGAATTTTCGTCTGCGTTGTCGTGACCACTCTTTCCTGTGGATTTCTGAACATAACGTGACAAACAAACGGAGGTATTTTTGATCTAAAAATAATCTTTATGGAACAAAAGGAACATTTGTTGTGTAACTGGGAGTCTTGTGAGTGAAAACATCCGAAGATCATCAAAGGTACAACGATTAATTTGATTGTTTTTCTGATTTTCGTGACCGAGCTGTCACGCCCTGGTCGAAATATATTATGTTTATTCTTTATTATGGTGTGACATGGGTTATTGTGGTGTGTTTTTGTCTTGGGGTTTTGTGGGGTGTCTACATAGTCTATGGCTGCCTGAGGCGGTTCTCAATCGGAGTCAGGTGATTATCGTTGTCTCTGATTGGGAACCATATTTAGGCAGCCATATTCTGTGAGTGTTTCGTGGGTGATTGTTCCTGTCTTTGTGTTTGCGGTTTCGGTTTTCATTATTTCATTTCATTATTTTTGTAGTTTCTGCATGTATAGTTTTTCCTTCATTAAAATATATCATGAATCATCATCACGCTGCATTTTGGTCTGATCCTTGTTCCACCTCTTCATCAGAGGAGGAGATAGAAGAGAGCCGTTACTCGAGCTACCTGATGCTAAGTGTACTTAATGTTTTATCGTGCGATTGATAAACTTACACAAATGCTTGTATTTCTTTCGCTGTAAAGCATAATTTCAATTTAGCAGCTTGCTTAGTTCAAATTAACAGACGAATTTATTCATGAATAGGAAGGCGTTTTCATAATAAGAAGTGCTTGTGTTTCCCAGTAGCATGCTGGAATAAACTACTAAGGATGGGGGTCATAATTTCAATCACTGAATTAAATATGAATAATATGTATATGAACTGAATATGCTTGTCAACAACAGTCAGTGTTTATTTTTTTTAGAATTTGTTTTACCTGTAGCCTATCTGACTACTGTTACCGTCAATCGAATGCGTTCAAAATAACACAAGGCTACAACAACAAACTGAAGTCATAGGCTATTTATTAAATTGGTTTACCAGCTCCAGGTAGGCTACACAAGTGGCATGAATTGATTTGCAATGATTCCAGTGATATTGTCATTTCAACATAGTGTAACGATCCTGGGTTTATAATAGCAGAAAAGGACTCTGCACAGTCGATTGCGCGCCAGACCTCGGGGTCGAGGGTTCGAGACCTGCTCCCTGCTGTTTCCTTACACTGGTGTCAGAAGTGATCGGACCTTGCATCCACGACAGTGCGTGTGCATGGCCGGTGAGCACGTTCCAGTAAGACGTAGAGTCACAAGCTACCGCTAGGACGCACTCTTTGAAAGGAGGGAGTAGTGTAACGACCCTGGGTTAATATGTGCGGAAATCGTCTCTGCAGCAGGAGCATGCTTTTGGGGCACTGTCGATAGCGCGCCGAGACCTGCTCCCTGCTGTTTCATTACAATATGTATTCTATACAATGGTTTATACATTCATAGGCTACTTGATGGCCAACAGAGGCAAATGTATAATTCTCCAAATTTAGCCCAATGGCAGTTTCATTGAAGACTTTTCCACATAAAAAGAACCACAGGATGGAGTTCCGTAACTTCCATTTAAAATGTACACTCGGGCAGCCCCCGAGACCCAAGACATGATTATACATAAAGCACTTAGCTTGATACCGTTTTCTTTAATAAGCAGTCAACATAATAATGCAGTTTAAACCACCTCCGTGACTCAGCCTTACAACTGTAGCGCTCTCAACACACATGGCCTCACGGCCTGACAGTAAGCAGCAGGTCACAGTGAAATATATATTGTAATGAAACAGGCAGGGAGCAGGTCTCGAACCCTCAACCTTCTGGGCCCTAAGTCCAGCGCGCTATCGACTGTACCCCAAAAGCATGCTCAAGCGGCAGAGTCGATATCCGCGCTTATAAACACAGGGTCGTTACAATATATTTTAATAAGAGAAATGCCGCGGCGCAATTTAGAAATAGGCCAAGACCCGGCAACCGGGAAATTGTTTGCAAAGTAGCTCAATTTGCGGGTACATGGCAACACTGCAACTGACTTACTGACTACTAGGATGCTAGCGCAAGAGCCACTGTAGAGTGAGTGCGCGTGAAGCAACCACCAGAGCGAGCGGCTCCCTCTGCGGGGCGAAACAACCACAACACCCCTTAACTATAAATACTCTAAATTATTACAAAATGACAAAGATTAAGCTACTTCAGTTTCTTTATCAATCGTACCGTTTTTTGCTCATGTTTGGGTTCCCTGTGTTGCCAACCTGAAATAAAAACGGTACTATTAATACAGAATGTATTACCCCTGTTTCATTGATGTTACAGACAAACGAGGACCAACAATAGCAGCCTGCCTCTGATTTGATGGGGAACTTGCCCATACTGGTATATAAATGAATCAATATAATACCAAGCAACCTCTTTTGACCTTGTGGTGTTTATTTATTTAATGCATTATACTGCCACTGCGCTATGGTAACACACACACTTTTTAAAATGTTTATGTATCCTTTATTTATACAGGTTTTTCTCATTGAGATAAAATGCATTTTTCACTTAATAAATATGGTACAATATGATCATTTTTTGGCACCATTTATCATGATTGTGTGTTACCATGGTTGATTGTATAATGCAGTTTAAAACCATGGTATTTCCATGATCCACATCTATGGTATTATTTAGGTGCATCGCAGTACCATCACACTTCAAAGCTAAAACCATTGTTCAGATCTATACCATGGTATAAATGATGCAATACCGTGGTGATATTTAGGTTTTAGGCCTAATGGCAGTGCCATGGTACGCGGAGGTGGTGTAGCTCATCTATTCACATGCTCATCTAACACTGTTCAGAAACATTTAGCATGCAATAATGTAGCCTATGTTAAGTGCTCCCTAACAAAGCGGAGTAAGGGTAGGAAAGAGTTGAAAGGAGGATAAAAAAATAGCATGGGCTTGCCTTCAAAATATGACTTTTATATTTGACAGCGCATATAGGCTGCACCTACCAGTAGCCAAAATTAAACTCTAAATATGCCATTATATTATTTAGAGATTTTTTTTTATTAGTCTCATGTTTCTTAGGACCTACCTAAAACGAATTAATAATGGATTTCTTTGTGATAGTGTATGTTATTAAGATTGATGTCCACGCACATCTTCACAGGTCTAGTCCCACTCCTAAACTTGCTGAGGGATATAAAAGGCTTATCCCAGAATGTGGTAAAAATAGGACTGAATGAATTGGTCTGTAAAAAGCATTTCCCGATTTGTTGTTTTACAGGCAACATGCCGTAAAGTCTGTCTGTAAAGGGTATAATTTACCAACCCGAAAATGGTTAGCTGACATGGCCAATTAAATGACTGTCAGTGACTGACAAAACAAGAGAAAAACTGCTGATGCACATGCTCATTTCGAATTTACACCTTGCGTATTCTACTATTCTAACTCTCCACAGTAAACAGCGACCACGACTGAGGGAGCCAAAGCGACTGAATATGTCACCTATGCCTGGTACTGAAAGGTATGCACTTTTTACATGGTTGAATAGCCTACACGATAGCCGACTCATATAAATATATTACATGAATACATTTACATAGAGAATACACACGAATGTAAAACTATTTCGATGACTGGCTTTACCTTTTAGCATGTCAATATCTTGAGCGCCCCATTCATGCTCCACAGAACAGATGTATTTGTTCCTGTATGTCTTGTCTTTGTCAATGATGATCATACTGGTCGTCCGCCCTTCCTCCCTCTGCTCCAGCTGTTCCGTCTCTGCTTTGGACACCTCCACTGTTTGACCGCATTCATCCTCCATCTCCCATGAGATCTTGACCAAGTCTGGAAACATGTCTCTAGCCAGACATAGCAGGGTGATCTTCCCATTCGACTCAGGGTTGGACGCTGGGTAGACGGTCACTTTGGGTTTACGTACGTGATTGTCTGATTTTCAAGAGAAAAAATAACATTTACACTCTTCTTGAAAGGACCGTCACACACACGTTTTCAGACCAGATGTATTATGGTGTCAAGATTAATCGCAATGTCCCACACCATTTCTACTTATATCCATCTTTACTGCCTATATTCAAATAAACAATTAACTACATATATCAATAATTTCCACGTACCAACTCGTCTTTTTTTGTCATAATAACTATCCTTTATTGGAATATATCATATCAATATAAAGTAAATTATAACGTTCAATATTATTTAAAATATTAAGATTCTTAGCTCAGTAAACAATTCGACATTCTTGCCATATATCAGACTACTTTACATGTATATCACACATTTAAATGAGAGTGTATATCTATAGGATTAAGGACACGCAATATACTGCAAATTGTGCGTATGGCTTCCTTGAAAATCTGAATAATCAATTATACAGGCTAATAACAAACGTTCAAATTAAAAAAAATTGAGATTTTTTAAAACTTTGATGATCTTAAATAGTGCGTGCATATTCGGAGCAATACTGCAGGAAGTTTGGTCAATTCTTTTTGGACTGATTAGACATAGATTAATTATTAATGACTACTGCTTTGTTTATTTCTGCCGAAAATAAGAGGAATGGATCTCTTACCTGTCACATAAAGTCTCGTACCAGAGCCAAATACAAATCCATACACAGTGAATATTCCCTTGTCAAAAAGTAGTCTGCATTGTGTCTTGGGTGAGCTTGTGTTAACAATACAAAGGTTCAGCGGCATCATGCACCCCAAATGTCTTCGGGGGCACAAATATCTGAGGGGGCACATTCAAAACATGTTTAATTCTACAGTGTGCACAAAAATATGTATATTTTTATGCATACCTAAGCATACCTATTGAGCTAAAATATATATATACACACATAGAATGAGTTGGAACATGAAGCCTACTGCCAAAGTATTATTATAATTTTAATTTTTTATTTTCTTTATTATTATTATTATAAAAACACAACCCCGCCAAGCCGCACTGCTTCTTGACACAATGCACGCTTAACCCAGGAGCCAGCCAGACCAATGTGTCAGAGAAAACCGTACAACTGGTGACGGTGTCAGCATGCATGAGCCTCCTCATCCCTAACTGGGCTCGAACCAGGAACACATTGACAACAGCTACACTCAAAGCAGTTTTACCCATTGCTCCACTAAAGCCGCGGCCCTTGCAGAGCAAGTGGAATAACTACTCCAAGTCTCAGAGCAAGTGACGTTTGAAACGCTATTAGGGCACACCCAGCTAACTAGCTAGCCATTTCACATCAGTTACACCAGCCATTAGGCTTGAAGTCATAAACAGCACTGTGCTTGCGAAGAGCTGCTGGCAAAACACACAAAAGTGCTGTTTGAATGAATGCTTACGAGCCTGCTGCTGCCTACCATTGCTTAGTGAGACTACTCTATCAAATCATAGACTTAATTATAACATAATAAAACACAGAAATACGAGCCTTTGGTCATTAATATGGTCGAATCCGGAAACTATCATTCCGAAAACAAAACGCTTATTATTTTAGTGAAATACGGAACCGTTCGGTATTTTATCTAACGGGTGGCATCCCTAAGTCTAAATATTCTTGTTACATAGTTAGGGAAGGTGACAGGGAGGAGGACGGGCTGGGTGGACAGAGGAGTAAGGCACATCCATGCCAACCTGGGAAGGTGCAGGAGCGCTCCTCGGCCTGTCACTTACTCGCCTGGTTCTCCTTCTGGGATAGGTGTTCCAGGGGTGGTCCGAGTCCCCGCAGTCGGAGCAGAGACCCTGTTGATGGCGGCGTTGACGTTCCTCAGGGGGGAAGGTGGGTCGTGCCACCTTCATAGGCTCAGTCTCGCTGGAGGTTCCTCGGACAGACCCGAACCCCTGAGATGGGTGACGACAGGCAAGCAGGAGATTATTCAAGCGGATGGCCATGGCAATGAGCTGGTCCTCATTGCGACAGGCCAGCTCGGTCTGGACATCTGCCTGTAGTCCGCTGCGGACAACAAGGCCTGGTCGTCCCAGCCAGTGGACGCAGCCACCACTCGGAAATCCAGAGCGTACTCCAACGCTGTCCTAGACCCCTGGTGTAGACAGAGGAGATGCTCACCTCCAACTCGGCCCTCTGTAGGTTGGTCGAAGATGGCACGGCAGAGTTGTGTGAAGCTGTCATAAGGACTGCACTTCTGGCCCTCTCCCAGATGGTGTGCACCCACTCCAGATCCCGGCCTGTCAGCACCGAGATTACAAAGGAGATCACACTGCAGGACAAAACCCCATACAACGAGCTGGGATGCCTTCGCTACTACAGTGGAATGTCCTGCTTCTTCTACTGATGTAGAGTGGAGGAGGCAGTAGCAGGTTAAGAACTACTGAATTTATTTAAGCACCATAGATCAAAGTGGGACAAAACCGAAATGCTGTTGTGCTCAAAATATATTTAGTCGATGCCAAACACGTGCTGGATACGAGGGAGAAGGCTGGATAGGCAAAGCAAAGGCTGTTCTGACACCTGGGTTGAGTTGGGCTGGGCGATACGAACAAAATATATCACAAATTTATTTTCAAATATTTTAAAGTTGATATGGTGTATATAATAGGTCTAATTCATTTCTTCATATAAGAACATATAAAAGTTGTATGGCTTTATTGTCAAAATGTCCTTTTGATAATGTTGACATGAAAATACTTCCACATTACATTATTTTTAGGACACTAATTCTGCTTTGATTAATTATGTGGTTCACTGATCACTTATTTTAGAATACAAGGTTATAATTTAATTTGTGTTTTTCTTGCTTACAACATGCTTTCTTTTAGTTTTTTAGAAGTACCAGTTTAAGTGGCCATCCTGGAAATTGCAACGTTTGAATATCACAACTTTGAGCGATAGAACCCAAAGTTACCCAAATTCAGCTAACCCATCTAACTGTGAAGGAAGACTTTGCCTTACAACCACTGCATTGTCACGTTTTGACCTTAGTTCTTTTTTTTGTCTTTGTTTTAGTATGGTCAGGGTGTGAGTTGGGTGGGTTGTCTATGTTCCTTTTTCTATGATTTGGGATTTCGGTGTTTGGCCTGGTATGGTTCTCAATCAGAGGCAGCTGTCAATCGTTGTCCCTGATTGACAACCATACTTAGGTAGCCTGGTTTCACCTTTGAGTTGTGCGTGATTATTTCCTGTTTAGTGTTTTTGACATTCAACTTACAGGACTCTTCGTTTGTCATTTATTGTTTTGTTCAGTGTTCTAGTACGTCATTAAAAGCTATGAACACTTACCACGCTGCGCATTGGTCCTCCTCTTCTTCCACTACAGACGAGCGTTACATGCATGTTCTGTATTCCTCCACAGAGATCCACATTCCTCAGCCTACTCACCGTCTACACATCTGCTTCATTTCTATTCGCCTCGTCACTCAAGCTTCCAAACAGTTGTATTTAAAGATGAAGATGTTACATTTTTCCTTGACTTTGTGCATACAGTTAACATTTGTTGAAACCATATTCTTTCATATAAAACTAGATCCTGATGTGTTTATATTGGTAACTTTATATTGGTAAACCATGGCTCTAAAATCAGTTCAGAGTTGAAGACTGAGAAGTCAGCATGGGCAATGTATGACCATTGAGTCCTTAATGATGGCACTTGAATATCAATCGATTGCCTAATATAAATAAGAACATAAGTTCAGAGTAATCTCCTTTGGAATACTATCAAGAAAAAAAAGAAAAGGAAAGGAAAATGGAATAGGCTGCATAACCAACACAGCTGTTCAATCCATAATCCACAGTCGTGGCCAAAAGTTTTGAGAATGACACAAATATATTACTTTTCACAAAGTCTGCTGCCTCAGTTTGTATGATGGCAGTTTGCATATATTCCAGACTGTTATGAAGAGTGATCAGATGAATTGCAATTAATTGCAAAGTTCCTCTGCCTCTACAAAAAGGGCTTCACAGGCAAGGATATTGCTGCCAGTAAGATTGCACTTAAATCAAACATTTATCGGATCATCAAGAACTTCAAGGAGAGCGTTTCAATTGTTGTGAAGAAGGCTTCAGTGCACCCAAGAAAGTCCAGCATGCGCCAGGACCGTCTCCTGAAGTTGATTCAGCTGGAGGATTGGGGCACCGCCAGTACAAAGCTTGCTCGGGAATGGCAGCAGGCAGGTGTGAGTGCACCTGCATGCACAGTGAGGCGAAGACTATTGGAGGATGGCCTGGTGTCAAGAAGTGCAGTAAAGAAGTCACTTCTCTCCAGGAAAATCATCAGGGACAGACTGATATTCTGAAAAAAGGTACAGGGATTGGACTGTAAGTTTCTCTGAATCCCCTTTCTGATTGTTTGGGGCATCCGGAAAAAAGCTTGTCCGGAGAAGACAAGGTGAGCGCTACCATCAGTCCAGTGTCATGCCAACAGTAAAGCATCCTGAGACCATTCATGTGTGGGTGTTAAAGGAATTTTTTAAATCTATAATGACTAATTATGTATACATTTCAATTAGGATGTACTAATCAGAATACTAAATGTTACTGTATATGTATTAGTTTTCTTTCTTGATCCCAGTACTGAAAATAATGTGTGTGTGTGTATGTGGTCAAGAGTTTAGAACAATGACGGTCTGTTCCTTGGTACGAATGAATTAACTATATCTCCAGACTGACTGGAATGCTTATCTACACTGACTGACCTTGGCTCTAGGCGAGGAGGGAAGGCTTGAGAGCTATAGAGCCTTTCTACCAGTGTCAAGAAGAGACGGAACATTTAGAAAATGCTGACGTCATTTTCAGTTTATAACCTGTGGTAAAATGTGTGTGTACTCAATAATCTCTTGAATAAAGGCTGTTACTTGACTTTTAAGACCGGGCTCTGTCCATTCCTATAAAATAAGGGTCTTACAAATTCTTATGAATTGACAGAGTGTTTAGTTTTAATTGGGAATTAAAACAGAGGAATTAAATTCCTTCAACAGTGGGGTTGTTTCTCAGCCAAGGGAGTGGGCTCACTCACATTTTTGCCTAAGAACACAGCCATGAATAAAGAATGGTACCAACACATTCTCTGAGAGCAACTTCTCTCAACCATCCTGGAACAGTTTGGTGACGAACAATGCCTTTTCCAGCATGATGGAGCACCTTGCCATAAGGCAAAATTGATAACTAAGTGGCTCGGGGAACAAAACATCGGGATATTTTGTGTCCATGGCCAGGAAACTACCCAGACCTTCATCCCATTGAGAACTTGTGGTCAATCCTTAAGAATCCTTAAAAACCCACAAAGTCTGTCAAACTCCAAGCATTGATTAATGCAAAAATGGGCTGCCATCAGTCAGGATGTAGCCCATAAGTTAATTGACAGCATGCCAGGGTGGATTGCAGCGTTCTTGAAAAAGAAGAGTCAATCCTGCAAATATTGACTCTTTGCATCAACTTCTTGTAATTGTCAATAAAAGCATTTGAGGCTTATTTTATTTCAGTATTCCATAGTGACACTGAAGCAGCAAACTTTGTGGAAATTAATATTTGTGTCATCCTCCAAACATTTGGCCAGGACTCTATATACAGTACAAATGTCCAAAGGCATGCATTTTGGGAACTCAATGACACAATGTTTACATTTTTATGGCTGCCATCTCTTCATTGTAGGAAGTGAACAAATTGTGTAATCATACAGTACAACCATTAAAGCCACTGGGAAGTGTTATACTATTCGTTTGCTAAACTGACATTTTGAAAGAAGGGCATTAGTGTGGAAGCTTCTTGATAAACTTTGCATTTAGCTTTGCAAATTACATCAATGTACAAATTCAACATGTCTTCCATGTTGTACAGGACAGAATACTTTTTCTATGAACTCATTTTGGAGTTCACACTGGCATCTAACAGCCACCTGTAGTGGTTTACAGAAGCTGTGTTTGAATTAAATATAATGACTCCCACCCCCATTTCTATCCACCATGACAAGAGTACGAAAGTGTCAATGGTAATAAAACTTCTGTGGTTAATACTTGCATACATTTGAAAGGGTTTAAATGTATCAAAATGCACATCAGCCAATTCAAATCATTGTCATAGTTACACGTGATGAAATGCTACTTATAAACTCGGTTGTTCAAGAGCCCTGAATGCTGATTGTCTGACAGCTGTGGTATATCATCCCGTATACCACGGGTATGACTAGACATTTATTTGTACTGCTCTAATTATGTTGGTGAACAGTTTATAATAGCAATATGGCACCTCGGGGGTTTGTGGTATATGGCCAAGGCACTCCATGATGCGTCGTGCGTAAGCAGCCCTTGGTCAATGGTATTTTGGCCATATACCACACCCACTTATTGCTTAAATGTAAGCTGTCCCCATGAGATAAAACAATTCCATATAGCTTAGGGTTCCAGGTTAAGGAGGTTATACCAAGGATCATTTAGGCTTTTTATTTTAAGATCCCTTCAAGTATCAACAAAATAAATTGAGAAAATATTTTGGACTTACTGCTATTAGCCAATAGAAAGTCATTGAATTACAGATTCAATACATGGAACAACGTAGTCCCCCCCCCAAAAAAAAAAAATCGAAAGACGTTTGTTTTGAAATGTCTATCTGAGAGATTTAATACAGTTCAGGAAACATTTTAGCCACTTATTTTAAACAGTAACCATATATAATCTTTATAGGGCCTGTGAGAGTCTCACCTTTCCACAGAGGGGTATGTAGCCGAAACTGTTCGGACACCACAAAATACAGAGCACTATCGTGTTCGTGGGAGTGTCATCTTTCCATAGAGCGTTCATAATAGGGTATAGGCCAAACCGTTCGGACGCTACAGATGATTTTTGTGAGAAGACTGATTACCGGGACGTCTCATGATTTGACAAACACTGCTCTAGCTCTGTCACCTTTCACCGCAGATGCAGAAGTGCAACATTGACAGATGCGGTGCATTGAGACGCATTCAATGCAACTCATAACTCAAACTGACTGGTTATGGGGATTTTTGTATTGTGGTAATATTTCCGTGGGGTGGCAGACAGAGACCTTTTGGGTTGCCTTTTAAAGTTGCACGCTGTCAAAGCCTGATCAGATTTAATCCTGGCCTTAGTGTTCTATATTGAAGAGCCACTAAACAGAGCACTCTAGTATTCAATACAGTAAATGAATAAAGTTGACCTTTTAAGACACCAAGTTAATTTTCAGTGACAAGCTTGTGTGTGTTTATAAAGTAGCCTAACAATGACCTACCATATTTGATCATGAATTACATTGGTTGTCAATTCAATAAAGTGTATATGTGAAAGCTACAATTCTATGATTAATTTCTGTTATTGATCGTATTATAGGCGTGTATAAGTTCTGTTTTGCATTTCTTTAGATTTTAATGAAATGTAACACTTGCACATATTGTTCTTCTTTGGGAAGTGTAGATAAAAGAAAGCAATTAAGACAACATTTTGTTCGGGCGTTACATTAAAACAGAATAAATGGTAATAACATAACGGAAACATAAGTCTACTGTATTTACTACTTTGGATAACAATGTTAGTTTCCTTTCCAAAGATGTGTTAAAAACAAACTAAACACTCAACCCTGATTTCTTTTAATTTGATTGTTTCAAGGTAAAAACAAAGTACACAAACTGAAGTAAGAGCTTGTTTTGTCATAGGGCTATAATTCTACAAATGCAGGAACCATAAGCTACCATTATGGACTCGTCTTCCAATCGGGTCATATTCTTCAATTCGATGGCAGGAGCCGAACCCACAAATGGAGCTGAAAACGGACCAAGATAAAAATGAACCATCCAGCAGCTTTGGATAACTATCTCTTCACACACTCGAGCTGTGGTTATGCAAGTAGCTATATCTTGTTTCCAGTAACTACCGTTTCACATTTCTTCAGAAAACCAAATATACATTAACCACATTTTCCCACCACTATTGAGTCTAGGCTCAACATCTGTGTTGGTACATGCACATTGAAGCAAACAAGTTGAAAACAGAGAATAGGAGATCTTACAATTTTATTGTTTCACTTCTGATGAGATTCAATCAAATAACATTCACAAATATGAATAGATGATCTTATAGTAACGAAATGCTATGTTAAATATATTTTTTTTTGGGGGGGGGGATTAGGTAGCCTTTATTCATACAAAGCAGATAGCAACTGTAAAAAAGTTATTTACAATAATTTGCAGAACCATTGTTGTGACTTTTCATTCGCAAAGGCAGCGTTTATTAAATCCATCCTCATCTGAAAGGATATTATTATTTTGAGCAACTTGGTTAATTTGAGCAGGCTGTGTTACTCTTCATAAAAGCTGCGTAAAAAAAACATTGTATTAAATGTAAAAAAGCACCAATAAATGATTTTGCGCATAGCCCAATTTTTATGCTCAATAAGCACTCAGCATTTAGATATTTAAAGCAACAATTGATGATCCTACTCATTAATTAAGATGTGAAATACTATGTTAGAAAAACAAATTTCTCAAGACAAGTTACAACATATTATATTGGACAATGGTTTCGAACTCATGGGCCTACATATTAAGGTAAATATTTTGTATAAATTAAATACAAGTTGTGAGTATAATTTAGGCCTACCTCTGACATATTGCAGGGCAACTTTACCAAATCTAAATTCAAATCATAATTGATTTACATTCAAGATTTGCTCTGCTTATTTTCCAGAAAACCTTTATGCATGTGTCTGCAGTGGGTAGCTCCCACATAAGGAGGGTAACATTACTCCATATACAACATTAAATGTGCTGCAATTGTCATATTTGGCAGTTGAAGCTATTAGAAGACATGGAAAACTATGGCTCACAATATTGTAGCATCTAAAAAAATAAAGCAGGAAAAATAAAAGCAATACAAATGGAATGTTAGACCTCAATGGGATGTAAAGTCCATGTTGTTTACCGCCCAGTATAATTCTATCCATACATGGGGGGTGGTCTCTTTTCAATGAATGTGTCTACAGGTGCTGGGTCCTCTTCCCAAGCTCCTGTGGTGCAGCAGGATAGAGAGCCCACAGCAGTACACCATGCTCTTCACTATCATCACTGTGTAAACCAGAGAGGCCAGGTTTAGACTAAATGTTGACTGGAAGGATTCTGTGGAAGAGAAAAGAGTAAGGCCGGGATTCAATCTGATTGTTGGTTACAGGCATTGCGGTTTTTAAAGACATTCTCCTTTTAAGCCGACATATGCAACATTTACTGTGGATGGCATCTCGGCAAACAGGAAATACCCTTTACTCAGTACTTTGTTGAAGCACCTTTGGCAGCGATTACAGCATTGAGTCTCCTTGGATATGACGCTACAAGCTTCGCACACCTGTATTTGGGGAGTTTCTCCCATTCTTCTCTGCAGATCCTCTTAAGCTCTGTCAGGTTGGATGTGGAGTGTTGCTGCTCAGCTAAATCTTGGTTTCATCAGACCAGAGAATCTTGTATCTCATGTTCTGAGTCCTTTAGGTTCCTTTTGGCAAACTCCAAGCAGTCTGTCATGTGTCTGACTGAGGAGGAACTGTGGAGCTCTGTCAGATTAACCATTAGGTTTAGAGGTCGACCGATTATGATTTTTCAATGCCGATACCGATTATTGGAGGACCAAAAAAGCCGATAACGATATATCGGCAAATTTATTTTATTTCTTTATTTGTAATAATGACAATTACAACAATACTGAATGAACACTTATTTTAACTTAATACATCAATAAAATCAATATAGCCTCGTAAATTAAACATGTTCAATTTGGTTTAAATAATGCAAAAAAAGGGATGGAGAAGAAAGTAAAAGTGCAAATATGTGCCATGTAAGAAAGCTAACGTTTAAGTTCCTTGCTCAGAACATGAGAACATATGAAAGTTGGTGGTTCTTTTTAACATGAGTCTTCAATATTCCCAGGGCAGAAGTTTTAGGTTGTAGATATTATAGGAATTATAGGACTATTTCTCTCTATACAATTGGTATTTCATAAACCTTTGACTATTGGATGTTCTTATAGGCACTTTAGTATTGCCAGTGTAACAGTATAGCTTCCGTCCCTCTCCTCGTTCCTACCTGGGCTCGAACCAGGAACACATCGACCACAGCCAGCCTAGAAGCAGGAAGCAGCGTTACCCATGCAGAGCAAGTGTCAGAGCGAGTTTGAAACGCTATTAGCGCGCACCCCGCTAACTAGCTAGCCATTTCACATTGGTTACACCAGCCTAATCTCGGGAGTTGATAGGCTTGAAGTCATAAACAGTGCAATGCTTAAAGCATTGCAAAGAGCTGCTGGCAAAACGCACAAAATTGCTGTTTGAATGAATGCTTACGAGCCTGCTGCTGCCTACCACCGCTCAGTCAGTCTGCTCTATCAAATCATAGACTTAATTATATCATGACACACAGAAATACAAGCCTTACGTCATTAATATGGTCATATCTGGAAACTATCACCTCAAAAACAAAACGTTTATTTTTTCAGTGAAATACAAAACCGTTCTGTATTTTATCTAACGGGTGGCATCCATGTCTAAATATTCCTGTTACATTGCACAACCTTCAATGTTATGTCATAATTACGTAAAAGTCTGGCAAATTAGTTTGCAACGAGCCAGGCGGACTGTTGAAATATACCCTGACTCTGCGTGCAATGAACGCAAGAGACGTGACACAATTTCACCTGGTTGAAATTGCCTGCTAACCTGGATTTCTTCTAGCTAAATATGCAAGTTTAAAAATATATACTTCTGTGTATAGATTTTAAGAAAGGCATTGATGTTTATGGTTAGGTATTGTTGTTTATGGTTAGGTACAGTCGTGTAATGACTGTGCTTCTTTTGCAAATGCAAATCATCCCCCGTTTGGCGAAGTTGGCTGTCTTTGTTAGGAAGAAATAGTCTAAACACAGTTCGCAACGAGCCAGGCGGCCCAAACTGCTGCATACACCCTGACTCTGTTGCAAGAGAAGTGACACCATTTTCCTAGTTAAAAGAAATTCATGTTAGCAGGAAATATTAACTAAATATGCAGGTTTAAAAATATATACCTGTGTATTGATTTTAAGAAAGGCGTTGATGTTTATGGTACACGTTGGAGCAACGACAGTCCTTTTTCGCAAATGCGCACCGCATCGATTATATGCAATGCAGGACACGCTAGATAAACTAGTAATATCAACCATGTGTAGTTATAAGTAGTGATTATGATTGATTGATTGTTTTTTATAAGATATGTTTAATGCTAGCTAGCAACTTACCTTACCTTACTGCATTCGCGTAACAGGCAGGCTCCTCGTGGAGTGCAATGAGAGGTAGGTGGTTAGAGCATTGGACTAGTTAACCGTAAGGTTGCATGATTGAATCCCCGAGCTGACAAGGTAAAAATCTGTCTTTCTGCCCCTGAACAAGGCAATTAACCCACCGTTCCTAGGCCGTCATTGAAAATAAGAATGTGTTCTTAACTGACTTGCCTAGTTAAATAAAGGTGTTAAAAATAAAATCTGCCAAATCAGGGTCCAAAAATACAGATTTCCGATTGTTATGAAAACTTGAAATCGGCCAACCAATTAGGTTCTTGGTCACCTGATTGACCAAGGCCCTTCTCTCAATTTGGCCGGGAGGCCAGCTTTAGGAAGAGTCTTGGTGTTTCCAAACTTCTTCCATTTAAGAATGATGAAGGCCACTGTGTTCTTGGGGACCTTTAAGGCTGCAGAAATGTTTTGGTAACCTTCCCCAGATCTGTGCCTCAACACAATCCTGTTTCGGAGCTCTACGGACAATTCCATGGCTTGGTTTTTGCTCTGATATGTACTGTCAACTGTGGGACCATATATAGAGAGAAGCGTGTGCCTTTCCAAATCATGTCCATTCATTTGAATTTACCACTTGGACTCCAAGTTGTAAAAACATCTCAAGGATGATCAATGGAAACAGGATGCACCTGAGCTCAATTTCGAGTCTCATAGCAAATGGTCTGAAACTTACGTAAATATATTGTAAAAAAATAAAATGTAAACCTGTTTTTGCGTTTTCATTGTGTTAATCCGAGAGAACATTTTTATTTAATATATTTTGGAAAAAGTCAAGTGGTCTGAATACTTCCCGAATGCACTGTATGTGAAAGCACCCTTTAAAGGTCATTTTCAATTCAGCAGACATAAGCCATGAATGCCTTCTCCATATAAAAGGTGCAATTGTGACAAAGCGCAATCGAATTTAATACCTGTCTAAATTGGTCAATTTATCCAACCACTTACACTCCCCCCCATATTTTGGAATTGACCCGAACCATGCATGAAATACACATAAATTTTACCGTCGGCAAGATGTAGAGTCTGTGACTGCTGCGTGTCATTTCTGAACGGACAGGTTGGTGCAGCCACGGTGGTTCGCGGCGCTTCAGTTGGTTTATCTGAGAATGAAATGGAAAAAGATCAGAATAAGATTTTTTTCCGAGCATTCTGTAGGCTACTGTCGAGGATAATTGTTGAGAAAAAAAGGCTATTTTGTTTCAAAACTTGAGACTAACTAAACAACATTCCAATACAATTACCAAGTATGAGTCCAATTTTTGTATGCTTTCTTTTTTTCTTTGAAAAGGTAATAGGCTTGTACATTTTACAAGGTTGAATACACAATAACCTACTCATAATTATATTACATACATATTAAATGAATAATGATGTATATAAAACAGTTTTACATTAGTATGTAGGCCTATTTCAATGACTGGCTTTACCTTTTAGCATGTAAACATCTTGAGGGCCCCCTTCATGCTCCACAGAACAGATGTATTTGTTCCTGTCCATCTTCTCTTTGTCAATGATGATCATACTGGTCGTCCGTCCTTCCTCCCTCTGCTCCAGCTGTTCCCCCTCTGCTTTAGGCACCTCAACTGCTCTGCCGTTTTTATCCTCCAGCTTCCATGAGATCTTGACCAAGTCTGGAAACATGTCTCCAGCCAGACATAGCAGGGTGTTCACCTTCGACTCAGGGTTGGACTCTGAGTAGACCGTCACTTTGGGTTTTTGTAGGGTATTGTCTGGTTTTCAAGAGAAATAATAACATTTACAGACTTCTTTAAAGAGCCATCACACGTTCAGAATTCAGATGTATTCTGTTGTCAAAAGGAATTGTGATGTCCCACACCATTTGTTTTATATCCAGCTTTACTGTCTATAGTCAAGTTAACAATTACTTACATAAATAAACCAACTGATTTTTCTTAGCTATCGTTTAGGGAATATATTATTTCAATAAAGTCAATTATAACATTCAAAATGATTTAAATCAGATTCTTAGCTCAGTAAACAGTTTGACATTCTTCCCTATATCAGATTACTTTACATGGTCACACATTTAACTGAGTGTGTATATCTAATATTAAGGACATGCAATATACTGCAAATTGTGCATATGGCTTCCTTGAAAATCGGAATAATCAATTATACAGGCTAATAACAAACGTTCAAATTCATAGCTTTGTTTTCTAACATGGGTTGATCATAAATAGGTGTGCATATTTGGGTAGCAATACTGCAGGATGTTTGGTCAATTATGTTGGACTGATTAATTATTAATGACTACTGCTTAGTTGATTCTGCCCGAAAATCAGAGGAATGGATCTCTTACCTGTTACAGAAAGTCTCGTACCAGAGCCAAATAAAAGTACATACACAGTGAAAATTCCCTTGACAAAAGTAGTCTTCACTTCGTCTTGGCAGAGCTTGTTAGCTATACAAATGTTCCACGGCCTCATGCACCCCAAATATCTGAGGGGGCTCACTCAAAACATGCTTAATTTTACAGTATGTAAAAAAATGTATATTTTTATGCATATCTAAGTATACCTCTTAAGCTTAAAAAAAAATCTGGAGGGGGCACGCACACAGAATGAGTTGGAACATGAAGCCTACTGACAACGTTTTTCCATTGGTAGCACTGCTCTTAAGAGCACAAACGTTAAGAGCACAACATAAACATTAGGAGCACCAGAATGTCATGTTTGTCATTTATTATCATGTCTTGTCCCTGTGCTCCCCATTCTATTCGTTTCCCTCTGCTGGTCTTATTAGGTTCTTTCCCTCTTTCTATTCCTCTCTCTCCCCCTCCCTCTCTCACTCTCTCGCTCTCTCTTCTCTCTATCGTTCCGTTCCTGCTCCCAGCTGTTCCTATTCCCCTAATCATCATTTAGTCTTCCCACACCTGTTCCCGATCCTTTCCCCTGATTAGAGTCCCTATTTCTTCCTTTGTGTTCCGTTCCTGTCCTGTCGGTTCCTTGTTTAGAATTCACCGTGCTGTGATTGTGTATCGCCCTGTCCTGTCGTGTTTTTGCCTTCATCAGATGCTGCGTGTGAGCAGGTGTCTCTGTCAGCTACGGCCTGCGCCTACCCGGCGACCTGCAGTCTGTGGCCGCTTCTCCTGTTATTCCCTCTACAGACTAGAGGATTTCTGTTATTCCCTGTTTGGACATTTCCTGTTAAGGATTCAGGATTTGTCGTTTTCTGTTTGGACTTGAATAAACTCTGTTTCTGTTAAGTCGCTTTTGGGTCCTCTTTCACCTGCATGACAGAAGGAACCGACCAAGGAATGGACCCAGCGACTTCAGACGCTCGTTACACTGCCGTCAAGATCCAAGGAGCCATGCTCGGCAGACACGAGCAGGAATTGTCTGCTGCTCGCCATGCCGTGGAGAACCTGGCCGCTCAGGTTTCCGACCTCTCTGGACAGTTCCAGAGTCTACGTCTCGTGCCACCTGTTACTTCCTGGCCTGCCGAGCCTCCAGAACCTAGGGTTAATAACCCACCTTGCTACTCCGGGCAGCCCACTGAGTGCCGCTCCTTTCTCACGCAGTGTGAGATTGTGTTCTCTCTCCAACCCAACACATACTCTAGAGAGAGAGCTCGGGTTGCTTACGTCATTTCACTCCTTACTGGCCGGGCTCGAGAATGGGGCACAGCTATCTGGGAGGCAAGGGCTGATTGCTCTAACAAGTTCCAGAACTTTAAAGAGGAGATGATTCGGGTTTTTGACCGTTCAGTTTTTGGTAGGGAGGCTTCTAGGGCCCTGGCTTCCTTATGCCAAGGTGAACGGTCCATAACGGATTATTCTATTGAGTTTCGCACTCTTGCTGCCTCTAGTGAGTGGAACGAGCCGGCGCTGCTCGCTCGTTTTCTGGAGGGACTCCACGCAGTGGTTAAGGATGAGATTCTCTCCCGGGAGGTTCCTTCAGATGTGGACTCTTTGATTGCTCTCGCCATCCGCATAGAACGACGGGTAGATCTTCGTCACCGGGCTCGTGGAAGAGAGCTCGCATCAACGGTGTTTCCCTGCTCCGCATCGCAACCATCTCCCTCCTCTGGCTTTGAGACTGAGCCCATGCAGCTGGGAGGGATTCGCATCTCGACTAAGGAGAGGGAACGGAGGATCACCAACCGCCTGTGCCTCTATTGCGGAGTTGCTGGACATTTTGTTAATTCATGTCCAGTAAGAGGCCAGAGCCCATCAGTAAGCGGAGGGCTACTGGTGAGCGCTACTACTCAGGTCTCTTCATCTAGATCTTGTACTACTATGTCGGTCCATCTACGCTGGACCGGTTCGGGTGCTACATGCAGTGCCTTGATTGACTCTGGGGCTGAGGGTTGTTTCATGGACGAAGCATGGGTTCGGAAACATAACATTCCTTTCAGACCGTTAGACAAGCCTACGCCCATGTTTGCCTTAGATGGTAGTCATCTTCCCAGTATCAAATTTGAGACACTACCTTTAACTCTCACAGTATCTGGTAACCACAGTGAGACTATTTCTTTTTTGATTTTCCGTTCACCGTTTACACCTGTTGTTTTGGGTCATCCCTGGCTAGTATGTCATAATCCTTCTATTAATTGGTCTAGTAATTCTATCCTATCCTGGAACGTTTCTTGTCATGTGAAGTGTTTAATGTCTGCCATCCCTCCCGTTTCTTCTGTCCCTACTTCTCAGGAGGAACCTGGCGATTTGACAGGAGTGCCGGAGGAATATCATGATCTGCGCACGGTCTTCAGTCGGTCCCGAGCCAACTCCCTTCCTCCTCACCGGTCGTATGATTGTAGTATTGATCTCCTTCCGGGGACCACTCCTCCTCGAGGTAGACTATACTCTCTGTCGGCTCCCGAACGTAAGGCTCTCGAGGATTATTTGTCTGTGTCTCTTGACGCCGGTACCATAGTGCCTTCTTCTTCTCCGGCCGGGGCGGGGTTCTTTTTGTTAAGAAGAAGGACGGTACTCTGCGCCCTGCGTGATTATCGAGGGCTGAATGACATAACGGTTAAGAATCGTTATCCGCTTCCCCTTATGTCATCAGCCTTCGAGATTCTGCAGGGAGCCAGGTGCTTTACTAAGTTGGACCTTCGTAACGCTTACCATCTCGTGCGCATCAGAGAGGGGGACGAGTGGAAAACGGCGTTTAACACTCCGTTAGGGCATTTTGAGTACCGGGTTCTGCCGTTCGGTCTCGCCAATGCGCCAGCTGTTTTTCAGGCATTAGTTAATGATGTTCTGAGAGACATGCTGAACATCTTTGTTTTTGTCTATCTTGACGATATCCTGATTTTTTCTCCGTCACTCGAGATTCATGTTCAGCACGTTCGACGTGTTCTACAGCGCCTTTTAGAGAATTGTCTCTACGTAAAGGCTGAGAAGTGCTCTTTTCATGTCTCCTCCGTTACTTTTCTCGGTTCCGTTATTTCCGCTGAAGGCATTCAGATGGATTCCGCTAAGGTCCAAGCTGTCAGTGATTGGCCCGTTCCAAGGTCACGTGTCGAGTTGCAGCGCTTTTTAGGTTTCGCTAATTTCTATCGGCGTTTCATTCGTAATTTCGGTCAAGTTGCTGCCCCTCTCACAGCTCTTACTTCTGTCAAGACGTGTTTTAAGTGGTCCGGTTCCGCCCAGGGAGCTTTTGATCTTCTAAAAGAACGTTTTACGTCCGCTCCTATCCTCGTTACTCCTGACGTCACTAGACAATTCATTGTCGAGGTTGACGCTTCAGAGGTAGGCGTGGGAGCCATTCTATCCCAGCGCTTCCAGTCTGACGATAAGGTTCATCCTTGCGCTTATTTTTCTCATCGCCTGTCGCCATCTGAGCGCAACTATGATGTGGGTAACCGTGAACTGCTCGCCATCCGCTTAGCCCTAGGCGAATGGCGACAGTGGTTGGAGGGGGCGACCGTTCCTTTTGTCGTTTGGACAGACCATAAGAACCTTGAGTACATCCGTTCTGCCAAACGACTTAATGCCCGTCAAGCTCGTTGGGCGTTGTTTTTCGCTCGTTTCGAGTTTGTGATTTCTTACCGTCCGGGTAGCAAGAACACCAAGCCTGATGCCTTATCCCGTCTGTTTAGTTCTTCTGTGGCTTCTACTGATCCCGAGGGATTCTTCCTTATGGGCGTGTTGTCGGGTTAACAGTCTGGGGAATTGAAAGACAGGTTAAGCAAGCACTCACGCACACTGCGTCGCCGCGCGCTTGTCCTAGTAACCTCCTTTTCGTTCCTGTTTCCACTCGTCTGGCTGTTCTTCAGTGGGCTCACTCTGCCAAGTTAGCTGGTCATCCCGGTGTTCGAGGCACTCTTGCGTCTATTCGCCAGCGCTTTTGGTGGCCGACTCAGGAGCGTGACACGCGCCGTTTCGTGGCTGCTTGTTCGGACTGCGCGCAGACTAAGTCGGGTAACTCTCCTCCTGCCGGTCGTCTCAGACCGCTCCCCATTCCTTCTCGACCATGGTCTCACATCGCCTTAGACTTCATTACCGGTCTGCCTTTGTCTGCGGGGAAGACTGTGAGAGCCGCCAATAAACGCAGGATTAAGAGTCCAAGGTATTGTTGCGGCCAGAGAGTGTGGCTTTCCACTCGCAACCTTCCTCTTACGACAGCTTCTCGTAAGTTGACTCCGCGGTTCATTGGTCCGTTCCGTGTCTCCCAGGTCGTCAATCCTGTCGCTGTGCGACTGCTTCTTCCGCGACATCTTCGTCGCGTCCATCCTGTCTTCCATGTCTCCTGTGTTAAGCCCTTTCTTCGCACCCCGTTCGTCTTCCCTCCCCCTCCCGTCCTTGTCGAGAGCGCACCTATTTACAAGGTACATAAGATCATGGACATGCGTTCTCGGGGACGGGGTCACCAATACTTAGTGGATTGGGAGGGTTACGGTCCTGAGGAGAGGAGTTGGGTTCCGTCTCGGGACGTGCTGGACCGTTCACTCATCGATGATTTCCTCCGTTGCCGCCAGGATTCCTCCTCGAGTGCGCCAGGAGGCGCTCGGTGAGTGGGGGGGTACTGTCATGTTTGTCATTTATTATCATGTCTTGTCCCTGTGCTCCCCATTCTATTCGTTTCCCTCTGCTGGTCTTATTAGGTTCTTTCCCTCTTTCTATTCCTCTCTCTCCCCCTCCCTCTCTCACTCTCTCGCTCTCTCTTCTCTCTATCGTTCCGTTCCTGCTCCCAGCTGTTCCTATTCCCCTAATCATCATTTAGTCTTCCCACACCTGTTCCCGATCCTTTCCCTGATTAGAGTCCCTATTTCTTCCTTTGTGTTCCGTTCCTGTCCTGTCGGTTCCTTGTTTAGAATTCACCGTGCTGTGATTGTGTATCGCCCTGTCCTGTCGTGTTTTTGCCTTCATCAGATGCTGCGTGTGAGCAGGTGTCTCTGTCAGCTACGGCCTGCGCCTACCCGAAGCGACCTGCAGTCTGTGGCCGCTTCTCCTGTTATTCCCCTCTACAGACTAGAGGATTTCTGTTATTCCCTGTTTGGACATTTCCTGTTAAGGATTCAGGATTTGTCGTTTTCTGTTTGGACTTGAATAAACTCTGTTTCTGTTAAGTCGCTTTTGGGTCCTCTTTCACCTGCATGACACAGAAATTATGTTTTTAATCAATTGAGGTGTAGCCTGTATTAGCTACTTCTGAAGCACACGTTCCATTGAAACTAATATAACTGTAAAGACATGTTTATTATAAAAAGCAAAAATGTTGATACAAATACCTGTTATTGAATTAAAAGGATATTTGTAGAATCTTAGGTTTCTACATTGTATAAACACACTGCCCACACCAGCTTAGGCTTACTGCTGTGCTATGTCACACACTACAGCAAATCTCCAACAATTAAACAAGTATGTTAATTTGTGATGATAATGAAAATGGATGATGTAAATTATCACTGACTTGAGAGGAAACAAGAGACTTCTGACTTACATTTCATTGCAATAGGTTGGCCCTATAAAGGCACAAGGAGAGACCCAGATGCAGACACGGATGGCAGATGTCTTTGATATTTACTAAACAATCCAAAAGGGGTAGGCAAGAGAATGGTTGAGGACAGGCAAAAGGTTAAAACCAGAGTCCAGGAGGTACAGAGTGGCAGGCAGGCAGAACGGTCAGGCAGGCAGGTACGGAGTCCAGAAAACAGGCAAGGGTCAAAACCGGGAGGACTAGCAAAAAGAAAATAGAAGCAGGAGTACAGGAAAACACTCTGGTTGACATGAAAAACATACAAGACAAAACTGGCACAGAGAGACAGGAAACACATGGATAAATACACTGGGGAAAATAAGCGACACCGGGAGGTGCTGGAGGCAATCACAAGGTGAATCAGATCACAGTGTGACAGGCCCTTTAACTCCTCCTTGCAGATACACTTTCCCCTCACTCCTAGTCTTTCCTATGTTGGGCTCTGATGAAGGTTGACTGGGCGAAAGCTCAGCTACTATTCAAATACATTTGCATCTGATTGGAAGTGTACAGAAACTTTTTCAGCTTTGCATTTTGCCTCCAGCACCTTCACTAATCTTACAGGCTCCATGATCTCTATCAAAAAATGCCAATGCTCACCTTCAGCCCTGTCATCACGCAAATGCTTACAATATGGTGTTAAATGGGGAGTCATTGCAAATACTGTTAATACTATTAATCATCACCCCCATTTTACATTGTTTAATAATCACAGTCTCCCAGTAAATATTTTTCCAGCTTGGAGTGAGAGGGGAATTCATACTCTCTCTGATATTGTGGACAGTTGTAGCCTACGTGCTTTCCAAGACTTGATCAAGCAAAATGATCTGCCTGGTTCTTCATTTTGCTTTCATTAGCAGCTTTGTTCTGCTCTACGTGATTATGGAGTACCCTGAGATCCAGATAGAGTATCCAATTCTATCCACAAAATAATGACAGCAAGGGTAAGGCCATATTCTCAAAGTGTTACATTCTACATCGAACCAACATATCACCAACTACCAATCTATTCAAAATGGAACAAAGATATACCAGCAATATATATTATTGTGCCTCTGAAAAGTACTCAGACACCTTGACTTTTTCCACATTTTGTTACGTTACAGCCTTACTCTTAAATGAATTGTATTAAAAACACTCCCTTAAAACTTGATACATCTGTGGCATTATGTTGTGTGACAAAACTGTATATATTAGAGAGGCCTTTTATTGTCCCCAGCATAAGGTGCACCTGTATTATGATCATGCTGTTTAATCAGCTTATTGACATGCTACACCTGTCAGGTGCATGGATTATCTTGGCCAAGGAGAAATGCTCACTAACAGGGATGTAAACAAATTTGTGCACTAAATTTTAAATAAATTTGCTCAGAGACCCAAGCCATCATCTGACCCTGATGTATGATTTGTGCCACAAATGCACTGGCTGGCCAGGCTACCTAGACGTTTTCATTCCAAATTAGTGACTGAAAGTAGTTAAACTTTTAACATAGTGATGACCTACACTTTGCAAATAAATTTTGAATTACAGGTGCATAATGATGCAACCTGCAACAAGCAAGCTCAGCCATATTTGTTCTATTGTCCAATTACTGTACAAGGTTGCTGTGGTTCGGCATTGCACACAGTGCCCTTTTGGAAAATACCCCAAAGTGGGGGAATTTTCTGTACACCAGCATGAGGTAGCTGACACACCTTGCAGTTATGGAGCACAACAAGATTGTGGACAGTAACCAGCTAGGGATAATAAAGGTATAAAATCATGACTACAACAGTAATGACACAACCACCTAATTTTCTTCTCTTCGGATTCTCAAAACACAATACAAAGACATGTCTACAAAATTCCCCTGCAAAGGGTTACTATTGATACACCAAGATGGCGCCGAAGTAGAAGGCAGACGTGCCCCCAGCCGATTGAGTTTGTTTATTTGTAACTTATTTTTTAACTTATTTTGTACATAAAGTTGCCTCTACCGTCTCTTATGACCGAAAACTTCTAGACATCAGCACTGCAATTTCTCAACATTGACTAGCAGAATATTTATTTTCCTTTCGCGACTCTGACGAGCCCGACACAATGGATATACTGCTTCCTCGGGAACAGGCCCCGATCCCCATGATCTGCATGAAAAGGAGGCAGAGAATAGGGGCCGAAGAGCGGGCTGCCTTCTGAGAATTCGTAGGCGATCGAATAAACCCCACTTCCCTCCATTCTGCTAGCAAACGTGCAATACTTGGAGAATAAAATCGACAACTTATGCGGAAGATTAAACTATCAACGGGACATTCAAAATTAACATCTTATGCCTCACAGAGTCGTGGCTGAACGACGACAATATCAACATACAGCTGGCTGGTTATATGATGTACCGGCAGGATAGATAAATAACAGCTGGTAAACGATATCTAAGGAAGTCTCGAGCTATTGCTCCCCTGAGGTATACTATCTCATGATAAGCTGTAGACCACACTACCTACCGAGAGAGTTTTCATCTGTATTCTTCGTAGATGTTTACATACCACCACAGTCAGAGGCTGGGACTAAGACAGCATTGTATGAGCTATATTCCGCCATAAGCAAACGAGAAAACACTCACCCAGAGGCCGTGCTCCTAGTAGGGTTTTTTAATGCAGGGAAACCTAAATCCGTTTTACCAAATTTCTATCAGCATGTTATATGTGCAACCAGAGGAAAGATAATTCTGGACCACCTGTAGTCAACACACAGATGCATACAAAGCTCTCCCTCACCCTCCATTTGGCAAATCTGACCATAATTATATCCTCCTGACTCCTGCATAGAGGCTAAAATTAAAGCAGGAAGCACCAGTGACTCGATCAATGACAACGTGATCAGAACATGCAGATGCTAAGCGAAAGGACTGTTTTGCTAGCACAGACGGTAATATGTTCCGGTATTTCTCCAATGGCGTCAGTACACCACATAAGTCATTGGCTTCATCAATAAGTGCATCGATGAAATTGTCCCCACAGTGACCGTACGTAATTAGCTCAACCAGAAGCCATGGATTACAGGCAGCACTGGGCTAAAGGCTAGAGCTGCCGCTTTCAAAGAGCGGGACTCTAACCCGGAGGCTTATATGAAATCCCGCTATGCCCTACGACAAACCATCAAACAGGCAAAGCCTCAATACAGGACTATGATCGAATCGTACTACACCGGCTCTGATGCTCGTCAGATTTGGCAGGGCTTGTAAACCATTACAGACTACAAAGAGAAGCCCAGCCGAGAGCTGCCCCTCTTCCAGACAAGCTAAACTACTTCTATGCATGCTTTGATGCAAATAACACTGAAACATGCATAAGAGCACCAGCTGTTCTGGAAGACTGAGATCACTCTCTCCGCAGCCGATGTGAGTAACACCTTTAAACAGGTCAACATTCACAAGGCCACAGGGCCGGAGAGATTACCAGGACGTGTACTGCGAGTATGCGATGACCAACTGGCAAGTGTCTTCACTGACATTTTCAACCTCTCCCTGTCCGAGTCTATAATACCAACATGTTTAAAGCAGACCACCATAGTGACTGTGCCCAAGAACACTAAGGTAACTTGTTTAAATTACTACCGACCCGTAGCACTCACATCTGTAGCCATGAAGTGCTTTGAGGCTGGTCATGGCTCACATCAACACCATCATCCCAGAAACCCTAGACCCACTTCAATTTGCATATCGCCCTAACAAATCCACAGATGATGCAATCTCTCTATTGCACTGTGCACTGCCCTTTGCCACCTGGACAAAAGGAACACCAATGTGAGAATGCTGTTCATTCACTACAGCTCAATATTCAACACCATAGTGCCCTCAAAGCTTATCAATAAGCTAAGGACCCTGGAACTAAACACCTCCCTCGGCAACTGGATCCTGACAGGCCGCCCCTAGGTGGTAAGGGTACGTAACAACACATCCACCACACTTATCCTGAACACAGGGGCCCCTCAGGGGTGAGTGCTCAGCCCCCTCCTGTTCTCCCTGTTCACTCATGACTGCAAGGCCAGGCACAACTCCAACACCATCATTAAGTTTGCCTATGGAACAACAGCGATAGGCCTCATCACTGACAACGACGAGGCAGCCTATGGGGAGGAGGTCAGCAACTTGGCCGTGTGGTGCCAGGACAACAACCTCTCCCTCAACATGATCAATACAAAGAAGAAGATTGTGGACTACAGGAAAAAGAGGACCAAGCAGACCAAGTTCCCTGGTGTCCACATCACCATCAAACTAACATGGTCCAAGCACACCAAGACAGTTGTGAAGAGGGTATGACAAAACCTCAGGGGACCGAAATGATTTGGCATGGGTCCTCAGATCCTCAGAAGGTTCTACCGCTGCACCATTGAGAACATCCTGACCGGTTGCATCACATTGCCTGGTATGTCAACTACTCGGTCTCTGACCGCAAGGCACGACAAACGATACTGCGTACGGCTCTGTACATCACTGTGGCCAACCCTCCTGCCATCCAGGACCTCTATACCAGGTGGTGTCAGAGGAAGGCCCTAAAATGTTTCAAAGACTCCAGCACCCTAGTCATAGACTGTTCTCTCTGCTACCGCACAGTAAGCGATACCGGACGGAGTGCCAAGTCTAGGTCCTCCCCCCCTCTTTTATACTGATGCTTCTCTCTGTTGTTATCATCTATGCATTGTCACTTTAATAACTCCACCTACATATACATATTACCTCAACTAACCGTTGCTCCCTCACATTAACTCTGTACTGGTACCTCTCTGTAAAATAGTCTTGCTATTGTTATTATACTGCTGCTCAATGCAGTTAAAAAACGTTTATTTTTTTAACTGCATTGTTGGTTAGGGGCTCGTAAGTAAGCATTTCACTGTGTTTTATTCCTGACTAATAACATTTGATTTGAAGAAGCTGATTAAACAGGATGATCATTACACAGTTGCACCTTGTGCTTGGGACAATAAAAAGCCACTCTAAAATGTGCAGTTTTGTCACACAACAAAATGCCACAAGTTTTGAGGCAGTCTGCATTTGGCATGCTGACTGCAGGAATGTCCACCAGAGCTGTTGCCAGAGAATTGAATGTTCATTTATTTACCATAAGCCAAATCTAACATTCTTTTATAACATTTGACAGTATGTCAACCGGTCCCACAACTGCAGACATTGTCATTTTTTACATTTTTGTCATTTAGCAGGCACTCTTATCCAGAGTGACTCACAGAGGGATTGTGCATACATTTATGTACTTATTCTCCGTGGGACTCAAACTCACAACCCTGGCATTGTAAGCAACATACTCTAACCAACGTAGCCACACAAACTACGTGTAAGCACACCATCCCAGAACTTCCACATCCGGCTTTTTCACCTGCAGGATCATCTGAGACCAGTCAGCTGGACAGCTGATGAAACTGTGGGTTTTCACAAGAGAATCATTTCTGCAAAACATGTCAGAAACTCAGGGAATCTCATCTGCGTGATCGTCGTCCTCACCAGGGTCATGACCTGACTGCAGGTCGGTGTCGAAACTGACTTCAGTGGGCAAATGCTGACATTCTATGGGCACTGGCAGGCTGGAGAAGAGATTCATCTTCACGGACGAATCCCAGTTTCAACTGTACCGGGCAGATGGAAGACAGAGTGTATGGTGTTCTGTGGACGAGCTGTTTGCTGATGTCAACGTTGTGAACAGTGTGCCCCACGGTGGCGCTGAGGTTATGTTAAATAATTGCATTTATCGATGGCAATTTGAATGCACAGAGATACCGTGGCGAGATCCTGATGCCCATTGTCGTGCCATTCATCCGCCACCATCACCTCATGTTTTTTTCTTCAATATAACCTTTTTTAACTAGGCAAGTCAGTTAAAAACACATTCTTATTTACAATAACAGCCCTCCGGGAAACACCGAAAGACAGAGTTTTACCTTGTCAGCTCACGGATACGATCCAGCAAACTTTCGGCTACTGGCCCAATGCACTAACCAACCCATGTTTCAGCAATGATCTGTACCCAATTCCTGGAAGCTGAAAATTTCCCAGTTATTCCATGGCCCGCATACTCACCAGACACGTCACCCATTGAGCATGTGTGGGATGCTCTGGAAGGACCTGTACGACCGCGTGTTCCAGTTCCTCCAATATCCAGGAACTTAACACAGCCATTCAAGATGAGTAGGACAACATTCCACAGCCACAATTAACAGCCTGATCAACTCTATGCGAAGGAGATGTGTCACACTGCATGAGGCAAATGGTGGTCATATCAGATACTGACTGGTTTACTGATCCACGCACCTCCAGTTTTTAAAAAGGTATCTGTGAGCAACAGATGTATACAGTGAATTCAGACCCCTTGACTTTTTCAGATTTTGTTTTGTTACATACTTATTCTAAGATTAAATAAATAGTTTTTTCCCCTCATCAATCTACACACAATACCCCATAATGACAAAGCAAAAACAAAAAATATTTTTTGATTTTAAAAATATCACTGTTACCTAATAATTCTGAACCTTTAGTCATTACTTTGTTGAAGCACTTTTGGCATCGATTACAGCCTAGCATTCTCTTGGGTATGATTCTACAAGCTTGGCACACCTGTATTTGGGGAGTTACTTCTTTGCAGATGTTTGATCGGGTTCAAGTCCGGGCTCTTGCTGGGCCACTCAAGGACATTGACTTGATGCCTCCAAACTTCTTCCATTTAACTTCTTCCATTTCTTCCATTTCCAATTGAATGAACCTTTATTTAACCAGGTAGGCTAGTTGAGAACAAGTTCTCATTTGCAACTGCGACCTGGCCAAGATAAAGCATAACAGTGTGAACAGACAACACAGAGTTACACATGGAGTAAACAATTAACAAGTCAATAACACAGTAGAAAAAAAGGGGAGTCTATATACATTGTGTGCAAAAGGCATGAGGAGGCAGGCGAATAATTACAATTTTGCAGATTAACACTGGAGTGATAAATGATCAGATGGTCATGTACAGGTAGAGATATTGGTGTGAAAAAGAGCAGAAAAGTAAATAAATAAAAACAGTATGGGGTGAGGTAGGTAAAAATGGGTGGGCTATTTACCGATTGACTATGTACAGCGGCAGCGATCGGTTAGCTGCTCAGATAGCAGATGTTTGAAGTTGGTGAGGGAGATAAAAGTCTCCAACTTCAGCGATTTTTGCAATTCGTTCCAGTCACAGGTAGCAGAGAACTGGAATGAAAGGCGGCCAAATGAGGTGTTGGCTTTAGGGATGATCAGTGAGACACACCTGCTGGAGCGCGTGCTACGGCTGGGTGTTGCCATCGTGACCAGTGAACTGAGATAAGGCGGAGCTTTACCTAGCATGGACTTGTAGATGACCTGGAGCCAGTGGGTCTGGCGACAAATATGTAGCGAGCGCCAGCCGACTAGAGCATACAGGTCGCAGTGGTGGGTGGTATAAGGTGCTTTAGTGACAAAACGGATGGCACTGTGATAAACTGCATCCAGTTTGCTGAGTAGAGTGTTGGAAGCAATTTTGTAGATGACATCGCCGAAGTCGAGGATCGGTAGGATAGTCAGTTTTACTAGGGTAAGTTTGGCGGCGTGAGTGAAGGACGCTTTGTTGCGGAATAGAAAGCCGACTCTAGATTTGATTTTCGATTGGAGATGTTTGATATGAGTCTGGAAGGAGAGTTTACAGTCTAGCCAGACACCTAGGTACTTATAGATGTCCACATATTCAAGGTCGGACCCTTCCAGGGTGGTGATGCTGGTCAGGCGTGCGGGTGCAGGCAGCGAACGGTTGAAAAGCATGCATTTGGTTTTACTAGTGTTTAAGAGCAGTTGGAGGCCACGGAAGGAGTGTTGTATGGCATTGAAACTCATTTGGAGGTTAGATTGCACAGTGTCCAAGGACGGGCCGGATGTATATAGAATGGTGTCGTCTGTGTAGAGGTGGATCAGGGAATCGCCCGCAGCAAGAGCAACATCATTGATATATACAGAGAAAAGAGTCAGCCTGAGGATTGAACCCTGTGGCACCCCCATAGAGACTGCCAGAGGACCGGACAGCATGCCCTCCGATTTGACACACTGAACTCTGTCTGCAAAGTAATTGGTGAACCAGGCAAAGCAGTCACCTGAAAAACTGAGGCTACTGAGTCTGCCGATAAGAATATGGTGATTGACAGAGTCGAAAGCCTTGGCAAGGTCGATGAAGACGGCTGCACAGTACTGTCTTTTATCGATGGCGGTTATGATATCGTTTAGTACCTTGAGCGTGGCTGAGGTGCACCCGTGACCGGCTCGGAAACCAGATTGCACAGCGGAGAAGGTACGGTGGGATTCGACCTGTTTGTTGACTTGGCTTTCGAAGACCTTAGATAGGCAGGGCAGGATGGATATAGGTCTGTAACAGTTTGGGTCCAGGGTGTCTCCCCCTTTGAAGAGGGGGATGACTGCGGCAGCTTTCCAATCCTTGGGGATCTCAGACGATATGAAAGAGAGGTTGAACAGGCTGGTAATAGGGGTTGCGACAATGGCGGCAGATAGTTTCAGAAATAGAGGGTCCAGATTGTCAAGTCCAGCTGATTTGTACGGGTCCCAGTTTTGCAGCTCTTTCAGAACATCTGCTATCTGGATTTGGGTAAAGGAGAACCTGGAGAGGCTTGGGTGAGTAGCTGCGGGGGGGCTGTTGGCCGAGGTTGGAGTAGCCAGGCGGAAGGCATGGCCAGCCGTTGAGAAATGCTTGTTGAAGTTTTTGATAATCATGGATTTATCGGTGGTGACCGTGTTACCTAGCCTCAGTGCAGTGGGCAGCTGGGAGGAGGTGCTCTTGTTCTCCATGAACTTCACAGTGTCCCAGAACTTTTTGGAGTTGGAGCTACAGGTTGCAAATTTCTGCCTTAAGAAGCTGGCCTTGGCATTCCTGACTGACTGCATGTATTGGTTCCTGACTTCCCTGAACAGTTGCATATCGCGGGGACTATTCAATGCTATTGCAGTCCGCCACAGGATGTTTTTGTGCTGGTTGAGGGCAGTCAGGTCTGGAGTGAACCAAGGGCTATATCTGTTCTTAGTTCTGCATTTTTTAAGCATGCTTATCTAATATGGTGAGGAAGTTACTTTTAAAGAATGACCAGGCATCCTCAACTGACGGGATGAGGTCAATGTCCTTCCAGGATAGCCGGGCCAGGTCGACAGGTCAATTAGAAAGGTCTGCTCACTGAAGTATTTTAGGGAGCGTTTGACATCGATGAGGGGTGGTCGTTTGACTGCGGCTCCGTAGCGGATACAGGCAATGAGGCAGTGATCGCTGAGATCCCGGTTGAAGACAGAGGAGGTGTATTTGGAGGGCCAGTTGGTCAGGATGACGTCTATGAGGGTGCCCTTGTTTACAGATTTAGGGTTGTACCTGGTGGATTCCTTGATGATTTGTTTGAGATTGAGGGCATCTAGCTTAGATTGTAGGACTGCCGGGGTGTTAAGCATATCCCAGTTTAGGTCACCTAACAGAACAAACTCTGAAGCTAGATGGGGGGCGATCAATTCACAAATGGTGTCCAGAGCACAGCTGGGAGCTGAGGGGGGTCGGTAGCAGGCGGCAACAGTGAGAGACTTATTTCTGGAGAGAGTAATTTTCAAAATGAGTAGTTCGAACTGTTTGGGTATGGACCTGGAAAGTATGACATTACTTTGCAGGCTATCTCTGCAGTAGACTGCAACTCCTCCCCCTTTGGCAGTTTTATCTTGACAGAAAATGTTATAGTTGGGTATGGAAATCTCAGAATTTTTGTTGGCCTTCCTAAGCCAGGATTCAGACACGGCAAGGACATCAGGGTTAGCAGAGTGTGCTAAAGCAGTGAGTAAAACAAAGAGGCTTCTGATGTTTACATGCATGAAACCAAGGCTTTTTCGATCACAGAAGTCAACAAATGAGGGTGCCTGGGGATATGCAGGGCCTGGGTTTTCCTCCACATCACCCGCGGAACAGAGGAGGAGTAGAATGAGGGTGCGGCTAAAGGCTATCAAAACTGGTCGTCTAGAGCGTTGGGGACAGAGAATAAAAGGAGCAGATTTCTGGGCATGGTAGAATATATTCAGGGCATAATGCGCAGACAGGGGTATGGTAATGTAACGATAGAATGATGAAGGCCACTGTGTTCTTGGGGTCATTCAATGCTGCAGACAATTTTTGGTACCCTTCCCCAGATCTGTGCCTCAACACAATCCTGTCTCAGAGCTCAACGGACAATTACTCCTACCTCATGGCTTAGTTTTTTGCTCTGACATACACTGTCAACTGTGGGATCTTATATAGACAGGGGTGTGCCTTTCCATATCATGTCCAATCAATTGAATTTAGCACAGGTGGACTCCAATCAAGTAGTAGAAACATCTCAAGGATGATCAATGGAAACCTCGATGCACATGAGCTCAATTTTGAGTCTCATAGCAAACGATTGGAATATTTATGTAAACAAGTTATTCAGACCGTTATACCCATATATACTTAAAAAGCAAACAAACCTCTGTCCAACCTCTGCACAGAATGTACATATACAGGACACATCAAGAAGATGAAGTTTAGATACTGTTTTCTCATTGGCAAGACATCTTGTTTATTTATTTATAATTCCTTTTATAATTGCAATTCACTTTGGATTTGAAGAAGACACTACACTCTAACCTCTTACTGTGGTATAGAAACCTTTTTATGAATTCAAAGCTTGATTTAAACCACAGAGGCTTTGTACAGGCTGTGTGGATCAGTTCTCACTGTGGGTTGACGAGTCCCAGCAGGCACAGTAGTAGGCGGCAGAATGGGACACTTTAACTGACTGGATCTTCAGCTCACTGGTGTCAGACTCCCTCCCAACAGTGAAATCTGCACTCTGAGGATGAGTGGAATCACGACTGATAGAATTGTCATCAAAATCAAAGTATAGAATCCAAGTAAAGGGTTCACCCTCTCTCTTCTGGTACCAGTGGACCAGGTTACCCCAACACCGACCAATAACTTTGCAGCTGAAGGAGACACTCTGTTTCTCTCTCATAGTCTTTGATATCTGGTCCTGTTGTAGCCGCTGTCCTGAAGCAGCCACTGTAAAACAGAAGTGGATCACAAAGAAAATCACAATAGAGTTACTATATTCAAATATATGGATACAGGTTTGATGAACCACTTACCCAGAAAAAGAGAGAATATTATTATACCACAGTCCATGTTCAGTGAATATTAAGATTTGGGGAATTGAAAAGCTACACGTTATAAATAACACTGAACATGAGACTGATTTAACAGATCTTTACTGAAGTATGGTTTGGATCATATAGTTGATTATGAAGATGAGAGGTGAAAAACCAGCTGGAGTGTGTCGTCTCAAACAGTTCCTCTGACAATGTCACTTCCTGTGGTGCAGCTTGATTCTTTCGCAGCTCAAGACTAAATTTGAAAGGTTCTCCCTCCTTCTTTTGGTACCAGTAGAAATACGTTGTACACTGATCATTGTCTTTGCAGCTGAAGGAGACACCCTCTCGCTCTGTCCTAATCCATGATATCTGCCACTGACACTGCAATGACAATTTACTGCAAAACTTAAAAGTAATTACATGTGTCCACAATGTATGCATCAATCATAGACTTAAATTCAGACAGAGACACTATTTTCTGCCAGGCATTTCCAGTTGCTCCACGACTAGGGTGCATTGTAAGAAGAAAAGTTACAGTACTTCAACAAAGTGAGTAAAGAATGACCACAGAGCTTAGAGACATTTCTATGATGATTCTGAGATCTCTTCTTTTGAACCTGAAGATAATTGTGTTTAGATCAAGCAGAGATGATGTGAGGGTGAAACACTGTCACTAACTGCTCCTCCAATCTGATCTGGTTGTTGACAAGGGCTATTTTACAATTATATTATCTCTCCTTCCTCCCAAAGTGTGCCCTTGTTCACTTCCTTCACTGATTTGAAATAAATATGGTGGAAAGGCCACTAGCCAATGCCCACGTATTCAATGAAGGGAGAAAGTTGATATTATGGAGGCACCCATTCACTGTCTAAATTCAACCATTATTTTCTTTGTACCAGATTTATCAATACTACTCAGCTAAGTGATCAATTCTAGGTGTATCCTTGTTCAAGGTCCTCCTATCTTTTGATGGAGACCTCTATATACAAGTTCCATATTGCTCTTTCAATACTGACATTGCACCCCTGTGTCTTTCTCCACAAGATGGTGAAAAAACATAAATCATGTTTGAAAAAGTTGAACAGAGAAATGGTTCACCTAACAAACCAATGGCTATATCTTTTCAATCTTATAAATGGAGACTGTTGATTTTGGCTACATGATCTACTATCACTGATGTTGTGTTATTATTAATTCACAGCGTTTTTATTTACCATTTCAGGTTTATAGTTCACCAAAGTTATAAGTATGGAGGTGGTGATCTGAGTAAAGAACAACCAACCTATGACCATGTCAAATGAAAGAAACTGACCAAAATGAGCTAATGTTTACTACAGCTGCAATGTCAGACTGTGTGCACGCACCCTATTAAACTGGGTAATTACTTATCAATGGCTTTGGAGCCGTCTGATAATCTCTACTAACCATCAAATTCAAGGCTAATCAGTAGGCTATGTCAGCCTCGCTGCCTAGGCTATTTTTCATTAAACGACTCCAGGATTTCTGGAGTTGACTCCGACTCTTGGTAGTCAAGGAGTTGAGGAATTTACTATTTTGGAGTTGACTATCCAGTTTAGTCTCCCCCGAAGGGAAGACCATCCTACCTTGTTTAGGGCTAGAGTCCTTTTTTTCGGAATTTCCGCCTGACTGATGTGCCCAAAGTAAACTGCCTGTTACTCAGGCCCAGATATGCATAGACTTAGTACCTTTGCAAACGAGACACTCTGAAGTTTGTAGGAATGTTAAAATAATGTAGGAGACTATAACACATTAGATATGGTAGGAGAAAAGCAAAAGAAAAACCAACCAGACTTGTTTTTGAGAGTCCATGCTCTTCCATTAGAACGTATAGGGAAAAAGTTCAATCCAGCTTCCAGATTTCAATTCCTATGGCTTCCACTAGATGTTAACAGTGTTTGTTCAAGGTTCCATGCTTGTTTCTTCCAAAACGAACAAGAATTCAGAGTTTCGATACAGGAACACAGAGTTGGAAAACAGTCTGTGCGCGATGAAGAGGACGCGCACCTGCTAATATCGCTTTCCTATTGAACATACTTCTTTCCGTATGTAATATTATAGTTTAACATTTTAGGGTACCTGAGGATTAAACATACATGTATTTTGAATTGTTTTAAGGCTCTCTTCCAAGTCAAGGTAAGCTTTCAGTTTTATTTATTTTGACCAAGGCCCACTGGTGTAACTGCTAAACTGCTTGCTGTACAGTGCACCGTGTGATTGTAGCAGGTTTACTAATGCGTTAATTCTAATAGGTATGTTGACTATGACGTTCGCTAATATGGTGACAATGATGTAGGATGTGTGTAGCAGTTGTGGCATGAAGGTTTGGCTCTGAAAGTGTTTTTCACCTGTTCACAGATAGTTGTGCACTGAAGTCCACAATGGCTGAAAATGCTAAACATAAATCAAAAATTGACCCTAGAAATTGTATTGTTGGGAAATTTGGAGAGACCTGGTCAGTCAATTGCTAATAAATTAATACTCTTAGTAAATGTATTTATCTTCAACTCGCAGTCTATGGATTCTATTCAATTAGATAGATTCACATTGTATGTTAAACGTCACAGCATAGTTGGAAGATACTGTATATGGTGGGAGATCTGTCGATGTGCCTGTGGGCATGCGCTTGATCCTGGTTGCTCCTGTGGGTCATTCTGGATGGGAGTGTCTGCTAGATGACCGAATGTAATGAATGTAGGCTGCAGGTAGCATGTATGTTTTAAAATTAAATGTAAAAAATATTTTTTTAAATTGCAAATTGCGGATACTGTTTGTATGTGGCTGCTATGAAAGTGAATTGTGTGTTCCAGTGATCAGGGGTGTATTCATGCTGCTGATTCTGTTGGAAAACATTTGAATAAACATGCCTGTTTTAAACTATTGGACTAATGATTACACTTAAGATCAGCTAGATCCAGTTTGTGCAAGGCTGTATTGAATTTGTCACTATCTGTCTGTCACTTTGATTACTCCAATTTGTCCATCGATCTGTGCACCTACGCTATAAACTTTCATTCGTAGGCTATGCTGTAGTAACCTCATGATGGGTATAGGAAAAACTGTAGTATCATGTAGTAGCCAAAACCTATCCATTTTTAAATTGAGCTGGGTGAATGGAATATGAATGACAGTCATCCCATATGCTGTTATAGAAATAAGGCCATTGTAGCAAGTTCAGGGAGTGAATACATTTAATGAATATACGAAACATAACAAGAAACACGAATAACGCACAGACATGAAACAGAAACAATGACCCCTGGAGTAGGAACCAAAGGGAGTGAGAGATATAGATAATCAAGGAGGTGATGGAGTCCAGGTGAGTGTCATTATGCGCGTAACGATGGTGACAGGTGTGCACCATTAACGAGCAGCCTGGTGACCTAGAGGCCAGAAGAGGGAGCACAAGAAGAGAGAGGGAGTGCCGGGGATAGAGCATACGTGACATTACCCCCTCCCCGGCACATCCGGCTCCAGCATCAGGATGCCAACCAAAGGGAAATCCCGGGGATCCGGAGCGTACCGGTCACCTCTGCTGAGGCACAGAAACGTGATGAACCGGCTGAGGGGTGAGAGACTGATGAACCGGCTGAGACATCCCTGGTTGCCTCGGTCGAGGCACGGGAACCTGTTCACCAGCTGAGGCATGGGGGCCTATTGAACCCGCTGAGGCATGGCAGCCTGTCGAGCCAGCTGAGGATTGAGAACTCGACAAACCGGCTGAGGCCTCCCAGGTAGCTCCATTTCGGACACCCGGACCCGTCATCACGTCCAACACAAAAACAACAAAAAACAGATGCTTCCCTTTGGTGAGGCGTCATTCTGTAACATGTGCACTGGGAGAAGGGAAGCAAGTTCTGGGAGTGAATACATTTAATGAATAAACTAAACAAAGAACAAAGAACCACGAACAACACACGGACATGAAACAGAAGCAATGATGCCTGGGGCATTTGGTAGCATTGCCTTTAAATTGTTTAACTTGGGTCAAACGTTTTGGGTAGCCTTCCACAGGCTTCCCACAATGACTTGGGTGAATTTTGACCCATTCCTCCTGACAGAGCTTGTGTAACTGAGTCAGGTTTGTAGGCCTCCTTGCTCACGCAAACTTTTTCAGTTCTGCCCACACATTTCCTATAGGATTGAGGTCAGGGCTTTGTGATGGCCACTCCAATACCTTGACTTTGTTGTCACAAACTTTGGAAGTATGCTTGGGGTCATTGTCCATTTGGAAGACCCATTTGTGACCAAGCTTTGACTGATGTCTTGTGATGTTGCTTCAATATATCCACATTATTGTCCTACCTCATGATGCCATCTATTTTGTGAACCGCACCATTCCCTCCTGCAGCAAAGCACCCCCACAACATGATGCTGCCACCCCCATGCTTCACAGTTGGGATGGTGTTATTCGGCTTGCAAGTCTCCCCCTTTCTCCTCCAAACAAAACAATGGTCATTATGGCCAAACCGTTCTATTTTTTCATCAGACCAGAGGACATTTCTCGATAAAGTATGATATTTGTCCACATGTGTAGTTGCAAACCGTAGTCTGGCTTTTTTATGGCAGTTTTGGAGCAGTGGCTTCTTCCTTGCTGAGCGGCCTTTCAGGTTATGTCGATATAGGACTCGTTTTACTGTGGATGTACATTCTTCTGTAAATGTTTCCTCCAGCATCTTCACAAGGTCCTTTGCTGTTGTTCTGGGATTGAGTTGCACTTTTCGCACCAAAGTACATTCATCTCTAGGAGACAGAACGCGTCTCCTTCCTGAGTGGTATGACGGCTGCGTGGTCCCATGGTGTTTATACTTGCGTACTATTGTTTCTACAGATGAACGTGGTATCTTCAGGCATTTGGAAATTGCTTCCAAGGATGAACCAGCCTTTACTAAGCCTTTGCAGAAGGCAAGAATCGCAGTCGCAGGCAATGGTCAAACACAGGTAGGCAGTCAAAAACAAACAATATCTCACAATCATACAAACAGAAATAAATGAACTAAATAGGGAGTTGATGAGACCAGGTGAGAAACGAACACAGGTGAAATCAATGAACAAAAATGAAAGACAGAGCTACGTTCCAGAACACAAAGAAACAGGGCTACTTTCAAGAACACAAAGAAAAAGAACACAAGGTTGACTAAGAAAAAAGAAGCAGAACCTTACACCTTTATTCAGGTGTCTGCAGTAGGTAGGTCCCACAATCATCAAAAATAAAAAGTGATTCATTTTGGTTTTAAGTAGTGTGCACAAAATGCACCATGTACAAAATGAAAGGTCCTGCAATTAATGTAAAAGGCATATTGTTATATCAATCAAATTAATTTATAAAGCCCTTTTTACATCAGCCAATATCACAACGTGCTACACATAAACCCAGCCTAAAACCCCAAACAGCAAGCAATGTAGATGCACGGGGGCTCTGAAAAAAATCCCTAGGAAGGCAGGAACCTAGGAAGAAACCAGAGAGGAACCAGGCTCTGAGGGGTGGCCAGTCCTCTTCTGGCTGTGCCGGGTGGAGATTATAACAGTACATGGCCAAGATGTTCAAATGTTCATAGATGACCAGCAGGGTCAAAAAATAATAATCACAGTGGTTGTAGAGGGTCAGCACCTCAGGAGTAAATGTCAGTTGGCTTTTTATAGCCGATCATTCAGAGTTAGAGACAGCAGGTACGGTAGAGAGTGTCTAAAAGGTAGCATGTCCTGTGAACAGGTCAGTGTTCCCATAGCTGCAGGCAGAACAGTCGAATCTGGAGCAGCAGCACAACCAGGTGGACTGGGGACAGCAAGGAGTCATCAGGCCAGGTAGTCCTGAGGCATGGTCCTAGGGCTCAGGTCCACTGAGAGAAGAGAGAAAAGAGAGAGAAAGTTAGAGGGAGCATACTTAATATTACACAGGACACCAGATAAGACAGGAGAAATAGGAGGAAATCCAGACAACAGTCCTTGTTCAGTGACTATGTGGTTTTAAGAATGGGTGGCAAGGAAGGAGTTAATCCTAAATGTTTCAAAAACGTAAAGCATTGTATTTGGGACAAATCACTCACTAAACCCTAAAACTGAACTACAGTGCCTTGCGAAAGTATTCGGCCCCCTTGAACTTTGCGACCTTTTGCCACATTTCAGGCTTCAAACATAAAGATATAAAACTGTATTTTTTTGTGAAGAATCAACAACAAGTGGGACACAATCATGAAGTGGAACGACATTTATTGGATATTTCAAACTTTTTTAACAAATCAAACACTGAGAAATTGGGCGTGCAAAATTATTCAGCCCCCTTAAGTTAATACTTTGTAGCACCACCTTTTGCTGCGATTACAGCTGTAAGTCGCTTGAAGCCTGAAATGTGGCAAAAGGTCGCAAAGTTCAAGGGGGGCGAATACTTTCACAAGGCACTGTAAATATTGTAATGAATAATGTAGAAATTGAGGAAGTTGAGGTGACTAAACTACTTGGAGTAACCCTGGATTGTAAACTGTCACTGTCAAAACATATTGATACAACAGTAGCTAAGATAGCAAGAAGTCTGGTCATAATAAAGCCCTGCTCTACCTCCATAACAGCACTATCAATATTGCAGGTCCTACATGGATTTTGTGTTGTAGATATGTGGTAGCAGAGTAGGGGCCTTTGGGAACATACTTCATGTGTTGTGAAATCGGTTGTGAATGTATTCCAATGTTTAAAAAAGTGTATATTGCAGTGTGGTAAGTATTCCAATGTTTAAAAAAAGTGGACCAAATCGCAGTGTGGTAAGTGTCCATGATTTATTAATAGAACTGAACACTGAATAACAAAAACAACAAAGAGAACGACCGAAACCAAAACAGTTCTGTCTGGTGCAGACACAAAAACAGAAAACAACTACCCACAAAACACAGGAGGGAAAAGGTTACCTAAGTATGGTTCTCAATCAGAGACAACGATAGACAGCCGCCTCTGATTGAGAACCACACCCGGCCAAACACACAGAAATAGAAAACATAGAACACAAAACATAGAATGTCCACCCCAACTCACGCCCTGACCAAACCAAAATAGAGAGACATAAAAAGGATCTCTAAGGTCAGGGCGTGACAGAGCGCAGAGCTTGTTGGACCAGGAAAGAGCTTGGTACCCAGCGTGTTGTTGTGGAAATAATCAGAATTGGTTGGTAACATAGGTAAGATGTTTTATAATCATCATATGTTTGTAAGTTACTTCTCATCAAGAATGTTATTTTTGTATAATACTGTGGCAGGGTTGCAGTTATCTGTTCTATGTCAAGACTAAGTTGCATGGGCCGCAGAGAGGGGAGAGGTCAAGGGATCATCAAGCGTGGATCTCTTGGCTCCACAATGTCTGTGTGCCAGTCAGGGTGTCTCTGTGATCTTGTCAAGATAGGATTTGTTGTATTTAGAATTGGTTGTATCTAAATGACAAGTTGATATATGCCTGTTGATATGGAGGGTTGGTTTATGGTTCTAGGGTTTAAGTAAGGAGACAAAGCTGAACGATTTATTATGTCTATGCTGTCTGACTATGTGTGTTCTTTGCTATTAAAGGATCGCAGTTGCAATGCAGAGGGGGCTCTCAGAGAATTCACTGAGAGACATTGAATTACCTGAGAGTCACAGGGTTGTGATATAGCTCATATAAATAAAGATGGACTTTGATAACTAACTCTGACTTGTGTGTGTGGTTTGCTCCCATGATTTGGTAAATAGAGGAAATTTCCACGACAGTGTTCTAATACGCACCGTTCTTTTGTAACTTAATGCTGTAACTTAATAACTAACTTAGTTCAGCAGCACACTCAGAGTTGGTTACTTCTAAGCTGCTATACACATTTATTTGGTTTGTTATTCTATCGTTTTTCATGGAATTTTGTGGTAATTAAATAGCTAATAATTTATTTAGAATTTCTCAGGATATATCTAATATAATAATATAATAATATCTCTCAAATATTTTTACCAGCATATTAAAAAGAAAATTGCAGCCCCGTGGGAATCGAACACACAACCAACTGAGCCACACCAGACCACTTTGGCATCAGAGGATGAATTGGAGATGGTCAGAGCATGTTTACACAATAATCAATAATTCAAAGACGTTGGAAAAAATATACGAAGACACTCATGTTGGTGATTAGATTAGGTCGCCCACTTTACTGGAAATTTGTATCTGTCACTGATTAAATAACTTAAATGTGACTGTAAGGGGTGCGTACTGGAGGCAGAGAAGTCAGACGCAGGAGAGCAAAACTGTGTTTCCAATGGCGCAGTTTAATAACAAAAACTCACCGGAAAACAGAACAAATCGATAAATGGGTACATAACCCGACGCACACCAGGACAGACGTGCACAAGCACTTACAACAAACAATCACCAACAAGGAATGGGGGGGAACAGAGGGCTAAATACACAACTTGTAATTGATGGAATTGGAACCAGGTGTGATAAAAGACAAGACAACCAAAGGAAATGGCTAGAAGGTCGGTGACCGCCGAACGCCGCTCAAACTAGGAGAGGGACCAACTTCGGCGGAAGTCGTGACAGCGACAACCATCATCGCCATTAGCAAGTGTTGATGTCTGAGAAAAACATCCTGCTTCATGTAGTTAACGAACTGTCAATTCTGTAACCGACAAAATATTATCCGATTGAATCCACGAAAGGGGAATTTATCTTATACATTGCAGTAAAATAATAAGGTTCACCGTTCAAGGGACCAAGTACATTTTCACAGTAGCAAGTCTGTGTGCATGTTGCAACACAACGCCACATTTGATCAGAAGTTACACTGTTTGTTAATTCAACGAAGCAGTGGCGGATTTAGGTATAGACGACATGGGCAGCTGCCCAGGGCGGCATCTTGCCGGAGGCGGCACGGGGCTCCCTGATTCTAGTTAGGCAGGAAACTAACCGGGGAAGTTGTCCCACTCAGAAGTACGAAACGGGGAGGGTAGCAGGGGTAGGTTGACCTCAGGTCTCCCTACTGGAAGGCCGATGGAGGCGGAGCAGGGGAATCTATCAAATAGCGCACCTCTAACTTTGTACAGTACTAATGCAATTGGTTGTGCAATTTAATTTGTGTGTTTCTTGTTTGATGTGCAATAGTGTAATAATCAGGTTCTCTTCTTTACAAGTGTGTTATTCTATTTGTGTATTTCTGTGACATTGGATTTGTACAATTTAGTTTTATTTGTGTGTTTTTGTTAGCAATAATGTAATAATTCAAATCTTTTTTATTATTTATATACTACAATTTGTTTCTGCTTGTCTTTGTTACCTCTTTTTGATATATATTAGTCTTATTCTTGTATATATTTTTATATAGTTCTAAATGTTATGATTACTATTTTTTTGTTGTTCCCAATGTCTGAATTAAAATTCCAGTGCAGTGTGGTGTTTTTTTATGTTGGCGGCGGGGGGGGGTGGTTTCCCCCAGGGAGCCATACAAGCTAGAACCGCCACTGCAACGAAGCAATACTGCGTAGCTTTTTAGGAGTTTTTATTGGTTTTAGTCACACTGAATGAGAATTACCCTCCGCTAAATGTAAAAATGGTGTGGTGGTTATGCAGCTATATCTTGTTTCCACCTTATTAGAAAACCAAATGAACATATTAACCACATTTTCCCATCACTATTGAGTCTAGGCTCAACATCTGCGTCTTAACATGCAGATGGAAGCAAACTGATTGAAAACAGAGAAAAGGGGATCTTATGATCTTATTGTTGTTATGCAGGTGAATGAGGACCCAAAAGCGACTTGGCGAAAACAGAGTTTTTATTCCAGTAAAGGAAATAGGCAATACTCCTAGACAAATCAGAGCAGAAAACAAAACATAAAAAAACTAATTCCACTCGTAGTGACGAGGACAGACTGGAGACTCGACCATAAACTGTAGGTTGCCTCGGGAAGGCACCGACCGTAGCAGACTCAGACACCTGCTCACACGCAGCATCTGAGGGAAACAAGACACAGCACGGCGAACAATATACAAGGATCCGACAGGACAGAAACGGAAGACAAGGGAAGAAATAGGGACTCTAATCAGAGGGCAAGATACGGAACAGGTGTGAAAAGATTAGATGATTGAGTAGGGGAATAGGAACAGCTGGGAGCAGGGACGGAACGATAGAGAGAAGAGAGAGAGGGAGGGAGAGAGAAAAAAGGGAACGAACCTAAAAAGACCAGCATGGGGAAACGAACAGAAGGGAAAGCATAATGACAAGACAATATAAGACAAAACATGACAGTACCCCCACTCAGACCGAGCGCCTCCTGGCGCTCTCGAGGAGGAACACTGGCAGCAACGGAGGAAATCATAGATCACAAACGGTCCAGCACGTCCCGAGAAAGAACCCAACTCCTCTCCTCAGGACCGTAACGGAAAACGATAAAAAGGGAAACTAGGGTACTACTCTAAAAAAAAAATGAGACACGGGTAGAGAACTGAAAGCTTTAGAGCAAACAGGACCAAACAGGCCAGGAGAGTAACAACTAGGGACAGACTGAGACACAGCAAGGGCAGGAACAAGACCAGGAGAGATGCGGTGGCAGGGAACAGACTGAGACCCAGCAAGACCAGGAGCAGAAGCAGAAAAAAAATTACCAGACTTATTCTGCGCGCAGTCCGAACACGCAGCCACGAAACGGCGCGTGTCACGCTCCTGAGTAGGCCACCAAAAGCGCTGGCGAATAGAAGCAAGAGTACCTCGAACGCCGGGATGGCCAGCTAACTTGGCAGAGTGAGCCCACTGAAGAACAGCCAGACGAGTAGAAACAGGAACGAAAAGAAGGTTACTAGGACAAGCGCGCGGCGACGCAGTGTGCGTGAGTGCTTGCTTAACCTGTCTTTCAATTCCCCAGACTGTCAACCCGACAACACGCCCAACAGGAAGGATCCCCTCGGGATCGGTAGAAGCCACAGAAGAACTAAAGAGACGGGATAAAGCATGAGGCTTGGTGTTCTTAGTACCCGGGCAATAAGAAATAACGAACTCGAAACGAGCGAAAAACAACGCCCAACGAGCATGACGCGCATTCAGTCGTTTGGCAGAACGGATGTACTCAAGGTTCCTTTGGTCAGTCCAAACGACAAAAGGAACGGTCGCCCCCTCCAACCACTGTCGCCATTTGCCTAGGGCTAAACGGATGGCGAGCAGTTCGCGGTTAGCCACATCATAGTTACGTTCCGACGGTGACAGGCGATGAGAAAAATACGCACAAGGGTGGACCCCATCGTCAGTATCGGAGCGCTGGGACAGAATAAGTTCGCGGGCCACATCATAGGCTCCCACGCCCACCCCGACGCGTCAACCTCAACAATAAACTGTTTAGTGACGTCAGGTGCAACAAGGATAGGAGCGGATGCAAAACGCTTCTTGAAGAGATCAGAACAACAATCATACGACCGGTGAGGAGGAAGGGAGTTGGTTCTGGACCGACTGAAGACCGTGTGCAGACCATGATATTCCTCCGGCACTCCTGTCAAATCACCAGGTTCCTCCTGAGAAGAGGGGACAGAACAAACAGGAGAAATAGCAGACATTAAACACTTCACATGACAAGAAACGTTCCAGGAAAGGATAGAATTACTAGACCAATCAAAAGAAGGATTATGACACACTAGCCAGGGATGACCCAAAACAACAGGTGTAAAAGGTGAACAAAAAATCAAAAAGAAATGGTCTCACTATGGTTACCAGATACAGTGAGGGTTAAAGGTAGTGTTTCACATAATATACTGGGGAGAGGACTACCATCCAAGGCGAACATGACCGTGGGCTCCCTAACTGTCTGAGAGGAATGTCATGTTCCCGAGCCCAGGCTTCGTCCATAAAACAGCCCTCCGCCCCAGAGTCTATTAATGCACTGCAGGAAGCTGCCGATCCGGTCCAGCGTAGATGGACCGGTAAGGTAGTACAGGTACTTGACGGAGAGGACCGTCTAGTAGCGCTTATCAGTCGCCCTCCGCTTACTGATGAGCTCTGGCCTTTAACTGGACATGAAATGACAAAATGACCAGCGGAACCGCAATAGAGACAGAGGCGGTTGGTGATTCTCCGTTCCCTCTCCTTAGTCGAAATGCGAATACCCCCCAGCTGCATGGGCTCAACACCAGAGTCAGTGGGGAAAGATGGTAGTGTCGGAGAGAGGGGAGACACAGTTAACGCGAGCTCTCTTCTATGAGCTCGGTGACGAAGGTCTACCCGTCGTTCAATGCGAATAGTGAGTTCAATCAAAGAATCCACGCTGGATGGAACCTCCCGAGAGAGAATCTCATCCTTAACCTTAGCGTGGAGTCCCTCCAGAAAACGAGCGAGCAACGCCTGCTCGTTCCAGTTACTGGAGGCAGCAAGAGTGCGAAACTCTATAGAGTAATCCGTTATGGATCGATTACCTTGACATAGGGAAGACAGGGACCAGGAAGCTTCTTTCCCAAAAACTGAACGATCAAAAACCCTTATCATCTCCTCTTTAAAGTTCAGATAATCGTTAGTGCACTCAGCGCTTGCCTCCCAGATAGCTGTGCCCCACTGCCGAGCCCGACCAGTAAGGAGTGATATGACGTAGGCAATCCGAGCTCTCTCTCTTGAGTATGTGTTGGGTTGAGAGAGAACACTATATCACACTGGGTGAGAAAGGAGCGGCACTCAGTGGGCTGCCCAGAATAACATGGTGGGTTATTAACCCTAGGTTCCGGAGGCTCGGAAGACCCGGAAGTAGCTGGTGGCACGAGACGAAGACTCTGATACTGTCCTGAGAGGTCGGAGACCTGAGCGGCCAGGGTCTCAACGGCATGCCGAGCAGCTGACAATTCCTGCTCGTGTCTGCCGAGCATCGCTCCCTGGAACTCGAGAGTAGAGTAGAGAGAATCCATAGTCGCTGGGTCCATTCTTGGTCGGATCCTTCTGTTATGCAGGTGAATGAGGACCCAAAAGCGACTTGGCGAAAACAGAGTATTTATTCCAGTAAAGGAAATAGGCAATACTCCTAGACAAATCAGAGCAGAAAACAAAACATAAAAAACTAATTCCACTCGTAGTGACGAGGACAGACTGGAGACTCGACCATAAACTGTAGGTTTCCTCGGGAAGGCACCGACCGTAGCAGACTCAGACACCTGCTCACACGCAGCATCTGAGGGAAACAAGACACAGCATGGCGAACAATATACAAGGATCCGACAGGACAGAAACGGAAGACAAGGGAAGAAATAGGGACTCTAATCAGAGGGCAAGATACGGAACAGGTGTGAAAAGATTAGATGATTGAGTAGGGGAATAGGAACAGCTGGGAGCAGGGACGGAACGATAGAGAGAAGAGAGAGAGGGAGGGAGAGAGAAAAAAGGGAACGAACCTAAAAAGACCAGCAGGGGGAAACTAACAGAAGGGAAAGCATAATGACAAGACAATATAAGACAAAACATGACAATTGTTTCTGCTTCTGAAGAGATTCAATAAAATACCATTTTCACAAATACGAATAGATAATCTTATAGTAAAGAAATACAATGTTTTGGGGGTTTAAAGTAACCTTTATTTTTTTCTGTTATGGTGATAATTTCCTCATACAAAACAGCCCAATACTGTACAATACAGTATGTAGAATACTTTGCAGAGTAATGTTTGTTGTAACATTTCTTTCATGAAGGCAGCAATTATTAAACCCTTCCCCATCTGAAAGGACATGATTAATGTGTTACGCAGGAAAATGTTACTCTTCATACAAACCTATCAATGTAAACAACAACATAGTATTAATGCAAAAAAAACACAAAAAAACACACCAATTAATCATTTCACTCGGATCAATGTCTGCTTAATAAGCAATAATTTTAGTTCTTCAATGAAAATATAAAATATATATTTTTTATTTCTCATGTAATGAACAAAATAATTTAATTATGATATGAAATGGACACATTTATTGGGGGGGGGATACACTTTATACACACAACAAGTTACGAAATATTATATTGGCTAACGAGACATAGGATACTTGGAAATCATGAGCCTACATATTTAATAATGTATTGTTAAATGTAATATTTAGGTAAAATATTTCTGTATAAATCAAATTCAGATTTTGTACAAAATTATTTAAGCTATATGACAGATACTCAAGGGAAACCTTCATAAAACATTCTACATTTGAATCGTCAGGATCTATCTTCAAGATTTGCTTTAATTATTTTCCAGACAACCTTAACTTAACCTTTATTCAAGGTTCTGCAGTGGGTAGCCCCCACAGTTATGAAAAAAAATGCAATATTTGGCTTAATTTTTATTTTAAGCAATGAAACACAATTTACATGAAATGTTTTGCAATTAATGTCATAATTGTCTATTTAATTAAGTTATCGGAAGACATAGAAATCTATGGCTCACAATATTTTAGCATCTGAAAAACAGATTAAAAAACAGATTAAACAGTTAAAAAATTAAGGCAATAGGCCAACAATTGAGATGTTAGACCTCAATAGGATGTAAAATCCATGTCATTCCCAGACTACTACATCTTTATCCACACTGGGGGGGGGGTATCCTTTCTACAGGTGTTGTGTCTACTTCCCCATGTTCCTGTGGTGCAGCAGGAGAGAGAGCCCACAGCAGTACACCATGCTCTTCACTATCATCACTGTATAAACCAGAGAAGCCAGGTTCAGACTGCACATGAAGGGGAAGGAATCTGGGGAAAAGAAAATAGTATATTGGCTGAGATTTTAACCAGTGAATTTATTTGAATAAGTCTTGTTTTCAGTTAGTTTTTGTTTGCGGTCATCTTCTTCAAATCAGACTTTATTTATACAGCACATTTCAGACATGGAATGCAACACAATGTGCTTCACAGGAAAAAAACAAATACAAACAATGAAAATAAAAACAAATATTTCTATTTCTGACTTTGTGATGCCTCTGGTTGGAAAATGTATGCAATGCTTTTGTCCTCAGATAATCACATGGTGTGCTTTCCCCGCAAAGCCTTTTTTAAATCTGACAAAGCGTCTGGATTAATGAGAGGTTAAGCTTTTAACTTCATTGGGATAGGGGGCAACATTTTCACTTTAGGATGAATAGCGTGCCCAGAGTGAACTGCCTCCTACTCTGTCCCAGATGCTAATATATGTATATTATTAGTAGTATTGGTTAGAAAACACTCTCAAGTTTCTAAAACTGTTTGAATGATGTCTGTGAGTTTAACAGGACTCATATGGCAGGCGAAAACCTGAGAAAAATCCAACCAGGAAGTGGGAAATCTGAGGATTGTAATTTTTCAAAGCTTGGCCTACCGAATACACACTGTCTATGGAGTCAAGTTGCACTTCGTACGGCTTCCACCAGATGTCAACCGTCTTTAGAAACTTGTTTCAGGCTTCTGCTACAAAGGAGGGGCTCATGGGACCTGTTTGAGTCAGGGGTCTGGCAGAGTGTCTCAGGCTCGTGACACGTGCTCCCGACAGAGTTAGCTCTCGTTCAAGTACATTTCTTCAGACATAGAAATTCTCCGGTTGGAACATTATTGATGTTTTATGCTAAAAACATCCTAAAGATTGATTCCATACATCGTTTGACTTGTTTCTACAACCTGTAATGGAACTTTTCGAGATTTTGTCTGGACGAAGTGCTCGCGCCTCATGAAGATGGATTACTGGGTGAACACAAAAACAACAAGTGGCTATTTGGACATAAATGGACTTTCTGGAACTTTCTGGAACAAATCAGTCATTTATTGTCGAACTGGGATTCCTGGGAGTGCCTTCTGATGAAGATCATCAAAGGTAAGTGAATATTTATGGGGTTATTTCTAACTTCTGTTGACTCCAACATGGCGGATATTTCTCTGGCTGATTTGGGCTCTGAGCGCCGTTCTCAGATTATGCTTTTTTCGTACGTTTTTGGGAAATCTGACACAGCGGTTGCATTAAGGAGAAGTCTATATTTAATTCTGTGAATAACACTTGTATCTTATATCAATGTGTATTATGAGTAATTCTGCAAAATCACCAGATGTTTTGGAATCAAAACATTACTGCACGTAACGCGTCAATGTAAACTGAGATTGCTGGATATAGATATGCACATTATTGAACAAAACATACATGTATTGTGTAACAGGATGTCCTATGAGTGTCATCTGATGAAGTTTATCAAAGGTTAGTGATTAATTTTATCTATATTTCTGCTTTTTGTGACACCTATCTTTGGCTGGAAAAATGGCTGTGTTTTTTTGACTTGGTTATGACCTAACAATCATATGTTGTGCTTTCACTGTAAAGCATTTTTTTTTTAATCGGACACGATGGGAAGATTAAGAAGAAGTTTATCTTTCATTTGCTTTATTGGACTTGTTAATGTGTGAAAGTTACATATTTATAAAAAATATTTTTGAATTTCGAGCGCTGCCTTTTCAGCGGAATGTTGTCGAGGGGTTCCGCTAGCAAAACGCCTGCCTTAGAACGGTTAACCGATGTATAACACTTGTATTTTCATGAATATTTAATCTTATGAATTTTGTGATTTGTATTTCGCGCTCTGCAATTTCACCGGATATCGGCCAGATGGGACGCTATCGTAAAAAGAGTCAGTCTCTTTGTCAACATGAATATTAAAATCAACCAACACTATGATTTTATAATGGACAATACACAGATAAATCATTAAAGAAAGTGGGGTAGTGCTTTGGTGGAATGTACAGGGTTATGGACAGCACTGGTGGGTGACATTTAAACAATATAGCATGATGCTCAAAAGACACAAATGAAATGTCCTTACAGCTGAGAGCATTAGTAAAAATAGAGGCTGTCCCCCCACCCTTTTTCCCCGTTTCTGATAAAGATGTAGTCCGGGTGGTTGCTTCAATAAGAGCGGCACTACAGTCTGAAGACAGCCATGTTTCAGTGAGAAACATGCAATCAATTTTGCTCTCAGTAGTGAGGTCATTCAAGAGACACACTTAAACACTTAAAAGTGTCATATTCAATGAGTGTGAGCCACTGGGGCATCTGCCCCGAGGTAACCAACGGAATAATAACCAGTCTTGTTTATTTTATTTTCAATTTTTTCACGAGTTCATTAGTATTTACTGTGTCCTATTACTTTGTATATGTTGTTTCTGTAGGCCTAGAAAAAAATGTATTCCGAATTTCCGATCAAGCCGAAATATGCAACGTTTGTCATGGATGGGGTCTCCGCAAAAACTGAACATTGCCTTTAAAAAGTCACTAAACCGACAGTGGCATGTATTAATGGATGCCAAGGGAAGTCTGGCTACTGCAAAATTATTTGAAAAATACAAAAATAAACGTTGTTAAATCATTTATCTTTCATCTCTCTGTATTTTCATAATTTTCCATCAATTCGCAAGTGGCTGAATCTCGCCGGAGAAATCATCACAGAAAGGAAAACAGATCCCCTTTGTCTCAGTATGTGTAGCCCATGTAGCTGATGCTGTAGGGAACAAAAGACTATAACATATTGCTGCCGTAGCATTTGACTGACGCCAGCAAGCATTTGGCCTCCCTTGATAAGACAACGTCAAATAATTGTTCAATCAGCGATGCTGAGCTCAACTGTGGGTTGTCCTGGTGATTCAAAAGGTCAGTTTGGATTTGGCTTCACACCAATCAAATCACATCCTAAGCAAAACATAATCATTGTCAGACAAATGTGTCTGTTTCTGGTCTGCTTGTGTTGATGTCCTGCAGTAGCTAGCTTGCTAAATGGGCCTTTTCCTAAGGCATGGATGGAGATTTGGATTTGTGGTTTTGACTTAATTCTCTGTACGTTAACCCCATTACGTACAAATGTACATAACTGCGACATTCAAATGAGGCTGCAAAGAAAACTAAATGGGACTGTAGAGACTGTGTTGACAAACATCTGGGGTGTGAACTGCGTTTCTATTCAAGCGTTGATTGACATGGTAATGACCCTATAGTATTGGAGAAAAGTTGAAAAAAAACAGACACCTCTGACGCTGTACGTTACACCGTAACGTGTTATGGCATAATGTACAGCACCCATAAAGCAAATAATTATGTCTTACAGCCTCTCTCCACCATGTGTAGCACTTCTCTCACATGCACACACACACACACACAGACACACACACACAGAAATCAGTACCATTGACAGACACATGATATTTAGCAATATTGATTGGAATAAATTGTTTTTGGTGTCATTAAGTTTGTTTTCAGTGTTTTAAATTAAGCATATGTATCCTGTTTTGATATTTAAATGTTTAAGTTGAAATGGTGCTGAAGTAGCAGAGGCACTGCTCCTGTTGTCTTTGTGCTGACTTGCGGAAACTCCGTGGTTCTAAATCAGTAGGCTAGTTGTTTTGTAAATTGTCAAAAACATTAACTTGCTTGACCATGCTGCAGGTCATATAACTGTTTGTTACGTGCAATATTTCATGTGTGTACTTCACCATTGTGTTACTCTCCAACGTTGTGATGAAACAAATGTAGGCCTATGTGTAGTTGAATTTATTCCACCACTGTGTGACTGTTGTCTTTTTGTTGTCATGGCCTTATTGTAGGCTATACCATGGTAGCATATGGGTTATAGAGCAAACAACGCAAATATCACAACATAGGTTGTAATATGGCTTTTTTTATTGTATTGGCTTTTCCAAGCACTGCTACTGTAGGCTATACCTATAACCCCGATCTGAGTCCATATTTCCGATTGCACTCTGTCAGCTATGCGCCATGTAGAGGTAATTCGTAGGCTACTGTAGGTATTAGGCTACATGGAGTAAGGGAAGGCCCTAAAAATTGTCAAAGACTCCAGCCACCCTACTCATAGACTGTTCTCTCTGCTACCGCAAGGCAAGCGGTACCGGAGAGCCAAGTCTAGGTCCAAGAGGCTTCTAAACAGCTTCTACCCCCAAGCCATAAGACTATTGAACATCTAATCAAATGGCTACCCAGACTATTTGCATTGCCCCCCCTTCTCTCTTTTACGCTGGTGCTACTCTCTGTTATTATCTATGCATAAGTCACTTGAATAAGTCTACCTACATGTATATACTACCTGAATTACCTCAACTAACAGGTGCATTGACTCTGTACCGCTACCACCTCTATATAGCCTCACTATTGTTATTTTACTGCTGCTCTTTAATTGTTTGTTACTTTTATTTCTTATTTTTCTTTAGGTATTTTTCAGAAAAATGCATTGTTGATTAAGGGCTTGTAAGTAATCATTTCAATGTAAGGTCTACTACACCTGTTGTTTTCGGCGCATGTGACAAATACAATCTGATTTCATTTGATAATTGTATGCCAGAAAATGTGATTTGTTTAAACTAGTGAAACTAACTAGGAAGGCTACACAACATCACCAAGTGTGAGTCCAAATATTATGTGGGCCTATGTGATTTTTTACTTTGGAAAGGTAGTGCTTAATTTGATCCGGATCCTGCCGGAACAGCATCCGCACCTCTCCGTTTTGGAATGTTCCATTCAGGGACCTATTTGGCCGGATCCAGGACCTCTCGTGGCATGAAAAGTAATTGTCACTTTTTGCAAAGTAAAAGTTCTAATAAAAGCGATCAAAGTTTATTTGAGTAGCCTCTTCCATTTCCCCCCTCTCACAATAAAACAGTTAAAAAGGTAGATTTTCAGCCTGGCCCTGATATTCTAAGAGTTGTTTCGGGTTGGGTCGGCCTGGGCTTATGGTTTCGTAACATTGTAACCCATGCGTGGCCATTGGCTGTGTGAGTAGCACGCCTGTATCTCTCACAGAACTAGAATGAGATTAACTTCCTATGATCTCCCTCTATCTGATAAACATGAGCCTGCATCTCTCATCTCTTCAGCATTGCACTTCATCATTTATTTATAGAATCATAGCTACGCGAAGGGTTCTGGAGGAGTTGCAGCACCCCTGATAAATTGAAAAACATTTGCCAAAGTTATAGTATAACTACTGTCTGTTCAGAAAGAAATGAAATAATTCAAAATAGCTAACTACACCATGAAAATGGCGATAATTTAGCCACAGAGGATCAATAGCTCCTTTTAAAAAATTGCCTAGCTGTGGATTGTGTGTAGACCATTAACAACGCATAGTTTACAGTCAGGAACGAACGGCAAATCTCTCAGTGAACAGCATCCAGACAAATCAGGCCTTTCGCAATATTTCAAATACAATCGTGGGAAATGAGTTGGATTCCAAATGGCTCCTGCTGAGAAGAGAAGACTCTAATCTGTTAATGTTAATTTTTAAAGTTAATTTCATGCAATTCTACACATTTATCTATTGGCCTTTGATAAAATGTTGCAGTTTTAAAGCAAGTTTTTGCAGTTATATACCTTTGTTCCATGGGGCAGAGAGAAGATGTAGCAATGTTATAACACATTTCATGTAGTCCAATTCTACTCATTTTGCCATGTGCCAGAGATAGGCCTACATTTGAGCTGTTTTAAAGCAAATTCCCAGCAATTCCACACATTTTGCCATGAACATATCTGAGTAAGAGTAACTAACAGAATCAATGTGGGCCCCCTGGAAGTCAGGGCCACTGGGCAAGGCTAGGCCTACACCTTTCAAACCAACACGTTTTTCTGTCAACTTTAGCTTCTTGGGCATTATCATTTAACTGTAATCTATCAATCAGCAACTTTAATTGTTGTCAGAGAAACAGTACCGAACATTCCATGCTGGAGTAGAAATCTACTGTCTGATAAGGTATAGACGCTTCTGATGCGGGACTTTCTAAAATTTTCTGAAAGGTTATCAGTTGTCGCTATCAACCTGTCTTAAGTAAGAAAAGGGTACAACTCTCAACAGTAAATTTGGACGCTGACTAAGGGGCCCTAAGCGAACGGTATTTCACATATGCCTGGAGCCGGTGTTGTGCCGAAAACCTCCCCCACCTGCCAGAATTCTCCCCCCCTTCGCATTCTTAATTGCTGGGACTTGCTTGCTAGTTGTGATTTCTGCTCTTCAATCCGTTGTCAGTTTAGCCTACATTTCACTGATCTTAGTAGCAGAAAGCATTGTTGTCTGCAGTTTTTGGTTTGGCTTTTTGTTTCAAGTGTATGTGGTGGTTCTAGCTTATGTGGCGCCCAAGGCGAACACCCCCCCCCTTCAGCACCCTCCCCCGGGTGCGGGTGTTGCCCATACCTAAATCCGATACTGATTTGAATTGGTCTATAAAAAAACATCTTTGCCAAAATTCGTCATCTCTCCCATGTATTATTCGACTAGTATTTTTGTAAGTGTAAGGATAATAATTCAGCCATAGTTAATGTGAAATGTTTATTGGTTGCCAACCTTTTTGTCCCTCCTCTATGTTTAATATAACACATACATTCATTTTTAATTTTGGTTGCCTATTCTGATGTGAAGTTTGTTCTATAGAAAGTATTTGACTCTGATGTGTGCCACAGAAAGCATTTGACTCTAGCCACCAAATTAATGAAATTAGAAGGGGGGGGGATTCTGGCAGGGGGAGACTTTCGGCCCTGAAAGGTAATATGCCATTGTAAATTCGCTCTGGCTATCTATTCCCATTTCAGAGCACTCTCGTCTGAGCGCAGAATAACTGATGAATTTACGAACGCTCAAAGACCTATTAAATATCGTCGGTGTCAGTAAACCTCAGTAAAAAAAGAGTAATTCAATTGTTGCCTGCAGCACAGTTACAGTCATCAGCGCTCTGGATAACATGAAAACAGCCTAACCAGCTCAGTTCGGGCAAGTAAAATGGAAAGAGTGAGGTGTTCTCTCATTTAAGTCTGGGAGAAACTAGCAAGCTAGCCAACTTTAGCCAGTTAGCTTGGGTGCTTGACTGCGGTAGTGAGGTCAGAACACTCGTATCAACCCTACTCCTCCACCAGAGCCAACTGACAATCTGACAACTCTCTGAATTTAGAACTCCCAGAGGGCAGTCTGAGCGCTCTCTGGCATTCAAGTGAATTTACATTGTTGAATATGTCCCACATGATAGTCCCCTCATATAAATATATTAGGATACGTGAATAAATATACATGAATAATGATTTCTGAAAAGCACATTACATACTAATGTAAAACTATTTAAATAGCTGGCTTTACCCCTTGGTATGTCAACATCTTGAATGCCCCATTCATGCTCCACAGAACAGATGTATTTGTTCCTGTATGTCTTGTCTTTGTCAATGATGATCATACTGGTCATCTGTCCTTCCTCCCTCTGCTCCAGCTCTTCCCTCTCTGCTTTGGGCACCTCCATTGTTCTGCTGTATTCATCCTCCATCTTCCATGAGATCTTGACTAAGTCTGGAAACATGTCTCTTGCCAGACATAGCAGGGTGGTCTTCCCATTCGGCTCAGGGCTGGACGCTGGGTAGACCGTCACTTTGGGTTTTTGTACATGCTTGTTGTCTGATTTTCAAGAAAAACAATACCATTTACAGTCTGCTTGAAAGGGACATTACACAAGTTTTTAGAAGTTTTGTTTTATATCCAGATTTACTGTCTATATTTAAGTAAACAAATAATTACATAAATAAATAAACCACATGTACCAACTCATTATTTTTTTCATCACTGTCCTTTATAGAATATCTTATTTAAATATAATGTAAATATTATTTAAAACATAGGATTCTTAGCTCAGTATACAGTTCAACTTTCTTGCCCTATATCAAATTACTTTACATTTATATCACACATTTACCTGATTGTGTATATCTCTTAAAGTAAGGACATGCAAATTGTGCATTTGGATTAATTGAAAATCTGAAGGATCAATTGTACAGGGTACAGGCTAATTGAATAGTTCCTATTTGAAGAGCTGTACTGCAGGACGTTTTATCAGTTATTTTGGAAACTGATTAGACATATAGATGAATTATTAATTACTGTTGCTTTCTTTATCTGCTGAAAAATCTGAAGAATGGATCTCTTACCTGTCACATAAAGTCTTGTGCCAGAGCCAAATACAAATCCATACACAGTGAATATTCCCTTGACAAAAAGTAGTCTGCATTGTGTCTTTGCAGGGCCCTGTCTGTAAATTGAAGAGTTTTGCATTTGCTTTTTCCTGCAATCTAGAGCAATAATAATAATAATTAATCCTATGTCTAAAAAAAATCTATGTAAAATAAAATGGACTTATCTGAGGGAACACATGCCCCTATGCCTCCTATGGTCACGTAGCCTCTGCAAATGTTAGCCAATTAACAGAATTTCATGTTTTTCTCCATAATATATTTTTTTACATGTATAATTTACAAGGTTATCAACAAAACAATCGTCCCTTAATTCCCTTTACAGCAGTAAAAGTACACACACACACACACAACACACACACACACAATTACGCAGAATGAGTTGGAACATGATGCCTACAGCACTTAGTTAAAACAAATATTTGGTAAGAATGGTACTCCCAATTTAAAGTTTGGAGCACATCATACAAATTAGGAGTACCAGAAAATATGATAAAATTGGTTGAGATATAATCTATAATGGGCCTATATGAATTATAGCGTCTTCTGAAGCGCATGCTGTGCCCTAGAAGCTTAAATGTAACCCTGTAAAGATATTTGTTTATTGTGAAAAGTTTGATAGAAATACCGGTTATTGAAATTACAACGTTATCTGTGGAAAAATAGGTTTCTACATTATGTAAATCGACCATTTTCAAACCAGCTTAGGTCTCCAGCTGTGCAATGTCACATGCTACAGCAAATAAAAATATATATACATGTATATTATTTTAAGTTAAGAATCAAAATATAAGAATGAAAATTAATGATGTAAATTATAATTTACTCATGGTAGGAAACGAGAATCCTGACCTGCATTTCATTCCAATAAGTTGGCCCTCTGTTACTCCTCCTTGCAGATCTGAGAAACAGCTCCCGATTTCTGCCATGTCTCATTCACCTATCTCTTCAGGTACCAGTAGAAGAAGTTAGCCCTACACTGGCTGACAACTACAAATTAAGGAGACACTCTTTCCCTCCTAGTCTTTCCTGTGTAGGTCTCTGATGAAGGTTGACTGACCGAAAGCTCAGTCATTATCAAAAATCAATTTACATACACACAGGGCACATCAGGAGAACGAAGTTTAGACACTGTTTACTCATTGGCAAGACATCTTGCAAATGTATTTAGAATTCCTTTTAGGGTAGCATTTCACCTTGGATTTGAAAAAGACACCACTCTAACCTCTGATTATGTCACATCCTGTGGTGCAGAAACCTTCTCATGAATTGAAAGCTTCGTTAAAACCACAGAGTGTTTGTACAGGCTGTTTGGATCAGTTCTCACTGTGGAGTCCTGTGTCCCAGCAGGCAGAGTAGGTGGCAGAATGGGACGCTATAACTGACTGGATCTTCAGTTAACTGGTGTCAGACTCCCTCTCAAAACAGAAATCTGCTCTCTGAGGATGAGATGTATCTGAAGTGACGGAATTGTAATCAAAATCAAAGTATAGAATCCAGGTGAAGGGTTCACCCTCTCTCTTCTGGTACTAATAGACAAGTTTACCCCAACACACACCTGGTCTCTGATATCTGGTCCTGTTGCAGCAACTGTCCTGAAGCAGCCACTGTAAAACATGAATGATCACAAAAAGAATCACAGCCGAGTTACTACATTCAAATATTTGTATACAGGTTGGATGAATGACTTACCCAGAGAAAGAGAGAATATTATTATACCACAGTCCATGTTCAGTGAATATGTGCTTAAGAATTGAGAAAATCAAAAGCTACATGTGTTATTATTATTATTATTACTATATAACATTGAACAATATGAATATAAATAAGAAATGATCACTGAAAATCTAATTGATTTCACAGACCTTTACTGAAGTATGATTTGTATCATATAGTCAATTATGAAATCCAGCTGGGGTGTGTCGTCAAACATTTCCTCTGATTATGTGACTTCCGCTGGTGCTAAAACTTAAAAATGTTTTTTTTAAAATACAGCTTGATTAATTGACAGCTCAAGAATCAAGGTAAAAGTGTCTCCCTCCTTCTTCCAGTTCCCGTAGACATACATAGTACACTGATCATTGTCTTGGCAGCTGAAGGAGATAGCCTCACTGTCAAGACTTCTATGAATGGTGGGTGGAGGAGTCAAGCGCAGAGAGCAGGTAGTTCCGTATGTGGATCTTTTATTCCAATGACAGCAGAAAAACGGGTATGTAAAACATAGGGGCGCATGAAACAACCCGTCCAAATAAACAGGACTAAAATTGGTTGAAGGCTCCATCGGCCTCGGCCGACCACCGTAGACGCACCAGCCCCCCCTTCAGCAGTGAGGTAATGGGCGCCGCCACTTGTCCAAAACCCCGGATAAACGTCGGGTAGTAATTGGCAAACCCTAAAAACCGCTGCATCTCCTTTACCGTGGTCAGAGTCAGCCAATTATGCCCGGCATGTGTGACAGAATAAATCAAGATGTCATCAATATAGACTACCATACCCTGCCCATGCAAGTCCCTGAGAATCTCATCTACAAAGGATTGGAAGACGGCTGGAGCATTCTTCAACCCATACAGCATGACGAGGTACTCCCGCTCCGTGGCTTGACGACTCAATGCGAGCTCACAGAACAGGGCTCCGGAAGGCCGAGCGGAAATGGAGGAAAACTCGCCTCCCTGCGGACCTGGCATCCTTTCACTCCCTCCTCTCTACATTTTCCTCCTCTGTCTCTGCTGCTAAAGCCACTTTCTACCACTCTAAATTCCAAGCATCTGCCTCTAACCCTAGGAAGCTCTTTGCCACATTCTCCTCCCTCCTGAATCCTCCTCCCCCTCCCCCCCTCCTCCCTCTCTGCAGATGACTTCGTCAACCATTTTGAAAAGAAGATCGACGACATCCGATCCTCGTTTGCTAAGTCAAACAACACCGCTGGTTCTGCTCACACTGCCCTACCCTGTGCTCTGACCTCTTTCTCCCCTCTCTCTCCAGATGAAATCTCGCGTCTTGTGACGGCCGGCCGCCCAACAACCTGCCCGCTCGACCCTATCCCCTCCTCTCTTCTCCAGACCATTTCCGGAGACCTTCTCCCTTACCTCACCTCGCTCATCAACTTATCCCTGACCGCTGGCTACGTCCCTTCCGTCTTCAAGAGAGCGAGAGTTGCACCCCTTCTGAAAAAACCTACACTCGATCCCTCCGATGTCAACAACTACAGACCAGTATCCCTTCTTTCTTTTCTCTCCAAAACTCTTGAACGTGCCGTCCTTGGTCAGCTCTCCCGCTATCTCTCTCAGAATGACCTTCTTGATCCAAATCAGTCAGGTTTCAAGACTAGTCATTCAACTGAGACTGCTCTTCTCTGTATCACGGAGGCGCTCCGCACCGCTAAAGCTAACTCTCTCTCCTCTGCTCTCATCCTTCTAGACCTATCGGCTGCCTTCGATACTGTGAACCATCAGATCCTCCTCTCCACCCTCTCCGAGTTGGGCATCTCCGGCGCGGCCCACGCTTGGATTGCGTCCTACCTGACAGGTCGCTCCTACCAGGTGGCGTGGCGAGAATCTGTCTCCTCACCACGCGCTCTCACCACTGGTGTCCCCCAGGGCTCTGTTCTAGGCCCTCTCCTATTCTCGCTATACACCAAGTCACTTGGCTCTGTCATAACCTCACATGGTCTCTCCTATCATTGCTATGCAGACGACACACAATTAATCTTCTCCTTTCCCCTTCTGATGACCAGGTGGCGAATCGCATCTCTGCATGTCTGGCAGACATATCAGTGTGGATGACGGATCACCACCTCATGCTGAACTTCGGCAAGACGGAGCTGCTCTTCCTCCCGGGGAAGGACTGCCCGTTCCATGATCTCGCCATCACGGTTGACAACTCCATTGTGTCCTCCTCCCAGAGCGCTAAGAACCTTGGCGTGATCCTGGACAACAAACTGTCGTTCTCAACTAACATCAAGGCGGTGGCCCGTTCCTGTAGGTTCATGCTCTACAACATCCGCAGAGTACGACCCTGCCTCACACAGGAAGCGGCGCAGGTCCTAATCCAGGCACTTGTCATCTCCCGTCTGGATTACTGCAACTCGCTGTTGGCTGGGCTCCCTGCCTGTGCCATTAAACCCCTACAACTCATCCAGAACGCCGCAGCCCGACTAGTGTTCAACCTTCCCAAGTTCTCTCACGTCACCCCGCTCCTCCGCTCTCTCCACTGGCTTCCAGTTGAAGCTCGCATCCGCTACAAGACCATGGTGCTTGCCTACGGAGCTGTGAGGGGAACGGCACCTCAGTACCTCCAGGCTCTGATCAGGCCCTACACCCAAATAAGGGCACTGCGTTCATCCACCTCTGGCCTGCTCGCCTCCCTACCACTGAGGAAGTACAGTTCCCGCTCAGCTCAGTCAAAACTGTTCGCTGCTCTGGCTCCCCAATGGTGGAACAAACTCCCTCATGACGCCAGGACAGCGGAGTCAATCACCACCTTCCGGAGACACCTGAAACCCCACCTCTTTAAGGAATACCTAGGATAGGATAAAGTAATCCTTCTCACCCCCCTCCCCCTTAAAATATTTAGATGCACTATTGTAAAGTGGTTGTTCCACTGGATGTCATAAGGTGAATGCACCAATTTGTAAGTCGCTCTGGATAAGAGCGTCTGCTAAATGACTTAAATGTAATGTAAATGTACTCATAGTGGCCTGATGTGGTACTAACCGCTGTTTTCCACTCGTCTCCTCCCAGAATACGCACCAGATTATACTCGCTCCTGAGGTCCAGTTTTGTGAAGAAACGCGCTCCGTGGAATGATTCCACCGCCGTAGCGATGAGAGGTAGCAGATAACTAAATCCCACTGTGATCGAATTGAGACCTCGATAATCAATGCACGGACGCGGTCCTCCCTCCTTTTTCCTCACAAAAAATAAACTTGAGGGGACGGGTGACATGGAGGGCCGAATGTCCCCGTCTCAGAGCTTCCGTGACATATGTTTCCATAGCCAACGTCTCCTCCTGTGACAATGGGTACACGTGACTCCGGGGAAGTGCAGCGTTCTCCTGGAGGTTTATCACGCCATCCCACCGTCGATGGGGTGGTAATTTGGTCGCCTTTTTCTTACTAAAAGCGATAGCCAAATCGGCAATATTCTGGGGGAATGCGCACCTTGGAAACCTGGTCTGGACTCTCCACCGTCGTAGCACCGATGGAAACTCCTATACACCTACCTGAACACTCGTCTGACCACCCCTGAAGAGCCCTCTGTCTCCAGGAAATGAGGGGAGTGTGACTAGATAGCCAGGGAACCCCCAACACCACTGGAAACCCAGGTGAATCAATAAGGTAGAAACTAATCTGCGTTACCATGTCCAGCGGAATCGTGGCCTCCCTGACCAGCCCTGATCCTAACGGTCGGCTATCTAAGGAGTGCACGGGGAAAGGTGGGTCTATCTCCACCAACGGAATACCCAACTTACGGGCGAGTCCGCGATCCATAAAACTCCCAGCTGCGCCTGAATCGACTAGCGCCTTATGCTGGAGAAAGGGGAAAAACACAGGGGGAAAAAATAAACAAAAACATGTGACCAACAGGGAGCTCTGGGTGAGTTTTGTGCCTACTCACCTGGGGTGGCAGAGAAGTGTCCCGCCTGCCAGCTCGACTCCCAGAGGGACTCCTCCAGCACCGGTCCGAAGTGTGTCCTCTCCGGCCACAGTAGGCGCAGGAGGAGCCTCCTCCTCCGGTCCCCATAGATGCAGCTCTTCCCAACTCCATCGGAGTTGGAGCGGGAGAGCTGTAAGGTGGAATTGACAGGACCCCTTCTGAACGCCCGCGGGCAGCTAGCAGGTTGTCCAGTCGAATCGACATGTCTATAAATTCATCGAGGGAGAGTGTGGTGTCCCGACAAGCTAGCTCCCGGCGGACGTCCTCCCGGAGGCTGCATCGGTAATGTTCCATCAGGGCCCTGTCATTGGTCCTTCTGTAGCTCAGTTGGTAGAGCATGGCGCTTGTAATGCCAGGGTAGTGGGTTCGATCCCCGGGACCACCCATATGTAGAATGTATGCACACATGACTGTAAGTCGCTTTGGATAAAAGTGTCTGCTAAATGGCATATATTATTATTATTATTATTCCACCCTGCACCAGCAGCCAGGGTCCGGAACTCCAAGGCGAAGTCCTGCGCACTCCTCGTCTCCTGTCTGAGGTTGAACAGTTGCTCGCCCTGGACTGGGCCAACGCTGTCTGGAACAGGCCGGACTCAGCTCGGGACCACTACCCGGAGTTCACCCACCGTTTTCGAGCTGTGTTTGACCACCCACCAGAGGGCAAAGCGGCGGGTGAACTCCGGGTAGTGGTCCCGAGCCGAGTCCGGGCTGTTCCAGACAGCGTTGGCCCAGTCCAGGGCCCTACCCGACAAACAGGAGACGAGGAGGCTCACACTTTCCTCACTCGAGGGAGTCGGACGCACGGTAGGCAGGTAGAGCTCGTGCTGGAGCAAAAATCCCTGGCAGCCAGCCGCCGCTCCCATCGTACTCCCTCGGGGGGAGAGATGCAATGTGCTGGACCCAGACGACAACATAGGTGGAGTCGGTGGCGTCGTCTGTGGAGGAGCTGGGGTAGATGTCGGTAGACCACTCCTCTCCCATCGCTCCATCCTCTCCATCATCTGGTCCATCGCCGAACCGATTCGATGGAGGACAGCTGTATGATGATGGACGCGCTCTTCCATAGTTGGGAGAGGGGTGTTCGCTGCTCCTGCTGACTCCATTCAGTTGGTGCGGGTCCTGTCAAGACTTCTATGAATGCTGGGTGGAGGAGTCAAGCGCAGAGAGCTGGTAGTTCCATACGTGGATCTTTTATTCCAATGACAGCTGAAAAACGGACATGCAAAAACACAAGGGCGCATGAAACAACCCGTCCAAATAAACAGGACTAAAACTGTCCGGAAAAATAGAGATCACAATAATCAACCAACACCATAAAACAGAGAACAAGCCCGTACAATAACCAGCAGGCCTAGTGCCCTTAAATAGCCTACAAACAAAACTAAACTCAAAACAGGTGTAAACAATTAGACCCAACTAACAGAAACAAAAGGAAAGGGAAGAGATGGCAGCTGGTAGGCCGGTGACTACAACGGCCGAGCGCCGCCCGAACAGGAAGAGGCACCATTTTCTGTGGGATTCGTGACACTCACCCTCTGTCTCAGTCCAAAAAATCTCCTGGTCCAATTTCTACCCTGCCACTGAAACTGCAATGACAACATGACAACAACAACACACTGAGAAGAAAATACATGAGCAAAAATAATTAAAATAATTTACATGTGTCCACAATCTTTGCATCAATCAAAGACTTAAAATTCAGACAGAGAAACTACTTTCCACAAGTAATTTTCAGTTGCTCCATGACCAGGGTTTATTGAAGGAAAAAAGGATTGTAAGTGATGAATGGACAAAGTGGAACTGACAGCATTTTAGCAACATTAAATCTTCTTAAAATCTGTTCATGTACACCCCCAGGAAGAATATGACATATTTAAAAAGCTGACAAGCGAGCACCAAGATCATTCACTTTTTCATAAATTCTTAGAATGTTTGGGAATTACGCATACTAAGGCATTTGTGAAAATTCTATAGCAATATTGAGTTGGAAAGTGGCTGTGCGTTTGGAAAATGAATAAACACTGCAGAAAATAAAACCTAATAAACGACGCAACAGCGCAAAAGCCACAAAATACACCTGAATGGATTTCTGCAAATATGTAAACACCACGTGAGTCCTCTTATATTTGGGATCCCTACTGTCCTATTGATCAAATAACCAAGAAAAGGTAGGCTCCCTCTCCCTCAGTTATAAACATCAATAACAACAAGAACATCAACTAACGCTAGCCAGAGCAAGATGAGCTAAAATCTAATGAAGGAAAATTAGATAAACCCTCAAACGTTTTCAGCTAGATGGCTGTCAAAAATCGCACTCATAAATGATGGGGAATTGTAGCCTACTCATCCTTCTGCAGCTTGCCTGCCAATGCATGCTTGTCCCAACCAAGCACCAAAGCTAACTGGCTAAGCTAGCCAGAAAATCTCGCGTAAAATACTGAGGTAGCCATTTTTCCAATCGCTTCTTATGAGAAAACAATTGCCTCGACGGATATATATGTTAAAAACACCTTGAGGATGGATCCTAAACAACGTTTGCCGTGTTTCTGCCGATATTATGGAGCAAATTTTTTTTTAAATTTGGCGTTTCAGTTGCAGCATTTTCCGGTTGATTTCTCAACCAAGCATGATGAAATGGGAGCTATTTCAAAAATAATATTTTTGGAAAAAAGGAACATTTGCTATCTAACTGGGAGTCTCCTGAGTGAAAGCATCCGAAGTTATTCAAAGGTAAATTATTTAATTTTGTTGCTTTTCTTATTTTCGTGAAAATGTTGCCTGCTGCCAGCAGAGCCAAGCATAGCATTATGCCATGATAAACTTACATTACAGCGTTGGCTGTAATGCATATTTTGAAAATCTGCGATGACAGTGTTGTTAATAAAAGGCTAAGCTTGTGTTTGAATATATTTTATTTCATTTCATTTGTGATTTTCATGAATAGGAAACGTTTCTGGGGAACTTATGTCTGCTGCGTTATGCAAATGTATTTAAGGCTATGATTACGATCCCGGATCCGGGATTGCTCGTCGCAAAAGGTTAAAGATAAGTCTGATTGCTGATTTCACCAATAAGCCAAGGAACAAGGAACATACCCCAACAAGTAGTTGACAGTTAGAGGACGTTTCTTTTTTGCTGAGTTTATATGCAGTATATATATTTTTAAGGGTAGATCAGCTTTAATAGTGCAGATAGATTGTGGCTTCCATCAATGTAATTGTCTGCCTAATTTCCAATCCACCATATACATCACAGACAAACTGAATTGGTCCACTCACACTGACAGCGTCGTGAAGAAGGCGCAGCAGCGCCTCTTCAACCTCAGGAGGCTGAAGAAATTCGGCTTGTCACCAAAAGCACTCACAAACTTCTACAGATGCACAATCGAGAGCATCCTGGCGGGCTGTATCACCACCTGGTACGGCAACTGCTCCGCCCTCAACCGTAAGGCTCTCCAGAGGGTAGTGAGGTCTGCACAACGCATCACCGGGGGCAAACTACCTGCCCTCCAGGACACCTACACCACCCAATGTTACAGGAAGGCCATAAAGATCATCAAGGACATCAACCGCCCGAGCCACTGCCTGTTCACCCCGCTATCATCCAAAAGGCGAGGTCAGTACAGGTGCATCAAAGCTGGGACCGAGAGACTGAAAAACAGCTTCTATCTCAAGGTCATCAGACTGTTAAACAGCCACCACTAACATTGAGTGGCTGCTGCCAACACACTGTCATTGACACTGACCCAACTCCAGCCACTTTAATAATGGGAACTGATGGGAAATGATGTAAATACATCACTAGCCACTTTAAACAATGCTACCTTATATAATGTTACTTACCCTACATTATTCATCTCATATGCATACGTATATACTGTACTCTATATCATCGACTGCATCCTTATGTAATACATGTATCACTAGCCACTTTAACTATGCCACTTTGTTTACTTTGTCTACATACTCATCTCATATGTATATACTGTACTCGATACCATCTACTGTATGCTGCCCTGTACCATCACTCATTCATATATCCTTATGTACATATTCTTTATCCCCTTACACTGTGTATAAGACAGTAGTTTTGGAATTGTTAGTTAGATTACTTGTTGGTTATCACTGCATTGTCAGAACTAGAAGCACAAGCATTTCGCTACACTCGCATTAACATCTGCTAACCATGTGTATGTGACAAATAAAAATTTGATTTGATTTGATTTACATTTTTGTAAATATACCTTCCTTTATTATTTTCCCCTAACCTTACCATCCCTCCCATTTTTAGAGTAATCTAATGGACAACAACACTTATCTTCTACTTCTAGCTCATACATACTGTCACGCCCTGACCTTAGAGATCCTTTTATTTCTCTGTTTGGTTAGGTCAGGGTGTGATTAGGGTGGGCATGCTAGTTCTAGTTTTTTTTTTCGTTTCTATGTTGGCCTGGTATGGTTCCCAATCAGAGGCAGCTGTCTATAGTTGTCTCTGATTGGGAATCATATTTAGGCAGCCTGTTCCCACCTGTTGTTTGTGGGATCTTGTGTTTATGCATTGTTGCGTGTGAGCACTGCATTGATTCACGATCTTGCCTTTCTTCTGTATTGTTTTGGTGAGTTTCTTAAATTAAACATGTGGAACTCTACGCACGCTGCGCTTTGGTCCATTCTAACTTACGTGACACATACTATATACATTTTAAAAAACACAGTATATTTTACAATAGTTATCTTTTCTTTGTTTTTAGTCCCATCCTTCAGTTCCACTCAACCATTCCCATCTATCTTTGAACACCATACAGTTTTGATTTCTATTTGCCTTTTTTTCCCAACCTTAATGTGATGCTTCACCAAAGTTCTGAACCTTTCTATTCTCATAGATTCTCCATATTGTAAATGTAAAAACAATGTTTACAACGAGTATTATTATATTATTGAACGATTGACTATGACTTTTTAAATCACCCAGCAGTGCTATTTGCAGAGGGGGACATAACTTGGCAGGGGTCTGGGGTCGTCACATTTTCATCTAAAGCACATTTTCTGCATTTCTACACAATCTAATATGACCCATGGCCCTTCTAGCCGACAATTTAGAACAATAAAAAGTAAACAAAAATGCCCACAGTCATCAAGCTAGGTAAGAGATTATTAAATATGTTCAACTTCATTGGGATCGGGGGCAGAATTTTCACATCTGGATGAAAAGCGTGTCCAAAGTAAACTGCCTGCTACTCAGGCCCAGAACATAAGATATGCATATTATTAGTGTATTGGGATATAAAACACTCTGAAGTTTCTAAAACTGTTTGAATGATGTCTGTGAGTGTAACATAACTTATTTGGCAGGCGAAACCCCGAGGACAAACCATTTAGAATTGTTTTATTTTTTGAGGTCACTCTCTTTTTCCTTAGGAATTGGCTGATGTATTTCGTGGATTTGGTGCATTATATGTTCATCTTATAATAATACAGGTTTAATAAGTGTGAAGAAGAAAGGGAATACCCAGCAGAAGTTGGTATTAAAAATATAGAGTAATATTGTTAGGATGGAATGAAATTAAAACAATGCCTTCTAATGATCTGAATAGGAAATATGTTATTAGTTATTAGTGGCTTTTGGATAGACTAATAACGGCAAGTTTCAATCCGTGGGTGAAAGCGAGTCTTGTTCGCTGGGCTATATCAGGCTGTAAGGGACGCAGTGGGACATTTGAAGCATAGGTCTGAATAGTTGAATCAAACGATCTTTGACAGTTTCTGATTACTGTTGCTCGGTTTTGTACTTTAATAAAGTAAGACCAGTGAATTTGAGCAGGAAGGTAATGTAATTTAAAACGAAAACCAAGTCTGTTTCCATTACGTGGAACAGTGGCAAGTATATAAAGTGAATGTTTTAACACTGAATATTGAGCTGATAAATACTGAGCTGATGGCACCAACTTTTTGAAGGTCCTAGATTTGTTTAAAAAATGTTTTATATTTTGACTAAATCAATCCAATAGGTTAAAAGGATAGGATTGCCAGAAAGGGGCTCTGGGATTGTTTACTTTGGAAGGTGTCTATTCCTCGTAATGTGACTATATTATCTGTTTTGAGTAGGATTCTTTCTTCCAGGACTGATGGAAGTCCACTACCACATGTATGTTAAGGGAACTCCCACATTAAATAAGGCCTGGGAATGTTGTTTGTTTTTACCCTACTGTCACGCCCTGACCATAGTTTGCTTTGTATGTTACTATGTTTTGTTTGGTCAGGGTGTGATCTGAGTGGGCATTCTATGTTGGATGTCTAGTTTGTCTGTTTCTGTGTTTGGCCTGCTATGGTTCTCAATCAGAGGCAGGTGTTAGTCATTGTCTCTGATTGGGAACCATATTTAGGCCTGTTTTGTCATTGTGGGTTGTGGGTGATTGTCTGTGTAGTTGCCTGTGTCTGCACACGGTTTCGTAGCGTCACGGTTGTTTTGGTTAAGTATTCTTCTTGTTTTTTGTCATTCAATAAAATAATGGGTACACACCACACTGCGCTTTGGTCTACTTCTTACAACGATCGTTACACCTACATCAAGAATGCTTGTTAGTGTTTCAATACCATTTGATTTATTGCGTGGGGTTATTTTTATTAGATTTCAGTGGGTTTTTCACCAGTTATAGCTAAGGTACCTTGAAAGGGTTACACAAATAGAATTTCTGAGTTTTAATTGAACATGTGTATTCTTTTGGTAAAGAATGTACTGAAGCAACTGTAATCTGGAATATGAAATGTATGACATGTTTGACTGTTTTTAAATAATTAATCTAATACAGAAAGAAACACTTTCTAGTGTGGTTTGATCGCCCTCACTGGAAAGCCAAGAGATGGTTGGTTGATGATTTGATGATTTAAGGTAATTTGTAATACTGATTTGAAGGTCATTTATAATACTGATAATTACAGAAAAGTATATATTTAATAGTTATATGTGTGATTCGGACCACAAGATGGATAGTCCTGTCTCTAGTCTATTTTTCTATTCCTTGAATCACGTTATGGGTATATACATTTTTCTTTATGGAGTTATTATGGGTAGTGATTCTAATTCACTGTTGTTTTGTTTTATGTTTTTTACACATTAATCACGATGGTGAGTATGTGTCAAAATGGGGAATAACCAGTGTTTTGAGGTTTTTGGATTGAAGTTTATACACCTTGAGTGATATGTAGGGATGTAATGACTGATATATGAAGGAGTGTAATTGTATTGTTTGTTCTGTTTTGTTTTCAATAAATCTCACCAGATTGGGTCTGCTGGATGATCGGGATAATTTCCTGATCCTATGTCTCTGCGATGACGTTGACAGTGTGATAAAGTGAGTATAACCAATTTGGAAAAAATGTTACAATAGAATGTGTTGGTATTCTCTTTGACATTTTAAAGAGGTTTGTATTAATAATATTTGTCCGAAGTAATAGTTTGTCATAAAGTAGATCATTTGTCTGGATTTCCTGAATCAGATATGAACTGAATTGTTGTTCTGATCTGTCCATTCACAAGGTTTTGGACGATATGGTATCTAGATGCATTGAAAGGGATAATTTGACCAAACTGTGTGGACCTCCAAACCCCCTCTCACCGGCTGAAGAAATGTCGTTCACTACTGCCCTGTCCTGCACCACTTCTACCAAGAGACCTGAGTCCGACCCAGCAACCAGTGTACAGCATCCAGTTAAATTTATCAACTGCCTTTTGAGCATGGTGAACAGAAGACAAGTGAGCATGGACAATGGACAAGCCATAATAGGGGTTGTGGTGGGGTTCAGGTGAGAGTTGTAGTGGGGCCATCCACTTTGAACTGTGAAGCTATATGAAGAAACATGAGAAATGCCAGAGATTGAATGGTCATCTGCTATTGAGTTAGACTTGTCTAAAATTGTTATTTTGGGGTATCAGATTCACGGAGGAGGTTTACACACTGCTAAATGTATAGTTATTTAGGCTAACAATACATTGAGATACCCATCTGTCATTAACATGCCACTCAAGACAGTGTAAAACAGGGGATGTAATGATAAAAAGTTAATACTGGTAATTAGTACAAACCGTCTATATTTGATCCCATTTGCAAATGTATTTTCTAACTTTATTGGTGTGTGCTAAGTTGAGGGTCTTGAATTTGAGTGACCCCTCATAACCCTATTTAGCTGATTTTTTTCCCTATGCCTGATTACATGTCTGTTGAAGACTTATGATAATCCATAACACAGACGTAAACATATTGAGTTAATGGTGCAGCATGTCCATAGGCCATGCTCACGGCGGGAGTTATGTGAATGGTGCTCCCAAGGTAGGGTTAAGGGCCTACCGTCATGGTGACCCTGTGGCAAAATGGACAGTCTCAACGAAGCTATTGCTTGTGTGTAGTCATAGTTTGTACGGATGTTTGAATTCATATATTCCTTTCCCCCTTCTGAGAATGAAGGGTGGGTTGAAACCCAATGACAACGGAGGTAATTTACAATAGTAATGTACTAAGTGTAAGAAAGTATTTTATTTTCCCTCATCTTAATGCGTGTTTAATGGAAATGCTTGAAAGTAATTTTCTATTAGGTTGAGACTTAGTCTTAAAAGGGAGGAAATGTCGTGGAAAATTGCATAATTAGTCATGCTATCCCGTGTTTTACTGCTTAAAGAATAGACTCTTGTTATATGTTGGTGTTTTTCCTAACCTGATGCAAACCTGTCTTGGTGTGACTTAGTCATAAGACTGGGTTTACAGGTAAGTCCTGAGTGGTATAAGACACTGCATCTCAGTGCAAGAGGTGTCACTGCAGTGCCTAGTTTGAATCCAGGCTTCATCACATCTGGCTTTGATTGGGAGTCCCATAGGGCGGTGCACTATTTGCCCAGTGTTGTCTGGGTTTAGCTGGGGTAGGCCGAGTTTAATAAAATTAATGTAATAAGAAACATTTGGGTGCAACTGCAGCATGTGAAATCCTGTGGGTTTATTATCTACAGAAAGTCACATGTATGGAACCTTGCAGAAAGGAGTACAATATAGTGTTTGTTGTTGTGAATGCAGTTAGATGGTTGAGCCCTCAGGCTATCAACCTTGTGCTATCTTAAGTTTATACAGACAACAAATGACCTTTTACACACTATCTGCTGACTGCCACGTATACAAAAAGGGGTTGCATGTATTTTTTATATGAAGCATTGAATCGGCATTGTTCATTGATCTTTTCAACTATACGCTGTTGAGTGGATAGTTGATTCTCCATTTTGCAAATCTTATAATAAAGTGTTGTTTGAAAGAACCTGCAGTCTCTCTCTTCCCTTTGATTAGGTATTCCACGACAGAAACCCAAATCACCCGCAACAATTATGACTTCCAAAACTTTTTCAGTTTAACGTAAACTCAACCCCTGTCTGTATGCTTCGCCCCCAGGGTACTCCTGGCACATCCATTCATACTATCTGGGAGTGCCCAGAGGTCTTCTCCTTTTGGCAATCTGTGGCTTCATCATTATCAGGCAACTTGTTTTCATCCATCCAATGTCTTCCCAATGTTCTACGTATTTAAAATGTTTTATTTTTGTACCCCACTTTTTCTCACCAATATCGATCTTGTCTGCCCACAACGAGGAGTCACTAGGACGTGATGTACCGAGTAAAGCCCCCCTAGCCAATTCCTCCCCTAATCCGGATGACTCTGAGCCAGTTGTGCACCATCCTCCGAGCCATGGCCAGTTGTGACACAGCCCAGGAATGAACCCTGGTCTGTAGTAACGCCTTTAGCACTGTGATACAGTACCTTAGACTGCTGCGCCACAGGGAAGGCCCATGTGCTACTTCTTAATGATGAACCTAACAGAGGCAGACAAGGATTTGGCTTGCTGTCCTAACAGCAGCCAAGAGAATACTGTAGCTCAACTTGAATATACTGTAGCTCAATTTGAACTGGCATAATCTGAGAATATTAACACTTGACACTATAAAATCATCACTTTAATATAAGTACCTAAGTAAGAAGATCCTGTGGGTGGGAAAGGTTGTGGGATAAATGTGGGATAAATGTGTATTTGTGTAAAGTCCGTTGGTTTGTGTTTATTTAATTTATTTGTCAACTAAGAAATTACAACTCTGGTATGGATTTGCGGTAGATTCTGCCTATCATCTGTGTAATGTACCTGAAACACAATTAATATTGCTGATCCATGAGTATTGTCAGCCAGGACCAACCTATCACTGGGCGTTTCAACTCTGCCATGCCTAAGAACACCCCTTAGCCATCCTATATTCACGATATACCCAGATAGCACACAAACCTCTGCCCAATCTCTGCACATGATTTATACAGGACACATCAGGAAGAAGCAGTTTAGACACGGTTTGCTCATTGGCGAGACATCTCGCCTATGTATTTAGAATTCCTTTTAGAATAGGATTTAACTTTGAATTTGTGAAAGACACTATCTACTCTAACCTCTTATGTCACTTCAGTTCTCCCTCTGGGGTCCCAAGGCCCAGCAGGAACAGTAATAGGTGGCAGAACGGGGCACTTTAACTGACTGGATTTTCAGCTTATTGAGTCAGACTCCCTCTCAAAAGTGAAATCTGCTCTCTAAGGATGAGTGCTATCTGAGGTGATGCAATTGTCATCAAAAACAATGTATAAAATCCAGGTGAAGGATTCACACTCTCTCTTCTGGTACCAGTGGACTACGTTACCCAAAAACATTGCTACCAGAAACATTGCAGCCGAAGGAGACACTGTCTTTCTCTCCTAGTCTCCGATATCAGGTCCTGTTGTAGCTGTTGTCCTGAAGCAGCCACTGCGAAACAGAAGTGGATCACTAAAGAACTCACAGTAGAGTTACTACATTCAAATATTAGATACCAGTTGGATGCAGGTTGGATGAACCACTTACCTAGAAAAAGAGAATATTATTATACCACAGTCCATGTTCAGTGAATTTGTGCTTAAGAAATGAAAAGCTACGTGTTCGATATAACATTAAGCAATATCAGTAAAAGTCACATTTATTACACAGATCTTTACTGAAGTATGGTTTTCAGCATATTGTCGATTATGAAGATGAGAGGTGAAACACCAGCTGGGAGAGACATCTAAAAATGTTCCTCTGATTATGTTTTTTTATTTTTATAAATTCACAGCTTGACTAAAACCACAGAGTTTTTGTACAGGGTGAATGGATCTGTTGTCACTGTGGGTTCCAGCAGGCACAGTAGTAGGTGGCAGAATGGGAGACTTTAACAGACTGGATTTTTAGATCAGTTGTTATTCACAGTTGTTACTGAGAAGTCATCTTGATCACTGAAAATCTAATTGATTTCACAGATCTTTACTGAAGTATGGTTTGTATCATACAGTCGATAATGAAGATCAGAGGTGAAACACCAGCTGGGAGTGTCATTTCAAACAGTTCCTCCCTACTGTTCAAAAATAACTTGTTTTTTCTCCTCCATTAGTTCAGAGCTTGATTATAACCACAGAGTTTGTGTACAGGGTGTGTGGATCAGTTCTCACTGTGGGCTCCTAGAAAGATAGCAGGCACAGTAGTAGGTGGCAGAATGAGAGACTTTAACTAACTGGATCTTCAGATCACATCTGTTATTTCTCACGGATGAGAAATCATATTTTTGAGGATGGTTGTAACTTGCATCGACAGCGCAGTTATCCTTTTCGATGTCGAGAATCAAGGTAAAAGGTTCTCCCTTCTTCTTCTGGTACCAGAAGACATACGTTTCACACTGGTCCTTGTCTTTGCAGCTGAAGGAGACAGCCTGTCCCTGTGTCCTAGTCCATGATATCTCCTGGTCCAATTTCTGCCCTGCCACAGACACTGCAATGGCAACATGATAACAACACACTCAGTCAAAAATACATTAGCAAAAGTTACAAGTAATTACGTGTCCACAATCTTTGCATCAATCATAGGCTAAATTCAGACAGAGAGAACATTTTCCACAAGTCATTTCCAGTCGCTCCATGGCCAGGGTGCATTGAAGGAGAGAAAAAAATATTGTAAGTGATGGATGGACAAACACTTACTTAAATAAAGTGAATAAAGAATGACCACAAGGCCTAGGGACATTTCTATGATGATTCTGATGTGTCCTCTATTGAACCTGAAGATAATTGTGTTTAGTTGGAGCAGAGATGATGTGAGGTGAAACACTGTCAGTTGGGCCTTGTGGTTTTTTCTGCTCCTCCAATGTGATGTCATTTCCTGTGGTTGTTGAAAAGTGGTATGTTCCAATTATATTATCTACTTATTTCTCCTTCCTCCCAAAGAGTGCACTTGTTCACTTCCCGTCACTAATTTGAAAATATATATAACTCTAAGAATGCATGTTTTATCCTGTAAAGGGTAATCTGGGATAAACCAAGAATGATTATCCCACCACTATTAGATAACTAGCTGGGGAGAACCTGAAGAAATGACCACTAAATGTAAAAGACAGCTATGGATGACAGTAAAACCCAATAATGCATTAGTAAATAAGATAAGATGGTACTATAAATCCCTCAAAAGGTCAATTTGATTGCACCAGCCAATAATACATTACAATAAATCCACACAAGAACACACAGACACCCCCAATTTTGATTCCCAATAAACATACCATTTTTGCAGACAGCTACAGGTAGCTTCATAAGATTTGGTAGTGGTGCTTGAATAATTATAGCTAGTAAGCTTTGATCCGCATGGATTCCAAAAATGTCTGGTCACTGCCAAGAGTTTCTTCCTGTGAAGCACATTGTGTTGCATCTATGTCTAAAATGTGCTATACAAATAAAGCTTGATTGGATTTGATTTTCCATCTTATCAATCGGGACCATTGATTTTGGCTAGATTATCTACGATCACCTATGTTATGTTACTATTAATTTACAGCATTTTAATATACCATTTAAGGTTCATAGTTCACCATGGCTGTAAGTAATGACGTACTGATCTGAGCAAAGAACAAAACACCTACAGTATGACCATTTCAAATATCTATCTTTGACATAAACACGGCTAATATAGTAACACTCTACTGTGATTTGTGAACTAGCATCAAAGGTTAAATGTGTGTAACAAAAACATCCTGTTGCATGTAGCTAACAAACTGTCAACGCTGTAGCCGACAAAGCACAATGAGACTATATCCCAGCCTTTTTGTTTTACATTGATAAGAGAGTACTCTCCTATCTTATTCAACACAGTAAAATAATAAGGTTCATCCATTTAAGACACCAAGTGAATTTTCAGTGGCAAGCCTGTGTGTGTTTAGGAAGTAACAGTTACCTACCACATTTTAACAAGAAGTACATTTCTTGTTAATTCAATGTTGTAATTCTGTGGACTAGCTTTTTATGAATTTATTATTGGTTTTACTCATCTAGTATTCTGTATTTTGGATGAAAGTATAAATTGTATTATTAATTTATTTTATAGTATTATATATAGTTGTTGTGGGTATTTCATTGGCTTTAAATAAAATGTAACAGTTGACCATATTGTTAAAGGGCCTTCTTTGGAAGTGTAGAGAAAAAAAAAGGCTGTTAATAAGACATTTGGGTAATACTTTACATTACAGCACAACAAGATAATAACGTGGAAACATACTTAAAATACCTCTGCTGTATTTACTAGGCTACTAATTTTGGTGATCATATACATTATCTGGTAAAAAGATGTTAAAATAGAATTATAGGGTACTAGGTGTAACTAGCCCCTGCTAAGAACAATGTCTAAGCAACGTTGGGAAGAACATTGTATGTGGATTAATATTTGCTTAGGCGAATAAACTATAAAGGGAAATAAATGGCTACAGTTTCATTTCATGAATGTTATTTTTGGAAAACTGTCCCTGTTTTTCACTCACCTGCACATACATTTTCTTTGTTCTTTCTTTGTTGTTCCTTTCAATACAATCCATGATGTACAATTGCACTGAATATGATTATTAAAATACAATATTTTAAATCCCAGCAGTCTTTAAAATTACATATACATTACATATAAATAATAACATTAAATAACATTGGAATATAACATTTAATAACAACAACTTAACTAATTAAGTCAGTATAACATTGATGTGGCAACTCTCTGATGCTCTGCTATTGCACGCTTGTAATTTGTACCTGTAGGTCACAAATAAAGCTATCCCCAGTGAAATTGTGAGCCCACGTCCTCCACTGCTCACACCTAATCCAGTCCCCACCTGTGACTAAAAACAGGGGAAAGATGCCATTTGAAAAGCTCTCTTATAAACTTAGATAGGCATCTAGCTATATGACATAAAATGCTTTGTAAAATAGTGAAAAGGCAATAAAGGTGCCTTAACTGTAAAGCTATCAGTCACTAGTGGAAACATTTACAACTGAAATTAAGTTACGTTATCTTTTTTAAATGTATTTTACTTCAAGACGATCTGATAGTAATGGTGCTAGCTAGTACTCCTAGTAGCTTATGCTAATTAGCTAGCCTGCTAGCATTTACTGCTAGTGAAGTTGCTAGCTAGCAACTTACCATAAACTAGCAAGAACTGGGCTAGTCATTGTCCAAATGACAGCTCAATACACATTCATAACCATGAAAGGGAACCTGGCCTGGGGGGGGGGGGGGGGGAGTTGCCCCCAACACACTCATTCAACATCTTATTACTTTACTCAAAAATTATTTGAAATGTTCTCTCTAAACAAGTCTATTCCTTTCTAGGGCAGGCGTTGCGCGAAATTCAAAAATATGCAACTTTCACACATTAACAAGTCCAATACAGCAAATGAAAGAAACTTCTTGTTAATCTACCCATGGTGTCCGAATTCAAAAACGATTTACAGCAAAAGTCAAAAATATGATGATTATGTAAGGGAATTACCCCTCTGTATTGGACAAAAATTGAATGGGATGTCATTGGCATCGGACAAACCATATACACATTGTCCAATACCACCCAATTCGGCGTTGATTCATCCAAAGTGTATTGCAAATGCCTTAATGGCAATTGCCAGTTGTAACACTTAAAAAATCCAACAGGTGGCGAATCCGCTCCACCTTGGTTTTTCATATTGGAAATGTAACCCAAGTCAACAATGATTTTTTTTGTCAAAAACTTATCACCCCTGAAAAAAGTGGTTTCTGGACCGTTTTTCAAAATTCTTTCGATTTTTTTTTTGTCAATTACACATGTGTAAGAACTGTATGAATACACTTTTGTCCAATTTTATTATCATATATATATAGAGAGATTTTTACAGGCATAAGTAATATGTTTTGTCCATTTTCAATATGATTTCATAGGAAGTCAAAAGTCAAAAGTAAAAAATGTCAAAATTTTGTAAAGAACTTCACACACCCTTAAAAAAAGTGCCTTCTGGACCGTTTTCAAAATTCTTTCGAATTTTGTGTCAATTACACACGTATAAGAACTGTATCAACACACTTTTGTCCAATTTTATTATCATAATTTTTTTCTTTTACATGCGCATAAGGAATATTTTGTCCATTTTCAATATGATTTCATAGGAAGTCAAAAGTCAAAGTCAAAAGTCACTTTTTTGGGGCCAAATGTCGTAAGAAATTTGACATGCTCAAAAATCCTGCAGAAATGCTAAATTGACTGGCCTGATGAACACAGGATGGCCTGGCAGTGATAGTTGCTCCTTTCCATCGCTCGTTGTGTTGACTTCATCATGTCCATTTTGTGACGTTTTTTCACTGTTGAATCATATTGCAAGTGCACGTGCATTTGCAATATGGTTCAATAGGCATTTACCATAAGAAATTTGACATGCTCAAAAATCCTGCAGAAATGCAAAATTGACTGGCCTGGTGAACACAGGATGGCCTGGCAGTGATAGTTGCTCCTTTCCATCGCTCGTTGTGTTGACTTCATCATGTCCATTTTGTGATGTTTTTTCACTATAGAATCATATTGCAAATGCACGTGCATTGTTGTGCAACTGGTAACCCAAAAATAAAAATATGGTGATTTCATTATGTCCATTTGTTTATGTTTTCTTACTTTTACAAAGTCACTGTGCAATGGGCAGGTACCATCACAAATTTGTCATGCTATAAAAATCCTGCGGGAATGCGAAATTGACTGGCCCGATGAACTCGGGATGGCTGGGCCGTGATTCTGGTTCATCTAATCGCTCGTTTGGTTTGATTTCAGAATGTCACTTTGGTGATGGTACCTCACTGTTTAAACATATTGCAAATGGACAAGAGTCACCAGCAAGTCACCGTCCATCAGTCAATTAGATATCATTCTGACACCAAACTGATACAAACTGACACCAAACCCACTTTTTCCAACTTGTTTAGTAGCCAACTATCATATACTTCAGAGCTGGCCCAAAATTCACAACGCCTTCGGTTCAAACCATAAAAAAAAACATAAAACACGTAGTTACGTTCTAGCTGCGGGTGCATTTCTTATGTTATGTGTAGGCCTAGCTGAGGCGACCCCGAATCCCAAGTTTCGGCTCGATCGGTCATTTGGTGTCCGAGCAAAACCCTAATTGGTGCTGAAAATCCACTTTATTCCATGACTTGCTACGGACAGAAACGTTGGGGTCTGTCTATATGGGCCGAGACGGTCGCAATGCACCTAGTCTTGCGACTCTGGGACATTTCTAAATGTCGTCATTTTCGTGATGCAAAAATTAATTGAAGTCATTGCAAATGTACGAGGCTGTTTGTCGGTCCGAGAACCTTCTAGAGCCACGTAACTCTATCGGCCTGAGGTCTAGAACAGGATTCTAAAGTTTCGGAACTCTAGGTCTGACGGTTCTTTAAAAGTTCCAACAAGGTTAACTAATGCAGGGAGTGTATGTCTCTACGCACCCCAATGGGTCCCTACTTCCAAGCTGTGTGTGTGTGTGATTTAGTTTTCCTTTGAAATTCTATGGGAGAAATGACTGATTTACAGTTCATGGGGGTTGCCTAATCACATATATGAAGTTTTGGAAAGATCTGACTTTTTTAACCCCTCGAAACAGCCCAAGAGACACCAATTATGGCACTCCCGGTTGGGACAGGAAGCTATAAGTTAACACATATCCTCATTGGGGTATGCTTTTACAGAATCCTGAGTTTTAAGTCCTTACGTTAAGAACTGACTGATTTACACAGGGTTGAATGCACTATGTCTATCAAACTGCAGGCAGGGTATGGATTTACACTTTTGGGCGATTTTAACCACTTCCGGTTGGTCCAGGAAGCTTAGAATCAACACTGGTAGACCTCATAGTGGCCTGATGGACTGTTACCGAAGACAGGTTCATATGGCATTCATAACCCATATAGGCTTCAGGTTGAATTTAGGGGTGCAGGCAATGTATTCCTATGGGGAGAGAAGTCAATGCAAACTCTTTGAAGTAAACACCTTCTTTTAACTATTAAGGGTTAATGCCACACAGTCAAGGTTAGGCTTGCACGGATCGGGAGGACCATAGGAACGTACCTGAGGTCGAATTGTGCTTCTCACCCTAACGGTTCTCTCTCTGTCACCCAAAAGCTAATGACGTTGTGGGGCAGGCTTCATTTTGGGCCTACTTTTCTAATGGTCGCTGCGCTTAGACCGAGCGAGCTACGGTCAAGCGGGATATCTCGTTGAACTCGGCACGGCCTAGAGATAATGTTTATTCCATTGCCTGCTCTCTGAGTCTTTGAGCACCGCACTTTTTCACTCCATCCCTGCTGTGTGTGTGTGTGTGAGCTTTTCTTTGACATCTGCTGGGGGAAATGACTGATTTACAGTTTAGGAGGGTTACCTTGTCACACATATGAAGTTTTGGAGAGATGTGACTTTTCTAACCCTTCAAAACAGACAGTGTGACCCAATTAAAGAAACTTCCGGTTGGCACAGGAAGCTATAGGTAAACACATGTCTTGACTGAGGTATCCTCTTACAGAATCCTGAGTTTTAAGTCTTTAAGGTAAGAATTGACTGATCTACACAGGGATGAATGTAGTCATTTTCACCTTTGAATGTGATGTACATCAAAACACCTTTTGGGTCAATTTCACCACTTCCGGTTGGTCCAGGAAGCTTAGAATCGACACAGGTAGACCTCATAGTGGTCTGATGGACTGTCATAGAACACAGGTTCATAAGGCATTCATAACCCACATAGGCTTCAGGTTGAATTTAGAGGTGCAGGCAAAGAGAAGTCAATGCAAACTGTTTGATGTAAACACCTTCTTTTAACTGGTAAGGGTTAATGCCACACGGTCAAGGTTAGGCTTGCACGGATCGGGAGGACCTTAGGAACATACCTGAGGTCGAATTGTGCTTCTCACCCTAACAGTTCTCTCACTGTCACCCAAAACAAATGACATTTAGGTCAAGGCTTCATTTTGGGCCTACTTTTCTAATGGTCGCTGCGCTTAGACCGAGCGAGCTACGGTTAAGCGGGATATCTCGTTGAACTCGGCACAGCCTAGAGAATATGGAAATGCCATTGCAGGCTCTGTGTGTCTTTAACCACAGCACTTTGTCACTCCATCCTTGCTGTGTGTGTGTATCTCTCTGTGTGTGTGTGTGTGTGTGTGTGTGTGTGTGTGTGTGTGTGTGTGTGTGTGTGTGTGTGTGTGTGTGTGTGTGTGTGTGTGTGTGTGTGTGTGTGTGTGTGTGTGTGTGTGTGTGTGTGTGTGTGTGTGTGTGTGTGTGTGTGTGTGTGTGTGTGTGACAGAGAGCTTTTCTTTGACATCTGTTGGGAGAAATGACTGACTTACAGTTTATGGGGGTTGCCTAATCACACGTATGAAGTTTTGAAAAGATCTGACATTTTTAACCCTTGGAAACTGCCACTGTGACACCATTTAAGGCACTTCCGGTTGGCACAGGAAGCTATAAATAAACTCATATCCTGATTGGGGTATGCCTTTACAGAATCCTGAGTTTTAAGTCTTTACGTTAAGAACTGAGTTATTTACGGAGGGTTTAGTGAGTGTGTGTTATTTCAGAAAATCATAGAAAATCAGAGAAATCTCGCAGAGCTCCGCAGCACACTTTAAAAAGATTCGTATGAACACCCTGCAACTGGATCTGTAACCGGTGAAAAAAAACACCTATCTTTGAACATCACTAATCTGTCATTGTACGATAGATAAATGGCTGGTTCTTTTTTATTGACACCGGAGGCTCCTTGACTTTGACGTGGTGGAAAAATAATTTCTCTATTTTCACTATGGACCTTTAATCCCAGAGAAAATGGCCATAACTCAAAAACCGTTGAGGACTAGACGCCATCTTGTTCGGGGCCAACTGTCCATTATGCCAAACCTACGCTCACCAAGTTTCGGCTTCGAAATATTTTCCGTTTTCGAGATAAGGCCCCGTCGTGATACGTGATGGTTTGTCCAATAGCAATATGATTGCTTATGCCCTCGTGGGATTTTCCGGGACAGCGGAAAAATGACCAAAATTGTATTTATTTTATAAAACGGAAACCGAATGTCCGACAAAGTTCATTTGATGACTTCCCGGTAGGTCCGGCCCTGCCGCTCGGCCCGACGCCGTCCGCGAATTTTACAAACTTTTTCGGACGTCTAGTAAGGGACCGTACATTTGCAATATGGACTTTCTCACTAACCATACAGCAACTGCCGAAATGTTCCCTTAAGGTATGTTAGGTCATAGCAGAGTCAAAAAAACACACAGCCATTTTTCCAGCCAAAGATAGGAGTCACAAAACACAGAAATATAGATAAAATCAATCACTAACCTTTGATGATCTTCATCAGATGACATTCATAGGCCACCATGTTACACAATACATGTATGTTTTGTTCGATAATGTGCATATTTATATCCAAAAATCTCAGTTTACATTGGCGCGTTACGTGCAGTAATGTTTTGATTCCAAAACATCCGGTGATTTTGCAGAAATACTTATAATAAACATTGATAAAAGATGCAAGTGTTATTCACAGAATTAAAGATAGAATTATCCTCTATGCAACTACTGTGTCAGATTTAAAAAAAAACTTAAGCATAATCTGAGAACGGCGCTCAGAGCCCAAATCAGCCAGAGAAATATCTGCCATGTTGGAGTCAACAGAAGCTAGAAAAAACACAATAAATATTCACTTACCTTTGATGATCTACATCAGAAGGCACTCCCAGGAATCCCAGTTCGACAATAAATGACTGATTTGACTGATTTGTTCCATAAAGTTCCATAAAGTCCATCATTTAGCCACTTGTTGTTAGTGTGTTCAGCCCAGTAATCCATCTTCATGATGCGTGCACTTCCTCCATGACAAAAACTCAAAGTTCTGTTACAGGTCGTAGAAACAAGTCAAATGATGTATGCAATCAACCTTTAGGATGTTTTTAACATTAAACATCAATAAGATTCCAACCGGAGAATTTCATTGCCTGAAGAAAAGCATTGGAACGGGAGCATACTCTCTCGTCATTAGACCGATGCTTTCTGTCCGACCACTCACTCAAAGAGCTCCTATGAGCCCCTCCTTTATAGTAGAATCCTAAAACCAGGATCTAAAGACGGTGACATCTAGTGGAAGCCCTAGGAAGTAAGTGCATGCACGTCCATAACTAACAGGGATTTCAATAGGCAGTGTTTTGAAAATTGACTTCTCACTTCCTGTTTGGATTTCCTCTCAGGTTTTTGTCTGTCATATGAGTTCTGTTATACTCACATACATCATTCAAACAGTTTCAGAAACTTCAGAGTGTTTTCTATCAAATAGTACTAGTGATATGCATATTTTAGCATCTGGGACTGAGTAGGAGGCTCTTTACTCTGGGCACGCATTTAATCCAAAAGTGAAAATGCTGCCCCCTATCCCAGAAAAATCTTAAGGCTTTCCCACTTGTACTTATTGTTTTCAAAAATTATAGATCTAACTTCATTGGAATATATCTACAACCTTCTCAAAACTTACAGAGGAAATAAAGTGAAATAAATAATTTGGTTGTTTCAAGGTAAACGGTACACTTACACAGAATTATGAAGAGGTTGTTTGCCATAGGCCACCAACTCTACAAATGCAGGAACCATAGGCTAATATTATGGAATCGTCTTTTCTGCCCATCGCTGTCATATTCTCAAATTTGATGGCAAGACCCGAACATACAGATAAATGAAACATCCCTCAAATTTGAATAACCAAAAGCCCATCACACGCTTGAGCTGGGGATAAGCAACTTTATCTTGTTTCGGTTAAGCAGCTGCATCTTGTTTCCAGTAACTGCCATTTCAACTTTCATTAATGAACCAAAGAAACATATCAACCACATTTTCCCACTGCTATTGAGTCTATAGGCTCAACACCTGCGTCGGAACATGCAAATTTAAGCAAACAGGAAGAAAACAGAGAATAGGGGATCTTCTGATGCGATTCATTCAAATAACATTTTCTAAAATTAGAATATATGATCTTAGAAAACATACAATGTTTTGGGGGTTTTAAGAAACCTTAATTTTTTTTATTATGGTGACAGTTTCCTCATTCAAAATAGCACGGAACTGTACAAAATGTAGGCTATACAATACATTGCAGAACCATGTTTGTTTTAAATTTCTTTCGTGAAAGCAGCGATAATTAAAGCCATCCCCATTTGAAAGAATATGAATAAACAACAACATTGTATCAATGTAAAAAATCACAAATGAATGATTTCACTCATAGATCAGTTTAGTTTTTAAAAGCAAAAAAAGCTGGATTTTCTATTATGCATGGTAAATGACTGAAATAATATGAAGTGAAATATGAAATATGAAGATATGAAATACTTTCAGAAAACGAGAAAAAATACACTTCATTACACACATGACAAGTTACTAAATATTATTTTGCATAATGATACATATTTAGAACTCAAGGGCCTATATATTTAATATGGGCATATTTAAAGAAATATGATGATTAGGTAAACATTTTTGCATAAATCAAATACAGATTTTGTAAAAAAGTAATTTGACGCTATGACATATTGCAAGGCATCTTTAATAAAACTGTCAATATTTCAATCATATTTCTACCATCAAGATTTGCTCTCCTTACCTAAACTATATTCAAGTGTCTGCAGTGGGTGTCTCCCACAATCATCAAAGTAAATATTATGTGATATTAATTTTAAGGAAGGAAACACTTTATATAAGGATATCATTTTAATGAATTTGTGTAGAGGCTTTGGGTCTACATCCCATGTTCCTGTAGTGCAGCAGTAAAGAGAGCCCATAGCAGTACACCATGCTCTTCACTATCATCACTGTGTAAACCAGAGAGGCCAGGTTCAGACTGCATATGGACTTGAAGGGATCTGGGGAAAAGAAAAGAGTAAATTAGCCAGAGATTTTAATTTAATATTGTCCAGTTTTCTGTTGTTTTTTGTTTGCTGTCAACTTGTTCCTTTTTTTCTCTCTTTTTTCATGAGTTTGCTGGGTCCTATTGCTTTGTATTTGTTGTATTCTGTTGTTTCTATATAAAAAAATGTAAATAAAATATTGATCATCATTGCCTTTTTTTAAGCCATTTCCGAACAAGCCAACATATGCAACGTTTAACATGGATGGTATCTGTACAAACACCAGAACATTGCCTTTAAAGGCCGCTATGCCTATTTCTTCAATTACCTCAACTAACCGGTACCCCCTGTACATAGCCTTGCTATTGTGATTTTACTGCTGCTCTTTAATTATTTGTTACTTTTATTTCTTATCTTTTTTAAAACTGCATTGATGGTTAAGGGCTTGTAAGCAAGAATTTCATTGTAAGGTCTACTACACCTGTTGTATTCGGCGCATGTGACAAATACAATTTGTTTTGAACCTGCCAAAGGATTGAATCGTTCTGATTGCACTTTGTCGGCTATTTACAATTAAGCCTACATATGCAGCGTTTATCATGAATGCGGTCTCACGAAACCTGGATCTTTCAACACTTTTAGATTCATTAGACAGTGCCATCTCTCCGCAGGTCACGAGACTTAAAATGTTTCTCTTTACAAAACATTCTTCCCTTACCTTTGGATGTGGCCATGCAAAGCATCATTATTGCACCACACCTCAAATTGACCATATATATCATATTAAATCACTTTTATCACACTTTTCAACATCTTCTCATCTACCCATATTACACTCCTGAATAATGCAACTTCATGTCTGAATCGGTTCATTTATATATATTTTTCCACCATTTAATTATTTGATTAGACTGCATGAAATACACTTAAATATTTACCGTCGGTAACCTGCAGACTGGTTGGTGAAGACGTGGTGGTTTGAGGACCTTCAGTTGGTTCATCTGAGAATGAGATGAAAAAAGAAAAATAGAGCATTATCTACTGTCAGATAATTAAAAAGTTCCAGCCATGCCATATCTCTGTTGCTACAGTTATGGCAAGTTATGCCGGTTTCTTTAGAGATAAAAGTTAGCCTAATGCAAATAAAAGGTTATTTGTTTACTTGCAAAACCAACTACATACACAATATTCCTATGCAATTAACAAGTGTGAGTCCAATTGTTATATACTTTCTTTTTTACTTTGAAATGGTGATGTGCCATTTTTAGACGGATGCACACATGATTCCATAAAAAATGCAAAATAAAGAAATATTTTAATATTTCGTTTTTTCAATTTAACCCCAACCCTGCATGAAGTAAATAAACATCAATCTTACCATAGGTAACGTGCAAAGTGGCTGGTGCAGCCATGGTGGTTAGAGAAGCTTCAGTTGGTTCCTCTGAGAACGTGATGGAAAAAGGTCACATTAAATAATACTTTTTTCAGAGCATTATGTAGGCTACTGTCAGGGATCGACTAATAGTTACACAAAAACAACCAAGATTTGTTTAAACTTGCGAAACTAACTAGACAACATTCCTGTGCAATTCCCAAGTGTTGGTCCAATTTTTATGTAGGCTAGGAATTTCTTTTTTACTTTGAAAAGGTAATATTCCATTTTCAGATTACATGACTGCCTACTCATATAAACATGTACATTAATACATATTACATTAATAATACATACTAATGTAAAACAATTTCAATGATTGTCTTTACCTTCTGGAATGTCAACATATTGAGCGCCCCCTTCATGCTCCACAGAAAAGCTGTATTTGTTCCTGTATGTCTTGTCTTTATCAATGATGATCATACTGGTCGTCCATCCTTCCTCCCTCTGCTCCAGCTCTTCCCTCTCTGCTTTGGGTACCTCTACTGTTCGGCCATTTTCATCCACCATCTTCCATGAAATCTTGACCAAGTCTGGAAACATGTCTCTAGCCAGACATAGCAGGGTGGTTTTCCTATTTGGCTCAGGTTTGGATGCTGGGTAGACCGTCACTTTGGGATTTTGTACACTATTGTTGTCTGATTTTCAAGAGAAACAATAACATTTACAGTCTTCTTTAATAAAGGGACATCACACACAAGTTGTCAGACTTCAGAGGTAGTCTGTTGAATCATGATGTCCCCCAGCATTTGTTTTATATCCAGCTTTCCTGTCTATATTCAAGTAAACAATTGATTCCATACATAAATTAATGAACTAGATTTTTTTTTCAAAAGAAATATGCTTTCTGGAATATCTTATTTCTATATAATGTAAATTAAACTTTCAAAATCATTTAAATCAAAAGATTACTAGTTCAGTAAACAGTTCAATATTCTTACCCGATATCAAATTACTTTACATTTCTATCACAAATTTAACTGAGGGTGTATATCTCTAAGGACATGCAATATTGTCATGTTTTGTCATATATTGTCTTGTCCCTGTGTTTTCCCTTCTGTTCGTTTCCCCCTGCTGGTCTTATTAGGTTCGTTCCCTTTTTCTATCCCTCTCTCTCCCCCTCCCTCTCTCTCTTCTCTCTATCGTTCCGTTCCTGCTCCCAGCTGTTCCTCATTCTCCTAACTCACTCATTTAGTCTTTTCACACCTGTCCCCTATTTTGCCTCTGATTAGAGTCCCTATTTCTCCCCTTGTTTTCCACTTCTGTCCTTGTCGGATCCTTGTATAATGTTCGCTGTGCTGTGTCCTTGTCTCGCCCTGTCGTGTCTTGTCTCCTTCAGATGCTGCGTGAGAGCAGGTGTCTTAGTCTGCTACGGTCGGTGCCTTCCCGAAGCAACCTGCAGTCAATGGTCGAGTCTCCAGTCTGTCCTCGTTACTACGAGTGGATTTAAGTTTTTTCCTGTTTTGTTTTCTTCTTTAGTGTTCCAGGATTATTACTTTTGCCATTTACTGGAATAAAGACTCTGTTTTCGCTAAGTCGCTTTTGGGTCCTCATTCACCAGCATAACAAATATACTGTAAATTGTTCATATGGCGTAATTGAAAATCAAAATGATCAATTCTACAGGCTAATAACAGGCTTTTAAATTCATAATAATTGTTTTTATTTTCGAACATAAGTTGAACATGAATAATGTTGAACAAAAATAAAGTTGAACAATAAATATTTGTGGAGCAATGCTGCAGGATGTTTTTTCAATTATTTTGGAAACTGATTAGACATATGGATGAATTATTCATTTCTAATGACTACTGCTTTGTTTATCTCCTGAAAATCAGAGGAATTAATATCTTACCTGTGACAAAAAGTTTCGTACCAGATCCAAATACAAGTACATACACAGTGAAAATTCCCTTGTCAAAAAGTAGTCTGCACTGTGTTTGGCAGGGCTTGTGTTAAGTTTACAAAGGTTCAGGGGCCTCATGCACCCCAAAAATGTCAGTACTTCTAGAAGTAGTAGGTGGAGGAGTCAGGCGCAGAGGGCAGGGTAGTTTGATACGTGGATATTTATTCCCAAACAACAGAGTGTCGGTCAACCCCACACACACACGGGCGCTAAAAGACCCAGTCCAAACAAACAGGATGAAACGGTTCGGAAAATAGAATCCACAAAATATACACACAACAATAACAGAAAAAAGTTTACACAAAAGCCGGAGGGTCTACGGGGTTTAATTTGCCCAAAACCAAAACCCAAACAAGAAACAGGTGCAACTAATCAGACAACACTAAATGAAGCAGAAAAGGGGACCGGTGGCAGCTAGTAGGCCGGCGATGACGACCGCCGAGCGCCTCCCGAACAGGAAGAGGCACCATCTTCGGCGGGATTCATGACAGTACCCCCCCCCCCGGCACGCGGCTCTCACAGCCCGCAGACCTGAGGAGAGACACATGAAACGAGGGGTTAATGCGATAGTAAGAGGGAAGTTGTAATCTATAACACACCTCGTTTATCCTCCTCAGGACTTTAAATGGCCCCACACACTGCGTCTCCAGCTTCCGCTGGGCAGGCAGAGGGGCAGGTTTCGGGTCGAGAGCCAGACCCTGTCCCCTGGTGCGAACACAGGTGCCTCACTGCGGTGGTGGTCAGCGCTCTTGTTCTGCCGTCCTCCGGCCTGCTTGAGAGCGTCCTGGACTGCCCTCCAGGTCTCCCTAGAGCGCTGTACCCACTCCTCCACCGCAGGAGCTTAGTTCTGACTCTTGATGCCACGGAGCCAGGACCGGCTGGTAGCCCAGCACGCATTGGAATGGCGACATGTTCGTGGAGGAGTGACGGAGTCAGTTCTGGGCCAACTCCGCCCATGGACGTACCTTGCCCATTCTCCTGGCCGGTCCTGGCAATACGACCACAGAAACCTACCCACTTCCTGGTTCACTCTCTCCACCTGCCCATTACTCTCGGGGTGATAACCAGAGGTCTGGCTGACCGGGACCACCAGACGTTCCATAAATCTCCTCCAAACACGGGACGTGAACTGGGGACCCCGATCAGATACGATGTCCTCCGGAACCCCGTAGTGCCAGAAGACGTGGGTAAATAGAGCCTCCGCAGTCTTTAGGGCCGTAGGGAGACCAGGCAATGGGACAAGACGGCAGGATTTAGAGAACCGATCCACAACGACCAGAATGGTAGTGTTCCCCTGAGAAGGGGGAAGATAAGCAAGAAAGTCCACTGACAGATGAGACCAGGGCCGTTGTGGAACCGGGAGGGGCTATAGTTTCCCTCTAGGCAGGTGCCTAGGAGCCTTACTCTGGGCGCACACCGAACAGGAGGAGACACAGTGCCTCAAATCAATTTATCATGGACACCAACCGGCACGTACCTGAGACCGGTAGGACACTGTGAAGGTGCAGGTTCCAACCGCAACGCCCGCTCTATGTCCCCGTCCACCTCCCATACCACCCGAGCCACCAGCCTAGAAGCTGGAAGGATGGGAGTAGGTCCTCAGTGTCATAGAGACCTCCGGTAGTAATTGGCAAACCCTAAAAACCACTGCACCTCCTTTACCGTGGTCGGAGTCGGCCAATTACGCACGGTGTTAACACGGTCACACTCCATCACCACCCCCGAGGTGGAAATACGATAACCCAGGAAAGAAACGGCTCGTATGGAGAACACACATTTCTCATCCTTGACGTATAGGTCATGCTCCAACAGTCGCCCAAGTACCTTGCGCACCAGGGAGACATGCGTGTGGCAGAAAATATCAAGATGGCATCAGTGTACACCACCACACCCTGCCCATGCAGGTCCCTGAGAATCTCATCTACAAAGGACTGAAAGACGGCTGGAGCATTCTTTAACCCATATGGCATGACGAGGTACTCATATTGGCCTGATGTGATACTTAACAGTTTTCCACTCGTCTACATCCCGAATACGCACCAGATTATACACGTTCCTGAGGTCCAGTTTCGTGAAAAAATGCGCTACGTGGAATTATTCCACCGCCATAGCGATGAGGTAGCGGATAACTAAATCCCACTGTGATCGAATTTAGACTTCGATAATCAATGCACGGACGCAGTCCTCCCTCCTTTTTTCACAACAAAGAAACTCGAGGAGACGGGTGACATGGAGGGCCGAATGTATCCCTGTCTCAGAGATTCCGTGACATATGTCGCCATAGCTAATGTCTCCTCCTGTGACAATGGGTACACGTGACTCCTGGGAAGTGCAGCGTTCTCCTGGAGGTTTATCACGCAATCTCCCCCGTCGATGGAGTGGTAATTTGGTCGCCTTTTTTTTTTACAAAAAGCGATAGCATATGTAGCCTAAGAAAAAATGTTCATGGAGTCAATAACTTGCTTGTAACAGATGACATTCATATTCTGACTATCTCTGACACCCTCACACGAAGCCACTCCTTCGTTGCCCGGGTGGTGTGTTTAGGATCATTGTCATGCTGAAAGACCCAGCCACGTTTCATCTTCAATGCCCTTACATTTCCCAAACTGTAAAGATATTGTCTGTGAGTATAACAGAACTGATGTTGCAGGCGAAAGCCTGAGAAGAATCCAATCCGGAAGTGCCCCATATTTTGAAAGCGCTGCGTGCCAATGAGTCCCTATAGAGCTGTGAATGTGCTATGAACAAGCTTACGCTTTCTACGTATTCTCCAATGTGGTTTTCATGAATAGGAATATTTTCTAGGGATATTTATGTCTGTTGCGTTATGCTAATTAGTGTCAGGCGATGATTACGCTCCCGCATGCAGGTTTGGGAGTCAGTAGAGGCTAGCAAACTTCAGACGGGCCTGGACATGTACTGGCTTAAGCAGGGGGACACGTCTGGCACCGCAGGATTTGAGTCCCTGGTGGCGTAGTGTGTTACTGATGGTAGGCTTTGTTACTTTGGTCCCAGCTCTCTGTAGGTCATTCACTAGGTCCCCCCGTGTGGTTCTGGGATTTTTGCTCGTTCTTGATATCATTTTGCCCCACGGGGTGAGGTCTTGCGTGGAGCACCAGATCGAGGGAGATTATCAGTGGTCTTGTATTTCTTCCATTTTCTAATAATTGCTCCCACAGTTGATTTCTTCAAACCAAGCTGCTTACCTATTGCAGATTCAGTCTTCCCAGCCTGGTGCAGGTCTACAATTTTGTTTCTGGTGTCCTTTGACAGCTCTTTGGTCTTGGCCATAGTGGAGTTTGGAGTGTGACTGTTTGAGGTTGTGGACAGGTGTCTTTTATACTGATAACAAGTTCAAACAGATGCCATTAATACAGGTAACGAGTGGAGGACAGAGGAGCCTCTTAAAGAAGAAGTTACAGGTCTGTGAGAGCCAGAAATCTTGCTTGTTTGTAGATGACCAAGTTTATTTTCCACCATCATTTGCAAATTAATTCATTAAAAATCCTACAATGTGATTTTCTGGATTTTTTTTCTCATTTTGTCTGTCATAATTACAGGCCTCTCTCATCTTTTTAAGTGGGAGAACTTGCACAATTGGTGGCTGTCTAAATACTTTTTTGCCCCACTGTATGTCTCTCTCTCCTAGTCTCTGATATTTGGTCCTGTTGCAGCCACTGTCCTGAAGCAGCCTCTGGAAAACAGAAATGGGATCACTAAAAACTGAAGTTACTTCATTCAAATATTTGGATGAACCACTTGCCCAGAAAATGTAATATATTGTTATACCACATTCCATGTTCAGTGAATATGTGCTTAAGAATTGAGAAAATCAAAAGCTATATAAAATTATAACATTAAACAATATGATTATGATAAATAAATGATCACTGAAAATCTAATTGATTTCACAGATCTTTACTGAAGTATGGTTTGTATCATACCGTCGATAATGAAGATCAGAGGTGAAACACCAGCTGGGAGTGTCATTTCAAACAGTTCCTCCCTACTGTTCAAAAATAACTTGTTTTTTCTCCTCCATTAGTTCAGAGCTTGATTATAACCACAGAGTTTGTGTACAGGGTGTGTGGATCAGTTCTCACTGTGGGCTCCTAGAAAGATAGCAGGCACAGTAGTAGGTGGCAGAATGAGAGACTTTAACTAACTGGATCTTCAGATCACATCTGTTATTTCTCACGGATGAGAAATCATATTTTTGAGGATGGTTGTAGCTTGCATCAACGGCGCAGGTACTCTTTGCGATGTCGAGAATCAAGGTAAAGGGTTCTCTGTCTTTCTTCTGGTACCAGAAGACATACGATCCACACTGATCATTGTATTTGCAGCTGAAGGACACAGCCTCTCCCTTTTTCTTAGTCCATGAAATCTCCTGGTCCAATTTCTGCCCTGCCACTGCAACTGCAAAGACAAAATCACAACATCAACACACTGAGACAAAAATACATTAGCAGAACTTAAAAGCAAATACGTGTCCACAATATTTGCATCAATCATAGACTTAAATTCAGACAGGAACTATTTCCCTCTAGTCATTTCCATTTGCTCCTTGACCAGGTTGAATTGTAGGAAAAAAACTGTAAGTGATGGACAGACACTTACTTAAATAAAGTAAGTAAATAATGACAACAGATACTAGAGACATTTCTATGATGATTCTGATGTGTCCTCTATTGAACCTGAAGATATTTTTATTCAGTTGGAAAAGAGATAAAGATATGAGTGCAACACCATCACGTGGGCCTTGTGGTTTCAAACGGCTCCTCCAATCTGATGTCACTTGCTGCGGTCGTTGACAAGGGCTACAGTATGTTCCAATTATATTATCTACTTATCTCTCCTTCCTCCTAAAGTGTGCAGTTGTTCACTTCCCTTCACTGATTTGAAAGAAATATGGTGGAAATGGCACTAGCCCATGCCGCCACCTATCTAATGCTTGTGGGAAGTTGTGAACACTTCAGGAGAAATTGGATACTATTGGTACACAGCAATTCACTGTCTGAATAAAAAATATATTAAAAAATCCCCAAGAGTTATCAAAACTACTCAGCTAAGAGATTAATTCTTGATGTACCCATGTTCAAGGTCCTCCTAACAAGAAATACTGTTGATGTAGACCTCGATGTACCAATCCCAGATTACTCCTTTAATACTGACATTGCTCCCCTGTGTCTTTCTCCACAAGACGGTGCTAAGACATATGCCTTTGAATCATGTTTGAGAAATCAAGTTGAATAAAGAAATGGTTCACATTACAAACCAAAGGCTATATCTTTTCAGTCTTGTAAATGGGGACCATTGATTTTGACTCAACAATCTGATGTTCTGTTACTATTCATTTATAGCGTTTTCATATGCCTTGTAATGTTTATACTGCCCTACAAAGGCAAAATGCATTAACTACCCCAACTGTGAAACTGAGAAAAATGGCTTTAAAGTTTTATTTGATAGCCAGCCAAATATGTCGAAGGTAGATGGTAGTGATAATGCATGGATGTATCATCATATTATGAAGTAATGTTTATGCATATCAACGATGACCACGGATTTGACCTCCTATGACCCCTAAAACGCAGACACTGCAATCTGCCTTTGCATGACCTTAAACAACTACACGGGTAATAAAAAGGCAAAGTACAGTATCTACAAGCTACTTCTTTGTTGTTTTTCTGTTTGATGGAAACAGATGAGAGAAATGTCTATTTATGTTATGTTTTCATGTTTTGAATGTTATATTGTACTTACCTAGAAGCATTTTTCCACCATAAGATGACTATTTCATGACATAGAATGTTTATACATAAAACAAATGTTTGACTTTGTGAGTATCTACAATCTGTTTATCCAACTTTCTTGTGGTTTTTCTATTCGACTTTGTATGGTCATTTATTTGACTTGGGGGTCATAGGTCAAATCAGTGGTCATGCTTGATATGCATAGAAAAGTACGTCTTAATAAGATAATACATCAGTGCATTGTCATTTATCTACCTACAGCATATTTGGCTGGACAGCAAATACATTTAAGCCATGTTTCTCTGTTTCACTGTTTGCGTAGTTACTGCTCTATGCCTTTGTGTGGCAGAGCAGGTAACTGCAGTTAAAAGGTGAAACAATGCTAAAGTGTAGTAACTTCAGTTACTGCTGTTTAAAAAAATACAATCATTGGATTTTCTAGTTACTGCAAATGTCACACTTCATTTTCTACGAAACAGAACATAATTGAACCAGTACACTTAGTCAGAATATAAAACAGATACTACAAAGCCTGATTTCATTCTTAACTAATTGTTTTAACCAAATTGTAGTGAATGCATTTTGCCTTCGTAGTGCAGAATAGTTCACCAAAGTCATAAGTAATGACGTGGTGCTCTGAGCAACGAATTACACACCTATGTCATATATCCGTCTTTGACATTAACAAGGCTAATACAAAAATTAGCACACTACTGTGCCTTTTGAACTAGCATCAGAGGTTGAATTGTAGATTGTCAGAACATGTTTACACAACAATCAATAATTCAAAGATGTTAGAAAAATATACCAAGACACTCATGTTGGAGAATAGATTAGGTTGCCCATTATACTGTAAATGTATATCTGTCAAACAACATCAATGTCTGTCAAACGTCATAAATGCCACAACCATTGTCCATTTTAGCAAGTGTTCATGTGTGACAAAATCATCCTGCTGCATGTATTTAACAAACTGTCAATACTGTAGCCCGACAAAGTTAATCAGATTGAATCACAGCCTTATTGTTTTATATTGAATACCCAATAAAGAGAGCATTCTCTTATTTTTTCAATAGAGTAAATTAATAAGATTCACCATTCAAGGCACCAAGTTAATTTTCAAAGTGGTTTTATTCCTCTAATTATTTCATTTTTTGGATGAAAGTGAAAATTAAATGATTAATCTCTTAATTATATATATATATATATATGCAAATGTTAGGCTACATTTGATATAAATCTAATGGAAAACGAAACCTAAACATTACTAACATTCTTGGCCTTCTATGGTAAGTGTAGAGAAAAAAAGTATCTTAAGACATTTCGGTAACACTTTACATCACAGAATGGGTGCTAAAATAATAACATGGACACTTCCTTAGCTTCTACTGTATTTGCTACTTCTCCTGATAACCCTATTACTTTCCTGGTAAAATAAATTCAACACTCCAACCCTGATTTAATTTATTTTGATTGTTTTGTGGTAAAAGTACACATAAACAGAAGTATGAAGAAGTTGTATTCCCACAGACCTACAATTCTACAAATTCAAGAACAATAAGCTACCAATATGGAATCCTCTTGTCTGAGGATCTCTGATCACTCTCATATTCTCGAATCTGATGGCAAGGAGTGGCACATAGCCTAGCGGTTATGAGCCGGTAACAGAAATGTCACTGATTTGAATCCCTCAGCCGACTAGAATAATCGTATGTGGTATGTGCCCTTGAGCACTAGATAAGAGTCTGCTTAATGACTAAAATGTATAAATTGACCCAGATAAAAATAAACATCCAACAGCTTTGAATAACCAAAAACATCACACTATCGAGCTGTGCATGTTTCCAGTAACTACCGTTTCACCTTTCATTGGAAAAAACAACAAAGAAAGATGGTAACCACATTTTCCCACCACTATTCAGTCTAAGCTCAACATCTGCGTCGGAACTTGCAGATTAGAGCTAACAGGTTGAAAACAGACAATAGGGGATGTTATAAGTTTAAGTTCCGCTTCTGAAGTGATTCAATAAAATACAATTTTAAGTATAATTTATTTTTAATTATGGTGACAGTTTGCTCACATAAAACAGCACGGTTGTAACTTTTCTTTCACAAAGGCAGCGATTATTAAACACATCCCAATTTGAAAAGATATGGTTATTTGGAGAAATGTGCTACTACATAGGCTGTGGTTTAAAGTAAAAATACTTTTAAGTACTACTTAAGTCAGTTTTGGGGGGGTATCTTATTTAAATTTTGACAACTTTTGCTTTTACTTCACTACATTCCTAAAGACAGTAAGGTACTTTTACTCCATACATTTCCCCTGACACCCAAAAGTTCATTTTGAATGCGTAGCAGGACAGGAAAATTGTCTAATTCACACACTTTTAAAGAGAACATCGCTGGTCATCCCAGATTTCAAAATAGGCACATTCATCTCTTTGCTTCTACCATGCAACTCTTCCCCAGGTTCTTGGTGTACAATATATGTGTTTTGTGTCAATATACCTGCTAAATGAATGGTTCATTAACAACTAAGCAGCCCCCATAAAATTATATCTTATATCTGATATATAGATATCTTACATCTTATATATATTCCGTTTTTCTTGGCAGGTGTCACATTTAAAAAAAATGTTTTTTATATTACAATTATTCATAGATAAACAATGAACAATGATGTTCCGACTCCATTTCTATGCTTATATCACATCAGAATAAAAAGGTTAAGGTAAAAAATGTTTTGGGGGTGTAATTCCCCTTGTCTGTCTAGCGATGTTTTCTGTTGATACTGTAGGCCTACTGCTGCAGCACAAGTTTGCAAAACAATCACCACCCAATCATGCTATAGTTACGTCAGTTAATCCTACTTCGCAGTTAACATTTATTTAAGAAGGTTTTTGGGGAAAGTATTTCAATCTACCCACAGACGGTTATCATTAGCATCACTACATACAGAGTGATAGACAAACGCGCATTCCAGACAGACAGATGGGCAATATTTCAGAAAATGCATTTTGGTAGATTGGAGTTAAGACAATAGTGACTAAGCAAGGGTGGGATAATGTTAATGTGGCATCGATTGAATAGTAGCCGGGAGCATTATGGTTATGATAGTTTGACAGAACACAAAAAAAAAATACACCCCGAGTATACCAAACATTAAGGACACCTTCCTACTAACATACCCTTGTCAAAGGCACTCACCCTCTGGAATGGCACACAGACACAATCCATGTCCCAATTGTCTCAAGGCTTAAAAAATCCTTCTTTAACCTGTCTCCTCCCCTTCATCTACACTATTTGAAGTGGAATTATCAAGTGACATCGGTAAGGGAACATAGTTTACACCTGGTTTACACCTGGATTTACCATGTCATGGAAAGAACAGGTGTTCATAATGTTTTGAACACCCATTGTGCATTTCAGTAATATAAAATAATAGCATGCCTACAATTGTTGTCAGACTCACAGCACAAGACTATGGGGCTTGGTGTTGAAATTGTATTGAATATTATTTCATCATAATCCAGTTAGTTATCGCTCAAAGGAGAGATGTGGCGGACCTTACATTCCACTAAATACATGCATTTTCTGTACTATATTAATTGCCCTATTAACACGTATTTATTTTAAAATAGTGATAACATCGACCGTCACGCTATTTTATTTTCTAATTTTAGGACCTTGGGATCATCGAAAAGGCTTTTGAATCTGGCCTTATACATTTAACAAAGATATGTCAAATCAGGTAATGCAAATTTAAATCTGAACTAGCTGACCTGATTCATGTACTTAAGGTTTTGATTATTAGTTAACAACTTAAAATCAGGTGTCCTAGTTCTGAAACAGTTCAAATGCATGGAATGGCTGGGGGCTCTCCAGAGGAGAGGTTTGAAAAATGCTTATGTACAGTAGGGTATTACTATAGGCCTAGAGCTGTCAGACATGATGTGGCTCAAATCAGAATTTGAAACTAACATTTAATTTGAAGCACCATAGACATCATTGAAACAGAACAACAAATACATTCCTCATATAATTCGCTTCATTGCTATATTATTATATTGTACAATATCCATAGAACAATGTCTGTGTCTGTGTCCTAAGTAGTAGATTTGGATAGAAAAAAATCTAAAGTTTCCAAAACTGTTAAAGTAATGTCTGTGAGTATAGCAGAAATCATATGGCAGGCGAAAACTTGGGACAAATCCAACCAGGAAGTGGGAAATCTGAGGTTTGTAGTTTCATTTAAGTGATTGCCTATCCAATATGCTGCGTCTATGAGGCCAGATTGCACTTCCCAAGGCTTCCAGCAGATGTCAACAGTCTTTAAAAAGATGTTTGAGGCTTCTATTGTGGAAGGGTGTGGAATAAGAGCTGTTTCAACAAGTGGACTAGGCTGAGGCCAATGAGTTGTTTACTGCGCGATCACGCGGGCCTGCCATTCCTTCTTTTTCCTCTGTAATGAATACGCTATTGTCCGGTGGGAATATTATTGAAGATTTATGATAAAAAGACCCTAAGGATGATTGTAAACATCGTTTGACAGATTTCTACGAACTGTAATGGAACTCTTAACATTTTGTCTGGATTTTGCGCTCGCGCATTGTGCCTTTGGAATAGTGAATTAAACGTGCAAACAAAATAGAGGTATTTGGACATAAAGATGGACTTTATTGAACAAAACAACAATTTCTTGTGGAAGTGGGAGTCCTGGGAGTGCATTCAAATGAAGATCAGCAAAGGTAAGGGAAGATTTATAATGGTATTTCTGACTTTTGTTGACTCCACAACTTGGCGGGTAACTGTATGGCTTGCTTTGGTGGCTGAGCACTGTACTCAGATTATTGAATAATGGGCTTTCGCCGTGAAGCTTTTTTGAAATCTGACACAGCGGTTGCATTAAGAACAAGTTTATCTTTAATTCTATGTAAAACACTTGTATCTTTCATCAACGTTTATGATGAGTATTTCTGTTATTTGATGTGGCAATCTGCAATTTGACCGGATGTTTTGGAGGCATTTCTGAACATGGCGACATTGTAAACTGAGGTTTTTGGATATAAATATGAACTTTATCGAACAAAACATAGATGTGTTGTGTAACATTGAGTCCTATGTTATGTTTGTCGAAGGAGAGATCAGGGTCCAGAGTAAAGCTGAGTTCCTTCAGTTTAATTTGAGACGACTGTTCAACCATCAAAATTCATTTTCAGATCTGACAGCAGATTTCTTTGTTTCTTAGAACAAGCCTATCTGTTTTGTCTGTTTTAACCTTTCTAGCACAGGGGAATCCCTCGACAACATTCCACTGAAAAGGCAGCGTGAGAAATTGATAGGAATTTTATGAATAATGACTAGACAATATCTACATTTCCATAGAACTATAACTAATTAAACTCTACCCTGTTTTACAATATCTGATTAATAATGTTTGTTCCTAAGAAAGAGGTTATGTAGCATGGATAAGGGGTAATTGGAAATGATAACCATTGTGTAGGAAGTAATGTGTGTGTGTGTCTTAAGTAAGCAAAGAGAATCATTAACCTATGTTTGAACCGACTCAACTATAACTCTGTGGCGATCATATAAGACAGCGAGAGCCTCTCCAGGTTTTCCGTATCTGGAACTGTCTGCTAAGTAGTGATAAACTATGGTGAGACTTCAGGAGTTTATCCAGATATAGTGTGTGCCGTGTGTGCGTTAGAAAGTTGGAATGAACTTTTGAACCTGCTTTGTCCTGGTCGAGAGGAGGAGATTCATTTTATAACCGATGATGTCATAGTTGATATATAAACTGTTGTACAGGGTTCTATGGGCAGCGCCTCAGAGAATAAATGCTATTGGCTCATTTTTGATAGACTGGTCTCTATTTTATGCAAATAAGGATCTTACAATTTCTTAGAAACAGACAGTGATTTTAACCTTTTGCGTGTAGGGGGCAGTATTTTCATTTTTGGTATAAAACGTACTCATTTGAAACTGCCTATTTCTCAGGCCTAGAAACTAGAATATACATATAATTGTCATATCAGGGTAGAAAACACTAAAGTTTTCAAAACTGTAAAAATATTGTCTGTGAGTATAACAGAACTGATATTTCAGGTGAAAACCTGATTAAAAATCCAATCAGGAAGTGCCTCTTATTTTGAAACCTCTGTTCCTATGCATGCCTATCCTCCATTTAAAGGGATATCAACCAGATTCATTTTTCTATGGCTTCCCTAAGGTGTCAACAGTCTTTAGACATAGATTCAGGCTTTTATTCACATTGCGGAAGTGGATATGTGGGGGCTCTCAGAGTGAGTTTTGCGCTACAGAGTAAAGCGGACATTGTTTCTTACGGTGTTTTATGAAAAACCTACACACCTATTTGATATATTATCGAATCTATATTTTAAAAACAACCCGAGGATTGATTATAAAAAACGTTTGACATGTTTCTGGGGATATTATGGATATTATTTGTAATATACGTCTGAGATGTCTTGACCGCTCTTTCCGGTGGATTTCTGAACATAACGCGACAAACAAACAAGAGGTATTTTGGGTATAAAAATAATCTTTATGGAACAAAAGGAACATTTGTTGTGTAACTGGGAGTCTCGTGAGTGAAAACATTCGAAAGATCAAAGGTAAACTATTAATTTGATTGCTTTTCTGATTTTCGTGACCTAGCTACTTAATGCTTAGTGTACATAATGGTATGTTATACTATCGATAAACTTACACAAACGCTTGGATTGCCTTCACTGTAAAGCATAATTTCAAAATCTGAGACGACAGGTGGATTAACAAAAGGCTAAACTGTGTTTTGCAATATTGCACTTGTGATTTCATGAATATGAATATTTTTTTGTAATATTATTTGACTGTTGCGCTATGCTATTCAGTGGTTGCTGATGAAAATGATCCCGCTAAAGGGATGGGTAGTGTCAAGAAGTTAATTGAATTGGTTAATGAACACATATAGCAATTGTAAAATTCCCAAGACAGAAATTCATTTTTTAAATATGTAACTTTCACACATTAACAAGTCCAATACAGCAAATTAAAGATAAACATATGGTTAATCTACCAATCGTGTCCAATTTACAATTAAAAAATGTTTTACAGCTAAAGCATAACATATGATTATGTTATGTCATAGCCAAGTCGGAAAAAAACAGCCATTTTTCCAGCCAAAGATAGGAGTCACAAAAAGCAGAAATATCGATAAAATGAATCACTAGCCTTTGATGATCTTCATCATGTTACACAATACATGTATGTTTTGTTCGATAATGTGCATATTTATATCCAAAATCTCAGTTGACATTGGCGCCTTGCGTGCATTAATGTTTTGAAAATCTGGTGATTTTGCAGAAATTCTTACAATAAACATTGATAAAAGATACAAGTGTTATTCACAGAATTAAAGATAGACTTCTCCTTAATGCAACCGCTGTGTCAGATTTCAAAAACACTTTATGAAAAAAAGCATAATCTGAGAACGGCGCTCAGAGCCCAAAACGGATATTTTTTTAATAACCAAACCCTGATCAGTACTTCTCAACAGCTTTGTTCCTGACCTGTTTGGAGATCTCCTTCGTGATGCCCCTTGCTTAGTTGTGTTGCAGACTCCGAGACCTTTCAGAACAGGTGTATATATACTGATATCATGTGACAGATCATGTGACACTTAGATTGCACACAGGTGCAATTATTTAACTAATTATGTGACTTCTGAAGGTAATTGGTTGCACCAGGGCTTCATAGCAAAGGGGGTGAATACATATGCTTGCACCACTTTTGTGTTTTTTATTTTTGAAATAAGTAATTTTTTTCATTTCATTAAACCAATTTAGACTGTTTTGTGTATGTCCACTACATGAAATCCAAATAAAAATCAATTTAAATTACAGACTATAATGCAACAAAATAGGAAAAACACCAAGGGGGGTGAATACTTTTGCAAGGCACTGCATACATACGCCTGGCCAGCAACTTCCTCCCGGCAACACAAGAGATTGGGCTCAGTTGTTTATGGTGAGACGATAATTGTCATGTGAATATTTGAAGCAGAGTGCTAAAGATGATTAAACATATTTAACAACAAGAAATACCTCTGGATTTCCTTTAGCCACTGAGACAGCCATGTCAGTCATTAGATGATGAGTGAGCACACAAAACCGACAAATGATGAACATGTGGAAACAGTACATAATGTCATCTTTCATTTTAGGGTATTTTTATATTTTGTCATTTCACAATGAAAACACATGCAGCTGGTTTATGGAGTTTAACATCCCGATTTGAAGAATTCATAAGAATCTGGACAAATTGGTAACGTTACACCCCAGCTCGTCACTGAAGGAGCAACAAGTTTGATGTGCATGAAAAACCTCTGGGACACTGAATGGTCCACTCATTCAAAGTGGTCTTAATCCCTCATTTCGAAAGACTCTTGTGGAAGCCATAGGAAGTGCAATTTGAGTCCTAAGTCATTGGATACTGTAATGGCATTCAATAGAAAACTACAAACGTTAACAAAATCCCACTTCCTGGATGTATTTTTCTCAGGTTTTCGCCTGCCAGATGAGTTCTGTTATACTCACATACATTATTTTAACAGTTTTGGAAACTTTAGAGTGTTTTTTATCCAAATATACCAATTATATGCATATCCTAGCTTAATGGCCTCAAGCTCATTACCATAACGCAACGTTAACTATATGAAAATTGCAAATGAAATGAAATAAATATATTGGCTCTCAAGCTTAGCCTTTTGTTAACAACACTGCCATCTCAGATTTTCAAAATATGCTTTTCAACCATAGTAAAACAAGCATTTATGTAAGAGTATTGATAGCTAGCATAGCATTAAGCCTAGCATTCAGCAGGCAACATTTTCACAAAAACAAGAAAAGCATTCAAATAAAATAATTTACCTTTGAAGAACTTTGGATGTTTTCAATGAGGAGACTATCAGTTAGATAGCAAATGTTCAGTTTTTCCAAAAAGATTATTTGTGTAGGAGAAATCGCTCCGTTTTGTTCATCACGTTTGGCTGAGAAAACCCCCTGAAAATTCAGTCATCAAAACGCCTAACTTTTTTCCAAATGAAATCCATAATATCGACAGAAACATGGCAAACGTTGTTTAGAATCAATCCTCAAGGTGTTTTTCACATATCTATGCGATGATAAGTAATTTGTGGCAGTTTTGTTTCTCCTCTGAATCACATGGGAAAATACATGCAGCTGGAGATTACGCACCAATTTTGACGGAGGACACCAGGCGGACACCTGGTAAATGTAATCTCTTATGCTCAATATTCCAATGATATGCCTACAAATACGTCACAATGCTGCAGACACCTTGGGGAAACGACAGAAAGTGTAGTCTCGTTCCTGGCGCATTCACAGCCATATAAGGAGACATTGGAACACAGCGCCTCAAAAATCTGGCTCACTTCCTGTTTGAAGTTTCATCTTGGTTTCGCCTGTAGCATTAGTTCTGTGGCACTCACAGACAATATCTTTGCAGTTTTGGAAACGTCAGAGTGTTTTCTTTCCAAAGCTGTCAATTATATGCATAGTCGAGCATCTTCTCGTGACAAAATATCTTAAATTAAAAGAGTGCCCCCTATATCCAAGAAGTTAAGCGGGATAATTGTCATCAGCAACCGCTGAATTGCATAGCGCCCCAGTCAGATAATATTACTAAAAATATTCATATTCATGAAATCACAAGTGCAATATTGCAAAACACACCTTAGTCTTTTGTTAATCCACCTGTCGTCTCAGATTTTGTAATTATGCTTTACAGCGAAAGCAATCCAAGCGTTTGTGTAAGTTTATCGATCGCATGACAAAACATTAAGTACACTTAGCATCAGGTAGCTTGGTCACGAAAATCAGAAAAGCAATCAAATTAATAGTTTACCTTTGATGATCTTCAGATGTTTTCACTCACAAGACTCCCAGTTACACAACAAATGTTCCTTTTGTTCCATAAAGATTATTTTTATATCCAAAATACCTCCGTTTGTTTGTCGCGTTATGTTCAGAAATCCACAGGAAAGAGCGGTCACAACAACGCAGACGAAAATTCCAAATAATATCCATAATGTCCACAGAAACATCTCAAACTTTTTTATAATCAATCCTCGGGTTGTTTTTAAAATATATATTCGATAATACAGTATATCAACCGGGAGTGTAGGTTTTTCAATAGGACAGGGAGAAATAATTGCCCCTTTACTCTGTAGCGCAAATCTCACTCTGAGAGCCCCAACCTATCCACTTACGCAATGTGATCTTTCTCTCTCATTTTTCAAAATAAAAGCCTGAAACTATGTCTGAAGTCTGTTGACACCTTAGGGAAGCCATAGAAAAAGGAATCTGGTTGATATGCCTTTAAATGGAGGATAGGCATATATAGGAACAGAGAGGTCTCAAAATAAGAGGCACTTCCTGATTGGATTTACCTCTGGTTTTCGCCTGCAATATCAGTTCGGTTAATACTCACAGACAATATTTGGACAGTTTTGGAAACTTTAGACTGTTTTCTATCCTAATTTGATGGGTATTTTTTTTGTGACAAAATTGAAAATACTGCCCCCTACATGCAAACGGTTAACTTCATAAGGCATTTCCACCATGCTTGCTGATTAAGATATGGGCTCACTTGTGCAATAATCACTTCCATTTCTGTCAACCAAGTCTCTCACTTGATGTTTTGCAGCAACAGACTTCCAACTACCTTCCACCATCACCAGCATATAACCTAAATGCCAGTCATCAGATCCTTGTTCTCCCAGCTGGTGGGATTTTGTTACAACCTGTCATCAGTATCTTGCTCTGAGGAGCATTCCTCTGCGACAAGGCCTACCCCAAACTATTCTATCAAATTCCATATGGTATTCTGCTTCTGTTGTTATTCAGTTAAGCCTGTACTAAATTGAATTATCAATACTACTCAGCTAAGTGATTAAATCCAGCTGTATCCTTGTTTGAGGTCCTCCTTACTAAATGTGAGACTTTTGACGTAGACCTCTATGTACCAATCCCAGATTGCTCCTTTAATGCTGACATTGCTCCCCTGTCTCTTTCTCCACAAGATGGTGCTAAAACTTAAGCATTTAAAACAAGTTGAATAGAGAAATGGTTCACAATAGACCAATGGCTATATCTGTTCAATTTTACGAATGGAACAGTTGATTTGGGTTAGATTATCTGCTATCACTGATGTTCTGTTATAACTCATTTACAGCATTTTCATATGCAATTCAAGATTTATAGTTCACCAATGTTCTGATGTGGAGATCTGGGCAAAGAGCAACAAACCTATGACCTTGCCAAATATCCATCCTTGTCCTATTTTATTTAACTAGGCAAGTCAGTTAAGAACACATTCTTATTTACAATGATGGCCTACAGGGGAACAGTTGGTTAACTGCCTTGTTCAGGAGCAGAACAACAGATTTGTACCTTGTCAGCTTGGGGATTCAACCTTTCGGTTACTGGCCCAATGCTCTAATGACTAGGCTACCTGCCACCCCTGAACAAGACTAATATAGTAACACACTACTGTGCTTCATGAACTAGAGGTTGAATTGGATATTGTCAGAGCATGTTTAGACAACAATCAACAATTCAAAGATGTACAGTATGACAAATGTACCAAGACAGTCATGTTGGAGATGATTACGTCCCTTACTTTACTGGAAACTTGTATCTGTCACTGATCAAACCACAGAAATGCCACAACCATCCTCACCATTAGCAAGTGTTGATGTGTGACAAAAACATCCCGTAGCTAACAAACTGTCAATCTTGTAGCCAATAAAGCACAATCAGATTTATTTATATAGAACCCCCACTAAGGAGAGCATTCTTTCATCTTATTCAATACAGTAAGTTAATAATGTCCACCATTCAAGGCACCAAGTACAATGTGTACAGTGGCAAGAATATGTGCATTAAAAAAAGAATTACAGTGCTTCTTAATTCAGTGAAACAATACTGTTTATCTAGCTTATTATGAGTTTGTTATTGGTTGAACTCATCTTACTATTTTGTTTTTTGGATGAAAGTGAAACAGTTATGATTAATTTATGTTAATTAGAGTATTATATAAGTAATATGTTTTATTTAATTAGAATTAAATACAAATTAACATTTGCACATATTGTTAAAGGGGCTATTTAGAACTCATGGGCCTACATATTTAATAATAAACTATTTAGGTAGATATAATAATTAGGTAAATATTGTTGTATAAATCAAATATAGATTCTATTAAAATAATTTACCACTAGGACAGATATTACAGGGCAAATTTCATAATTTTTTTATCATAAGGATCTACCTTCAAGATGTGCTCTTCTTATTTTACAAAATGTTATTGGACTAACTTTTCTTTCAAGAAGGCAGCGATCATTAAACCCACCCTCATCTGAAACGATATTTTGAGCAACTTTGCTCACTCGATAGGCTGTCTTAAACAAGGAAAATGTCACACTTCATACAGGCCGTATCAATGTATATAAAGTGTAAAAAAAAGTTTACAAAAAAATAGTAATATAGGACCCGAGGGGCAGCAGGTAGCCTACAGTGGTTAAGAGCGTCGGGGCAAGTAACTGAAAGGTTGCTGGTTCGCATACCCGAGCTGATTAGTTGAAAAATTGGTTGATGTGCCGTTGAGCAAGGCACTTAACTCTAAATGCTCCTGTAAGTTGCTATGGATAAGAGTCTTCAGCTAAATGACTTAAGTGTAAAAATGGAACAAAAATGAAATATCTAGAAATATCTCATCACACAATCGAGCTGTGGTTATGCATCTATATCTTGTTTCCAGTAACTACCATTTCACCTTTCATTAGAAAACCAAAGAAACATTTACCACATTTTCCCACTACCATTGAGTCAACACCTGCATCAGAACATGCAGATTCAAGCAAACAGGTTGAAAACAGAGAATAAGAGATCTTATGACCTTATTGTTCTGCTTCTTAAATTATGAAATAAAATAGATTTTCACAAAAAATAATAGATATTATAGTAAAGAAATACAATGTTTTGGGGTTTTTAGGTAACTTTTATTTTCTATTATGGTGACAGTTTCCTCATACAAAACAGTACAGTTGAACCACGAAGGCAGCAATTCTTAAACCCATCCCTATCTGAAAGGATATGCTTCTTTTGAGAAACACTGCTCACTAGATAGGCCCTCTTATGCAAGAAAAATATCACTCTTTAAACAAGCCTTATCAATGTAAAATAAACAACAACATTGTATAAATGTAAAAAAGCACAAATGAATGATTTCACACATTTAGCATTTTGTCTGCTCAATAAGCAGTCAGAATATAGTTCTTTAAAGTAAAAATAATAGCTGGATTTTATTATTAATTGTAATTTAATTAAATAATTGATTTAAGATACAAAATACTATGTTAAAAAACGTACTCTAATTTCTTCAATATATATACTACGCTTCATTACACACGGGGGCGGCAGGGTAGCCTAGTGGTTAGAGCATTGGACTAGTAACCAAAAGGGTGCAAGTTTGAATCGCCGAGCTGACAAAGTACAAATCTGTCGTTCAGCCCCTGAACAGGCAGTTAACCCACTGTTCCTAGGCCGTCATTGAAAATAAGAATTTGTTCTTAACTGACTTGCCTAGTTAAATAAAGGTAAAATAAAAAAATAAAAATAAATAAACATACTAAATATTATTTTGGATAATAATACATATTTAGAACTCATAGGCTGGCATATTTAATAATAAAATATTTTGATAGGTTTGATATTTAGTTAAATATTTTGTGTAAATCAAATACAGTTGTGTAATTTCCGACTATGACAGATAATGCAGGGCAACATTCATTAAACAATCTACATTTTAACCATACGGATCTACCTTAAAGATATCCTATCCTTAATTTTCTGAAAACCTTAATTGAATCTTTTTTCAAATGTCTGCAGTGTGTAGCTCCCACAATCATCAAAAGTAAAATGTGATATTAATTTAAATGTTAAGGAGGGAAACACAATAATGTTCTGCAATTTAAATGTTCTGCAATTAATGTCATAATTGGCAGTTGAAGTAATTGGAAATACAAATGAAATGTTCTGCAATTAATGTCATAATTAGCTATTGAAGTGTAAATCTATGGCTCACAATATTTAAGCATTTAAAAAATAAAGCAGGAAAAAAAACAAAAAGGAACACAAATGAAATCTGAGACCACAATGGGGTGTAAAATCCTTGTTGTTCCCAGCCCACTACAACTCTATCCATACTGGGGCATATCCTTTCAGTGAATGGGTCTACTGGTGCTGGGTCTACTTCCCAGGTTCCTGTTGTGCAGCAGGAGAGAGAGCGCACAGCAGTACACCATGCTCTTCACGATCATCACTGTGTAAACCAGAGAGGCCAGGTTGAGACTGCATGTCGACTGGAAGGAATCTGGGGAATAGAAAATAGTATAGGCCGGGATTTTAGCCAATGGTTTTATTTTAATATAGTCCAGTATTCTTTTGGTTTTTGTTTGCTGTCATCTTGTTTCTTTCTATTTTTATTCATGAGTTTGTTGGTATTTGCTCAGTCCTATTACTCTGTTTGTGTTGTATGCTGTTGTTTCTGTATAAACAATAGAAAATGTCAATAAAGTATTGGTCCGATTTGAATCGATCCAGTTGCACTATGCGCCACGAAGATGTCATTTACAATTTAGCCAACATATGCAGCGTTTACTGTGAATACGGTCTCGACAAACAACGGAACTTTGAGGGTTTTTAGATTAACTAGACTTGTAACCAGCGCCGTCTCTCTGTAGGTCAAGAGATTTTCAACTTTTCCTTTTATATTACTTCCTTGCTTTGTCTTTGGATGTGGCTTGGCAAAGTGACATTCTTGCTACACACCTCAAATTTACCATAAATAATGCAACTGTTGAATGATGCAACTTCAACATAAACACAGTGCCTTCGGAAAGTATTCACACCCCATGACTTTTTCCACAATTTGTTATGTTACAGGGCTGTGACGATCATGACATTTTGTCAGCTGTTTATTGTCATTCAAAAGACTGCCAGTCTCATGGTAATTGACCGTAATTAACATAAACATGTTAAGGATCTCCAGGCTTCCACACATACAAACCACATACAATCCGCTGATGAAGGCCTTTGGAATATCAAAAGTTAAAAAGTATAACAATTTAATTTAACATACCATCACAATAAATCCATTATTTATTTTAGACAGGCCTAAAGAAACATGATATGAAGAAAATGTATTTCAGAAGAACAGAATATGAGTTGGCCTAGGCTACTGTATGTTATCTGGCTTTGAGCCATGCCATGTGCTGGAGGTTTGTTCACTTAGCAAATAAGACCTGTGACATTATTTGTTTTAGGCTACATGATTTTATGGTAAGAGGAATATAACATAATTTATCTCAATAAAATAGAAAGGATATTTTTCCCATTCCAGAGCAAGAGTGCATATGAAGTGGCTATGTTGAGCAAAAAAGTGATCGTTTGAAACAGGTCCTGTTTTAGAGTAATTTGTCAACTTTAGTTGTGAATGATACAAACCTTAGAAAGCTAAAAAATAATATGGGCTGCATGATGCGACTATAGGCTATTGATCATTTGAGAAAGTAGAACAAAAAGCTTGTGCTCTGTTCCTTGCCTCAGGCTGCACATGCTGTTCTCTCATCAAGTGATCATATTTCCCCCCCCATCAGACCATTCTCAATTTAATCTTGTCTTTAATAATATGTACAATTAGTTTAGATGTATAATGGTTTTATCAAATCGTCAGGAAAAAAGTCAGGGGGAAAAATACATGTGATCTGCATCTTCTCAAATAGTAGAGGATGACTTTCCACTGGTTTGTTTTTCAATCATGCTGGGTTGGATACTCCGGTTTTGTAGCAGAGCATGTGAGTATTATGAGCAGCTGAGAAATAAATATAGTAGCAGCTGGGATCCTCCTTCTTTCTAGTGGCAACCATCAAAACTCTGCTTTTACATGGGATTTCATATAGAAATGTCTGGGCTTAGAAGAACACTATTTTCCCTCCACGCATCAACCACTGTTTGAGCATGCAGCCTCTCACTGAATGACAGGTAATATTCCACCCAAACCCTGTTCCTGCTGCAAACCAGTGCTTAATTTGGGAACCAAAGTGAAATCTGTTCTGGAACATCAATGATAACATGTTTTCACAACAGAACATATTTCATTAAACTGTTGACAGCCCCTCTCTCTGTACGCTTTAGAAACGCATGAAGGACAGAGAGCAGGATATTGAAAAGCTCAGTGGTGAGATATTCTGTAGTTAAAGGTAATGTGTCAGCCTATTAATGGTGAAAATACATTTTAAAAATTTTTTTTTACACGGCTATTCAAAATAAAATAGAAATTCACTATAATTGTAGGCTAACTCTATAAGCTGCCCTGCAAAATCCTATATGTTCTCTCCCAGACTCATGCATAGAAAGTTTGGAGCGTAGCATAAGTTAATCAGTCCATCCAGTATACATAATAGTACAGTCCAAACTCAAACAAATTACAATTAGTTTATTATTCGAGTATAGACCAGTGTTTACCAAACTTTTTACAGTCCCGTATCCCTTCAAACATTCAATCTCTAGCTGCGTACCTCCTCTAGCACCAGGGTCAGTGCACTCTCAAATATTGTTTTTTGACATCATTGTAAGCCTGCCACACACACACACACCATATGATGCATTTATTAAACATAAGAATGAGTGTGAGTCTTTGTCACAACCCGGCTTGTGGGAAGTGACAAAAAGCTCTTTTAGGACCAGGGCAAAAATAATAATATAATAATAATAAATCATCTTGCTCTTTATTTAGCCATCTTATGTAAAAAAACATTTGTTTATGGAAAATTATGAATAACTCACGACAGGTTAATCAGAAGGGTGTGCTTGAAAGGATTCACATTGCTCTGCAATGTTGGGTTGTATTGGAGAGAGTCTCAGTCTTAAATAATTTCCCACACACAGTCTGTGCCTGTATTTTTTTTCATGCTAGTGATGGCTGAGAATCCACTCACACATAGGTACGTGGTTGCAAAGGGCATCAGTGTCTTAACAGTGCGATTTGCCAAGGCAGGATACTCTGAGTGCAGCCCTATCCAGAAATCTGGCAGTGGCTTCTGATTAAATTCAATTTCCACAGAACCGCTTGTTGCAATTTTGATGATGCTCTCTTGTTCAGATATCGGTAACTGGACTGGAGGCAGTGCATGAAAGGGATAACAAATCCAGTTGTTTGTTCCATCCGTTTTGTGAAAGTACCTTCGTAATTAAGCACCCAACTCACGGAGGTGCTTCGCTAAATCACATTTGTGATTGTCCATGAGCTTGAGTTCATTTGCACACAAAAAATCATACAATTATGAAAAGACCTGTGTGTTGTCCTTAACAATACTGTTTTGATGTTGTGTTTGATGTAATTTCCGAATGCATTTGCATTGATATCCGAGTGGTTACAGGGGCAATAGAGCCAGCCATTAGTGACCTGATGGTAGTTGGGTATTGCCAATGCAAGTCTAGAGTGCATAAGAGTAGCTTTTGTGACGCAACGGTCATGTGAAACTTTACTGCGGTCATGACTCATGACTGCCTTTGTGGCAGTAATTAGCATGAATTTAAAATGGATTAAATTGAGTTTGTTGCCACTGGCCTACAGACAAGACTTCATAACGTCAAAGAGGATTGATGTTCTTTGAAATTATTTAAAAATGAAAAGCTGAAATGTCTTGAGTCAATATGTATTCAACCCATTTGTTGTGGAAAGCCTAAATAAGTAATAATTTGCATCACTGAAGAATTTCAAACAAAGATTCAACCACAAAGACCAGGGAGTTTATCCAATACCTTGCAAAGAAGGGCACCTATTGGTAAATGGGTATAAAAAAAAAAGAATTGAGTGTCCGTTTGAGCAAAGTGAAGTTATTAATTACACTATGGATGGTGTATAAATTCACCCAGTTACTACAAAGATACATGTCCTTCCTAACTCAGTGGCCGGAGAGGAAGGAAACCGCTCAGGGATTTCACCATGAGGCCAATGGTGACTTTAAAAAAGTTCCGGAGTTTAATGGCTTTAAAGAGAAAACTGAGGATGGATCAGCAACATTGTAGTTACTCCACAATACTTACCCAATTGTCAGAGTAAAAAGAAAGAAGTATGTACAGAATTAAGATATTCCAAAACATGCATCGTGTTTGCAACAAGTCGCTAAAGTAAAGCTGCAAAAGAATTGGCAAAGCAATTCACTTTTTATCCCGAATACACAGTGTTATGTTTGGGGCAAATCCAATACAACACATTACTGAGTACCACTCCATATTTTTAAGCATTGTGGTAGCTGCATCATGTTATAAGTATGATTGTAATTGCTAAGGACTGAGGAGTGTTTCAGAACAAAAATACATGGAGTTGAATTATGCACAGGCAAAATCCTAGAAGAAAACCTGGTTCAGTCTGCTTTCGACCAGACATTGGATGAATTCGCCTTTCAGCAGGACAATAACCAAAAACATGGTTCCAAATCTCCACTGGGGTTGCTTACCAAGAAGACACTAGGCAGCGTAGCCTAGTGGTTAGAGCGTTGAACTAGTAACCGGAAGGTTGCGAGTTCACACCCCCGAGCTGACAAGGTACAAATCTGTCCTTCTGCCCCTGAACAGGCAGTTAACCCACTGTTCCCAGGCTGTCATTGAAATAAGAATATGTTCTTAACTGACTTGCCTGCTTAAATCAAGGTAAAGAAGAAAAAAGAAGAAAAAAAAAAGTGTGGCTGAGTTACAGTTTGACTTAAATCTGTTAAATAATCTATGGCAATACCTGAAAATAGTTGTGTGGCAATGATCAACAACCAATTTTGATAAAGCTTGAAGAATTTTGAAAAGAATAATGGGCAAATGTTGCACAATCCAAGTGTGGGAAGCTCTTAGAAACGTACCCAGAAAAAAGGTGATGTATTGACTCAGGGGTTTGAATGCTAATCAAGGTATATTAATGCCATATGTTCCATAATGTTTTGGGGACCAATGTTGAACATTTTCTTCCACTTTGATATTACAGATTATTTGGTGTAGATCCTTGACATAAAAATTACAATTAAATCCATTTTAATCCCACTTTATAACCCAACATAATGTGTAAAATACTTTCTGAATGGACTGTAAATCTGTTCATTAATCCAGCCACTCATGTATATATTTTTTTACTTTTTCAATTTTTGTTTTTGAATATACCCCAACCCTGCATGAAATCCACAAATTTTACCGTTTGTAGCCTGCAGAGCAGTTGGTGCAGCCTTTGTGGATGGAGGAGCTTCAGTTGGATCCTCTGAGTATGAGATGGAAAAAGCATTATCAGAGAATTATCTACCGTCAGACATAATTAATACAACAATATCAGCCATGACATATCTCTGTTTCTGCAGTTATTGCCAGGTTTGGCGTTTTTGTTGGAGATTATGTTGGGGAGAATAGTTAAGCAAAAAAAGTTGATTACAAAAAGGTGATTACAAAACCAACTACACAACATTCCTATGCAATTAACAAGTGTAAGTCCACATTACTATGTACATTATTTGTTTTACTTTGAGAAGGTGATATGCCATTTTTAGATGCTTGAACACATGATACTCATGTAAATATATCACATAAACATACAAGTATACTAAACATTAGGAACACCTTTATAATATTGAGTTACACCCCCCTCTAAAAGGTGTTGAAAGTGTTCCACAGGGATGCTAGCCCATGTTGACTGCAATGCTTCCCACAGTTGTCAAGTTGGCTGGATGTCCTTTGGGTGGACCATTCTTGATACACACGGGAGCGTGAAAAACCCTGCAGCGTTGCAGTTCTTGACACAAACCGTTGAGCCTGGCAGCTACTTCCATACCAAGTTCAAAGGCACTTACATCTTTTGTTTGTCCATTCACCCTATGAATGGCAGACATACAAAATCCATGTCTCAAGGCTTAAAAATCCTGTCTCCTCACCTTGATCTACACTGATTGAAGTGGATTTAACAAGTGCCATCAATAAGGGATCATAGGATTCGCCTGGTCAGTCTATGTTGTGGAAAGAGCAGGTGTTCTTAATGTTTTGGATACACGATTTTTGTGTTTGAATTGACTCCAACCCTGCATTAAATACACATCAATCTTACCACAGGTCACATGCAGAGTGGTTGGTGCAGCCATGGTGGTTGGAGGAGCTTCAGTTGGTTCCTCTGAGAATGACATCGAAAAATATAATATTAAATCATATTTATCAGAGCATTTATGTAGGCTAAATGTCACGGATAATAGTTATTCAAAAAAGGTGATTTGTTTAAACTTGAGATATTAACTTGCGAAACTATGCAATTACCAATTTTTATGGACTTTCTTCTTTACTTTGAAAAGGTAATATGCCATTTTTTACATGGTTGAATACATGATAGCTTACTTATAAATACATTAAATTAATACATATTACATGAAAAATATAACACATGCTAATGTCAAACTATTTAAATTACTGACTTTACCTTTTGGTATGTCAACATCTTGAGGGCCCCCTTTATGCTCCACAGAACAGATGTATTTGTTCTTGTACATCTTCTCTTTATCAATGATGATCATACTGGTCGTCCGTCCTTCCTCCCTCTGCTCCAGCTGTTCCCCCTCTGCTTTGGGCACCTCCATTGTTCGGACGTTTGTATCCACCATCTTCCATGAAATCTTGACCAAGTCTGGAAACATGTCTCTAGCCAGACATAGCAGGGTGGTTTTCCTGTTCGGGTCAGGTTTGGACACTTGGTAGACCGTCACTTTTGGTTTTTGTACATGATTGTCTGATTTTAAAGAGACACAAGAACATTTACAGTCGTCTTGAAATGGACATCACACTCAAGTTTTCATACTTCAGATGTAGTCTGTTGTCAAGATGAATTGTGATGTACCACACCATTTGTTGTATATCCAGCTTACTGTCTATATTCCATACATAAATTACATGTACCAACTCATTCTATTTTTCATATCAACTGTCCTTTCTGGAATATCGTAGTTCAATATCACTCAATCAATACGATTCTTAGCTAAGTAAAGAGTCAAACATTCTTACCCCATATAAAATTACTTTACATTTATATCACACATTTAACTGAGGGTGTATATCTCTAAGATTATAGCATGCAATATACTGCAAATTGTGCATATGGCTTTATTGAAAGTAATTGCAAACTCTCAAAAATATCTTTCTTTATTTTCTAACGTGAGTTGATCACACACAGTGCATATTTACGAAGCAATACTTTAGGATGTTTCCTCAATTATTTGGGAAATTGATTAGACATATTCATTATTCATTATTAATGTCTATTGCCAAAAATCAGAGGAATGGATCTCTTACCTGTCACATGAAGTCTTATACCAGAGCCAAATAAAAGTACATACACAGTGAAAATTCCCTTGACAAAAAGTAGTCCTCATTGTGTCTTGTCAGGGCTTGTGTTAACTGGACAATTAACTGTACAATGGTTGACCAGTTAAGATAATTAAATTTTCCCCATAATAAGGTATAATAATAATAATAAGTTATAAGTTCCAAGGATATCATCAGAACACAATCATCCCTTATAATCCTTAAAGATGCACTATTCAGAAATTGCTCTGCTATATCCTGGCTACTAAAATTCTAAAAGTTTGCCTAATTTCAGTTTATGTGACAAAAAAGCAAGTATAGTGTGGAGAATCATTGTTCCATCTAAACCGCTGTAAATATATGTTTCATTACCGAAAATATTGTATCAGTTGTATGAAGCTGGTGTACAAAACCGAAAGTAAAAGAAGCAAAAAGAAAACGTAAGCATTGGAAGCAAAGAAAAGGTGCACATAGAACAGATCTACCCCAACTTAGACTTGCATTCAATCAGTATTACTGGTCTATAACTCACAGTTCTATGTGAATTTTGTCAGGTCATCCATAAGTTACATATTGCAGCTTTAAGAGGCTAACCTTTGTGTTTAACATATGGAATTGTTGTAAGATGGTATGTATGGCCTCTTTAGGTACCAAACTATTTACATCACCAGTCAAAAGTTTGGACACACCTACTCATTCCAGGGTTTTTCTTTAATTTTACAACTATCTACATTGTAGAATAATAGTGAAGCCATCAAACTATGAAAAAGCTGTAGTCAAGGCAAATGGTGGCTACACTTCTTTTGGTTACTACATGATTTGATTATGTGTTATTTCATAGTTTTCGATGTCTTCTACAATGTAGAAAATAGTAAAAATAAAGAAAACCCCTTGAATGAGTAGGTGTGTTCAAACATTTGACTGGTACTGTATATGTAAATACATAATTTGATGAAATCTTTAATTTGGCCTTACTGCTTTTAGCCCAGAGAAATGCAAAGAATAACATATTCATACATGGATATTTGTTTAACTATCAAAATAAATGGTTTTAAAGTGTGTGTCCTATATCTGTGAGATATTAGAAAGATCAGGAAATTATTTATATATAATTGTTTACCCATATAAAAAATGGCACTCAACTACTTCCTTATATACAGTGCTTCCATAATTTGTTTTACCTGCTACCTTCAGACAAGTCTTGTGGGTGTCCTAGAGCTAAACAAACGACATGTATGTGTTCCATGTATGTCTTCACCTTTCCACGAAGGGGTCATTAGTGTTTAGCCCAAACTGTATGGATGTTTTCATGAAAAGACCGATTTCATGGATGTCTCATGGTCTTACAAACATAGCTGTAGCTTAGCCACCTTCCCCCACAGATGTGACATGAGACACAAAAAAATCTCTGTAGCTTAAATTGACAGATTTTCATGGGGATCTTTTCTATGCTAATTGGATTCCGCGGGGGTGTGGACATTGACTCTAGGGGGTTGAATCCCCCCCCCCTTAGCCTACTTCTGCCCTACTTCTGCCTACTCCTGCATGTAGCGTCTGAATGGTTTGGGCAACACAGTAATACACTACATATTCAAAGGTATGTGGACACACCTTCAAATTAATTGTTTCTGCAATTTCAGTCACACCCGTTGCTGGCAGGTGTAGAAAATCAAGCACACAGCCATGCAATCTCCATGGACAAACATTGGCAGTAGAATGGCCTTACTGAAGAGCTCACTGACTTGGAACGTGGTACCTTCAGAGAATGCCGCCTTTCCAAAAAGTCAGTTCATCAAATTTCTGCCCTGCTAGAGCTGCCCCAGTCAACTGTAAGTGCTGTTATTCTAAAGCGGAAACGTCTGGGAGCAACAACAGCTCAGCCATTAAGTGGTAGGCCACACAAGCTCACAGAACGGGACTGCTGAGTGCTGAAGCGCATAGCGTGTAAAAATTGGCTGTCCTCGGTTGCAACACTCACTACCTTTCACAGTTTCTGTGTTATTTGATTGTTGTTTCCTTAGGTTACCGCTGAAGGGCACCCTTACCTTGTTTTCTAGTTTCCAGGTCACCCTCATTATTACTTATTGGATTCACGTGGGTTTAATTACCTTCTCTGTTCACCTGGTTGCCTTGTTATTTAGGTTTCTCATTTGGCCTGTATCTTTGCTTAGGTCTCATGTTTTTTTGTGTGCTCTTGTCCGGTTGCCTTGTTTTTGTTGTGACTCTAAGTAAATGTTCTGGATTTACCCTTACCTCTGCTTGCTGTGTATTTCTCTGTGCCTGGGTTTGAGTTCGTACTAGCAGTATTGTTACAGCAGACCTAAGCCAATGATGGAACCAGCAGAGATTTCTAAGTCTTCCGAGGGACATTCCAAACTCCACCATTTATGGTCGGCTTTCACCCACCATGGAACTGTGATTGGTTGCCATGAGGCACGGCTGCAGACATTGTCGGATGATTTAATAACTCGTGTGCACTCTGCAGACAGGACAGGCAGAAGCAACGGTAGCTGCACCTGTGGCTGTTCCTAATCCTCCACTCTCTACCAGCTCAGCGTCTTCCTCCCTTCGGGAGCATCATCTCCCGACACCGGAGCACTATGAGGGGCATCCTGGAAGTGTCGTGGGTTCCTGCTCCAATGCTAGCTGCAGACATCAACGTTTCCCACTGAGCGTTCACGAGTGGCATACGTCATCTCCTTCTCTCAGGGTGGGCTCTGGCATGGGCCACGGCCATATGGGAGCAGCAATCAGACATTTGTCTTAATTGGCAAAGCTTCACCCAGGAGATGAAGAGGGTTTTTGATCACCCCTTCAGTGCCAGGAACGCTGCTAAAAGACTCATTGTGCTTCGGCAGGGCAGCCGGAGCATAGCTGATTACGCCATTGACATTTGGACGCTCGCCGCTAAGAGTAGTTGGAATACAGAGGCGCTTCACTCAGCCTTTCTGAACGGACTCAGCAAAGTTCTCAAGGATGAACTAGCTTCCTGGGACAACTCTGACACTCTGGATGAAATTACCGTTCTGGCCATCCGGTTAAGGGGTTCCGAGTTGTTTCCACTGTTTTGGGTTCCGCTGTGAGAGTCAATTCTTTGTTTGTTCCACTGCCTTATGCTGCATCTGCTTGTCCTGTACCCCTTCAGAGTTCTCAATTCGGCTCTGGTTCTCCTTCAGAGGAGCAGATGAAATTGGGGCGAACAAGACTTTCCACTCTAGAGAAAAGGCGCAGGATTAACGAGCAACGTTGTCTTTACAATGTACATGAAATGCTTCAGTCTGGTTTTAGAGCCCATCATAGCACTGATACTGCACTCGTGAAGGTGGTAAATTACCTTTTAATGTCGTCAGACCAATGCTCTGCATCTGTCCTCGTGCTCCTGGGTTTGTCGTCTGACAAATCAACTGTACATTTTCACTACATATTTTACCTCTTGGTGATATCATTAGGAAACATAATGTTAACTTTAACTGCTATGCAGATGATACACAGCTGTACATTTCAATGAAACATGGTTAAGCCCTAAAATTGCCCTCCCTGGAAGCATGTGTTTCAGGCAAGGAGGGCATTAATCAGATAGGCAACAAAGAGACAAAAGATAACCCTGAAGGAGCTGCAAAGCTCCACAGCGGAGATTGGAGTATCTGTCCATAGGACCACTTTAAGCCGTACACTCCACAAAGTTGGGCTTTACGGAAGAGTGGACAGAAAAAAAGCCATTTCTTAAAGAAAGAAATAAGCAAACATGTTTGGTGTTCAAATGGCATGTGGGAGACTCCCCAAACATATGGAAGAAGGTACTCTGTTTAGATGAGACAAAAATTGTGATTTTTGGCCGTCAAGGAAAACGCTATGTGTGGTGCAAACCCAACACATCTCATCCGCCCCTTGCAGGGCGCCAAATAATAAATCAACAGAAATCGCATAAATCAAATTTCTCAAACATACAAGTATTAGGCACCATTTTAAAGATACAATTCTCATTAATCCAGTCACAGTATCTGATTTTAAAAATGCTTTACAGCGTAAGCTCCACAAACAATTATGTTAGGTCACCACCAAGCCACAGAAAAACCCAGCCATTTTTCCAGCCAAAGAGAGTCACAAAAAGCACAAATAGAAATAAAATTAATCACTAACCTTTGATGATCTTCATCAGATGACACTCATAGGACTTCATGTTACACAATACGTGTTACACAATAGTATGTTTTGTTCGATAAAGTGCATATTTATATAAAAAAATCCAATTTTACATTGGCGCGTTACTTTCACTAGTTCACATGCAGTGATTGTGCAAAGAGCCACATGAATTCACAGAAATACAAGTGTTATGCATGGAACTTTAGATACACTTCTCCTTAATGCAACCGTCCATCATTTATATCCAAATAGCTTCTTTTGTTACGGCGTTTGGTAAACAAATCCAAACCCGCGTTCAGGTCCAGTCGGACGAAAAGTTCAAAAAGTTATATTACAGGTCGAAGAAACTTGTCAAACTAAGTTTAGATTCAATCTTTAGGATATTTTTATCATAAATGTTCCAACCGGATAAATCCATTGTCTGTAGAAAAGCAATGGAACAAGAGATACCTCTCATGTGAACGCGCGTGACTGAGAACGAGGCTGCTGCCAGACCCCTTAGTCAAACAGCTCTCATTCGCTCCCACTTCACAGTGGAAGCCTGAAGCAACGTTCTAAAGACAGTTGACATCTAGTGGAAGCCTTAGGAAGTGCAACATAACCCATTATACTCACAGACATCATTCAAACTGTTTTAGAAACTTCAGAGTGTTTTCTATCCAATACTAATAATAATATGCATATAATAGCATCTGGGACTGAGTAGGAGGCAGTTTACTCTGGGCACGCTATTCATCAAAAAGTGAAAATGCTGCCCCCTATCCCAAATAAGTTAAGTACCTGAAACACAATCAATATTGCTTATCCATGGGTAATGTCAGCCAGGACCAAACTATGACTGGGCATTCGATTCTGTTTCCACCGTGCCTAAGGAAACCCCTTAGCCGTCCTATATTCACGGTATAGCCAGATAGCACACAAACCTCTGCCCAACCTCTCCACATGATGTATGAGGGACACATCAGGAAGATGCAGTTTAGACAGTATTTGCTAATTGGCAAGGCATCTCTCTGATATATTTAGGATTCCTTTTAGAATAGCATTTAACTTTGGATTTGAAGAAGACACTCCACTCTAACCTCTGATTATTTCACTTTCTGTGGTGCATTTTATCTTCATGAATTCACAGCTTGATTAAAACCACAGAGTTTTTGAACAGGCTGTGTGGATCAGTTCTCACTGTGGGTTGACGAGTCCCAGCAGGCACAGAAGTAGGTGGCAGAATGAGACACTGTAACTGACTGGATCTTCAGATTACAGTTCTTACTTTGTCTCATGGCTGAGAATTCACCTTTTTGAGGATGGTTGTAATCTGAATAGACAGTGCAGTAACCACTTTGTATGCGGAGGATCAGAATGAAAGGTTCTCCCTCCTTCTTCTGGAACCAGTAGACATAATTGCAATTCTGATCAATGTTTTGGCAGCTGAAGATGACAGGCTGTCCCGGTTTCCTAATCAATGTCATCTTATTGTCCAATTTCTGTCCTGCCACTGACACTGCAATGACAAAATGGCAACACCAACACACTTAGACAAAAATACATTAGCAGAAGTTAAAAGAAATTGTGTCCACAATATTTGCATCAATCATAGATTTAAATTCAGACAGAGACACTACTTTCCTCCAGCCATTTCGAGTTGCTCAATGACCAGGGTGCACTGTACACTTTAAAAAAAAATGTATGTGATGGACAAACACTTACTTAAATAAAGTGAGTAAAGAATGACAACAGAGCCTAGAGACATTTCTATGATGATTCTGATGTGTCTTCTATTGAACCTGAAAATAATTGTGTTCAGTTGGAGCAGAGACGAAGATGTGAGGTGAAACACTGTCACTCAGGCATTGTGGTTTCTAACTGCTCCTCAAATCTGATGCCACTTCCTGTGGTTGTTGACAAGGGCTATGTTCCATTGATATTATCAACTTCCTCCCAAAGTGTGCACTTGTTCACTTCCTTTTACTGATTTGAAAGAAATATGGTGGACAAGCCACTAGACCTTGCTTCCACCTATCCAATGATTGTGGGAAGTAGTGAAAATAGATATTGGAACATACCAATTCACTCTATAAATTCAACTATTGTAGTATTTTTTTACCAGATTTATGAATACTACTCAGCTAAGTGACACATTCCAGGTCCTCCAAACAAAATGTTTGACTTTTGATGTAGACCCCTATGTACAAATCCCAGATTGCTCCCTTAACCCATCAGAGTCTAAGCCCTGTCTAAGTCGGGGAAGGGGGCGGGGGGGGGGTGGTGTTCTACTAAGCTATAAGTAATTATTCTAAGTATATATGCCATTTAGCAGACGCTTTTAAGTATCATACCAAGTATCATTTAGCTATTTGATTTTGAATTTTAAAACCCCTTGAAGTATAAAAAAAAGTTAAATTATTTGATGAAAAATAATTTTGGGCCTTACTGCTATTACAAACGCATTGAATTACATTTTCACTACATGGAACAAAACATAGTCCCCCCAAAATGTCAAAATGAAGTTTGTTCTGAAGTGTCTCTCCTATATCTGAGAGATTTATGAAAGATCAGTAAAAAAAAAACGTGTTTTATTTTATGTTGGAAGATCGGCTGTAGCGACTTTAGACGTTTGGTCTGACAAACACCGTTCTAGCTCTGTCACCTTTCACGGGAGATGTAGAAGTGCGACATTGGCTGATGCGGTGGATTGAGCCAAAAAAACAGATATCTCTAACTTAAACTGAAAAATATTGATGGGGATTTTTGTTTATGCTAATTCGATTTCCACCAGGGTGCGGAATTCGACTCTAGGGGTTTAAAGAGACACTTCAGGATTTTCGCAATGAAACCCTTTATCTACTTCCTCAGAGTGAGACGAACTCATGGATACATTTTTTATCTTTGCGTGCAGGTTGAAGGAAGTTGATAAATAGCGTTACCGCAATTGCTAACTAGCGTTTGTGCAATGACTGGAAGTCTATGGTAACTGCTAGCATGCTAGTAGATATCGTAGACTTCCAGTCATTGCGCTAAAGCTTGTATACATTGGCTCGTGAAACTAACTCTAACTTCCTTTATATTGGATGCAGAGACATACAAATGGTATCCATGAGTTAATCTCATGCTGAAGTAGATAAAGTGCTTTATTGACAGAATCCTGAAGTATCCCTTTAACTTCTTAAGGTATAGGGGGCAGCATTTTCACTTTTGGATAAATAGCCTGCCCAATTTCAACTTCCTGCTACTCATGCCAAGAATATAAGATATGCATATTATCAGATATGCATATTATTAGTAGATTTGGATAGAAAACACTCTGTTTCTAAAACTGTTTGAATCATGTCTGTGAGTATAACAGAACCTATGTAGTAGGCAAAACCCCGAGGACTAACCGTTCCGAATAAAAAAAAAATGTAGGTCTCTGTCTGTTCAGTGAGTTCTCATTGGGAAATGATATTTCTTAGGCACTTGTTTTCATTTCCGTCCGCTTCCACTGGATGTCACCAGTCTTTGGAATTTTGTTGAGGATATTCCTTTGTGCAATGAAGAAGTACGGCCATCTAGGAAATGGGTAACACTGTTGAGAGTTGCGTAAGACTTGAAAAGTGGCGTTAGTTTCCTCTCGTCCTCTTTTGAAAACAGATAGACCCGTCTTCAATTTCATCGATTATTAACATTTAAAAATACCTGAAGTTGTATTTTCAAAAGTAGTTTGAAATGTTTTGGCAAGTTTACAGGCAACTTTTGAGATATTTTGTAGTGACGTTGCGTAATTTGGAAGCTGTTATTTTCTGGATCAAACGCGCCAAGTAAACAGACATTTTGGATATATGTGGACGGAATTAATCTAACAAAAGGACCAATTGTGATGTTTATGGGACATATTGGAATGCCACCAAAAGAAGCTCGTCAAAGGTAAGGCATGTTTTATATTTTATTTCTGCGTTTTGTGTAGCGCCTGCAGGGTTGAAATATGCTACTCTCTTTGTTTACTGTTGTGCTATCATGAGATAATAGCTTATTGTGCTTTCACCGAAAAGCCTTTTTAAAATCTGACATGTTGGCTGGATTCACAACAAGTGTAGCTTTAATTTAGTATCTTATATGTGTGATTTAATGAAAGTTTGATTTTTATATCATTTTATTTGAAGTTGCCAAAAGCGTCCCCTATAAGAAGCTAATAGATATTTTTTTTAACCTTTATTTAACCAGGCAAGTCAGTTATTTGTTTCAATAACAGCCTAGGAACAGTGTGTTCATATTTGTACCTTGTCGGCTCGGGGGTTTGAACTTGCAACCTTCCGGTTACTAGTCCAACGCTCTAACCACTAGGCTAACCTGCCGCCCCAATAAAAAATAGAGTTCCAAACCTCTGCCAATAACAGCAAATTTTCTATTTTCCCTTCCCCTCTCAGACCAGTCCCAGACAGTCCTAATTCTTGCCTGTGAAATTTCCCTTTTCTAAAACTAAATGTCGAAGCTGTTGGGGGGCGAGAGTACCTGGTTAACTACAGACAAGTCCAGTGGCACTTGTGGTGGTCATAGAGCAAAACGGTGGGGTCATATTAGTTTGTAGCCCAAATGTTTACATACAGTGGTTCCTCCTTTAAAAGTTGCATCATATTGTACCACACCCTGCGTGCTGCTGCAGCATTCTGTGGCACGTAATTTATTTCTCAGCCATTTCTTCTGTTACTGCAAGTTATTGCTAGTTTGACCACCAGAGGGCATCTTTGAGAAGCATTTGATAGTATTCTGTATTTAAAACTTTTTTTGTAATAACATAGTATATGGGATTCATTTTAAGAAATTTGGCATAATTCATTTGATTAATATTATGGTGTTTTCATTCAGAGAAAAACAAAATCCTAAGCGTTTCCATTAGGAAGGAATGTAAAATAAGGCGCTGTACAACAGGATTGTTGGGATTGGCTACAGGATTGGAGGATTCTACATTGTTTCCCTTCATAAGACAACTTTGTTCCAATATTTCTGTAAATCAGTGATATTTATTCCCATAGTAATTTGACTGTAAATGTGCATTTGACACCGGCCATATTCAACGGGTGTTTAGTGCTCGTAAAGTAATTATTCTGTGCTCTCGTACACTCAGACGAGAGTGCTCTGAAGTCTGTGTAGATAGTAAGCTGGACACATTACATTTTTAACACCTTTTTATCTGATAAAAAACTAGTTCATTTGCATCCGCCGTGGAGCCCAGTTTCGTAATATGACCATATTTCCCTGCAGCTTGCCGTTTTGAAGTATTCGTGATAAAACAGGCCTTGTTTTAGTGCATTTTTCATCCAGCCAGCTCCTATTAGTTCTATTGAGCACCTTGGCACCAACTCGCCTTCCGAACGTTCTATTCCCAACTTATTGTTCAACGTCACAATGCCTGCTTTGCTATTGTTGACAATGAGGCATGCTCACGTTGTTTTATAGTTAAAATGTAAAAAACAAAAATTATAGTGGAACTGCGGTCATCCCATTGTTTCAAAAGGGGGAAATATAGGCATGTCTGTCTATTTCGCCAAATATCTCGCAATGTGTATATTTTCATTTTTTTAAAGTCAGATGTAATTTTAATCATGAGAATCTCCTCTTTCTCATTATGTAAGCCTGGGCAGCTAGCTCGGGTGTCATCAAATGCTACCCTCAAAATACTTTTTGCCCTTGGAATGCTGAGCAGTCCCCATTGTTTTCCTAATTGAGAGGCATGCCGGTCTATTTCGCCAAATATCTCACTGTGCATATTTAGTTTTTTTCAAGTGTGTAACCAGTGTGAAATGGCTAGCTAGTTAGCGGGTTGCATGGTAATAGTGTTGCAATTAGTGACGTCACTCAATCTGAGACCTTGAAGTGTTTGTTTGCCTTGCTCTGCGAGAGCCGTGGCTTTTCTGGAGCGATGGGTAATGATGCTTTGAGGGTGGCTATTGTCCATTTGTGCAGAGGGTCCCTGGTTCAAGCCCAGGTAGGGGCGAGGAGAGGGACAGAAGCAAAACTGTTACATGGGCACCATTTTAATCAGGATAATCTCCTCTTTGTAATTTTGTAATTCTGGGCAGCGAGCTCATTTGTCATTGATCGCTAGATCATAAATAATCAGAAGTTTTTATTTTTTCCCTACTTTTTCATTACGCAGACATAAGCACAGTTGACACCATCGAGTTGCAGATGTTTACTTTCTACACAAGTTGTTTTTTTCCAGTTTCATCTGATGAACAGATTGTACTGGTAAAATAAAAAGGGATAGAATTGGTATGGAATTCTAAACGTCACTCTAGTCAAAACAGGCTCTGCGAACGTTCGATTCCATTAATTTGCTATGGGCTCATGCTCGTGTTCCAGTTTAGCCAACGTTCTTAAGCCGTTTTCCGCCTTGGGTGAATTTTGACTCGTTCTATTGTCCAGCCTATAGATATCCAGAGAAAATTTACGAAGGCACCCGAGTGTCCATTAAGAAAGCACAACGACTATACCATTTAGCTAAGATAAGAATGACGAGAATAATCAAGTCAATAAACGTTGGGTAGTTAGATATCCTATAGTTAATATACTGGCAAGTTAACATACTGTCAAGATTGATGTATATCTACTAACGTTAGGTAGCTAGCTAACATACCAGTACATACTGCTGATATGATATGCTATGAGGTTCATAAGGACAGTGTAGCTAACAAATTGTCAGCCAACATTAACGTGTAAGGTAACTTATTTGAAAAGTCATTACTTTATTACATTGTAAGCTACCCCTTGGTCTTTAGGGCAAATCTGGTCTGTGATAGGAGGGGGGGGGGTCACACCTAGCTTGGGTATTAGACTATTCTTTAGTAAAGGTTGAATAGTCTATTGTTCAGCTATTAGCCCACCTCCCCAACTTTCCCTCTTCCACGCATCATCATTCTGCTCCTTAAAGGCTCGCTTGTGGGCATGCTGGCAGGATATGACAGCATCTTCGGTTGTGTGTCAAGAGTTCTGCATACATTTGTATGAAGGCAAATTGTTATATGCTATGGAGGTACATTTGTGTCTTTTTGTCGAGAGCAAAACACTTTTTATTTTCAATCAAAAATAATTATTCTGAAAGCAACTTTCTTCCGACACAAAGGAAGTCAAAGCGGACACCTATGAAGATGGCATCTCAGGTAAGCAGCACTGGGCTGTATTGACGCATCCTAAAAATGACATCTGCTGCTTTCGATTGAACGGTCATATCTCAGTTATTGTTTTCATACCTATAAAAAATAATCTGTTTTCTTTACTTTCAGAGAGCAAGCTGATCAAGGGGTCTAAAATGTAGATATTGCCAGATGTTCACTCTCCGAGGAACATGCTTTGGAAGCTTTATTGCTGGCAAAAGTGTCCATAACCAGAGCTAAGTAAACTGTTCTGTGTTCTTTTTTCTCCATCTCTGCCTGTCTTGCTGTACATGGAACCTGTCTCACATGCATTAATTTAAAAAACCTTAAGATGTCAGCTGCTAACTTTCAGATTTGCACCACATAAACACAGCCATTTTCACTGGACTATCTGTTGCTGCCAAGTCATGATTTCCCTGGAGGTTAGCCTTTCAAAAACCAAGTGGTGAGACACATAGCCCTCTATATTTAAATGTTTCAGGTACACTCCGATAGGTGTCTGCGTCACATACAGTATCTTCTATTGACATTATCTTGTAATGTTTGTCCTCATGTGTCTGTTTTTCAGCATAAAGTACTCTGTAGCCACTTAGTGTGGACACCAGGTGAGACCACACACACAATAACAGTCTCTCTTCTTCACTTCATCCCTCTCCCCCTTCTCCCTAAATCCTCTAGGTTATATCAGCTGTTTTGGTGAACCCCTCCCACATCTGAACTGGCTGACAGAGGGGGCACAGCATGATCATAGGTGAGATGTCACTTGGTCGGGTCAACAGGAAGTATTATTAAAGAAATGCTTTATATTGACATACAGACAGAGATGTATTAGTCCCAGAGTTAATGATCTAAGGTCAGTTTTGCATTTCACCTCCTGATTATGTTGACTGACGGTGTTAGAATTAAAATACCTAGGCTTAATCATGCTCTCTCTCTATCCTTCTGTCACTCGTCTGCAGGTATGTTTTGATGTGAGAGAGGAAGCCAGTCCCATCATCGCCACCTCACCCGCTCTTAAGATAACCTTCAGGCCAACTGGGGGCCCAGGGCTGGTTAGGAGGAACCGCAATTTTGATGAACTGAGAGAATATTTGCGTAGCACTGTAATTCTTGAATCACATGCTGTCTGACGCTGTTCTTTCCTCTTTCCCTTTCTGACTTCTACACCTCATCTTTCTTCCTCGTTTTATAATGCACACCAATGTGCATTGAAGTACAGATTGAACTTATATTTATAATGTAATATTACAATTATAAATATATATATAATGTATTTATGTATTGATAATACCTGGATAATAAGCTTCTTTCAATAAAGCATTTCACATTCTCCACTGCTTGAAATTAAGTAACTCATTGAAATACTATCCTGTGTCCTCAGATTAATGCAGATGAAGGGAGTTAGATATGTATAGTTTTTTTCTGTATGTATGTTACGAATAATGAGTGAAGAGGTGTGGAGTCAGGCGCAGAGAGCAAAAGGATGTGGGAAAAACACGCTTTAATGTCCAGGAAAAATAACATGAACAAAAGTAGTAAAACAAATTAACAGAAATATTAACGGACAGCGCGAAACCCGAAAATGCAAACACAATACACTCTAACACAAAACAGACGAACAAGCCCGTACGAAACAGAAGCGGGCTGAACAAACTTATATAACCCCACCCTAACAACCAAACAAGAAACAGGTGATACCAATCAGACAAAACCAAAGGAACACAGAACAACGGATCGGTGATAGCTAGTAGACCGGCGACGACGACCGCCGAGCGCCACCCGAACAAGAAGGGGAGTCACCTTCGGTAATATTCGTGACAGTACCCCCCCCCCTGACGCGCAGCTCCTGCAGCGCGCCGACGCCGGCCTCGGGGACGACCCGGGGGCCGAGGTGCCGGGCGATCCGGACGGAGGCGATGGAACTCTCTCAACATAGATGGATCTAGAATATCCCCCACCGGAACCCAGCACCTCTCCTCCGGACCGTACCCCTCCCAGTCAACGAGGTACTGCAAGCCCCTCACCCGGCATCTCGAGTCCAGAATAGCTCGTATCGTGTATGCCGGGGACCCCTCGATGTCCAGAGGGGGCGGAGGAACCTCCGGAACCTCACCTTCCTGCATGGGACCAGCTACCACCGGCCTGAGAAGAGACACATGAAACGACGGGTTAATACGATAATATGAAGGAAGTAATAATCGATAACAAACCTCGTTTATTCTCCTCAGGACTTTAAATGGCCCTATACACTGCGGACCCAGCTTCCGGCAGGGCAAGCGGAAGGGCAGGTTTCGGGTCGAGAGCCAGACGCTGTCCACACTGGGGGCCTCACTGCGGTGACGGTCAACACTCGTCTTCTGCCTTACACTCGCTTGGCGTAATGACTCTTGGACAGCCCTCCAGGTCTCCTTAGAGCACTGCATCCACTCCTCCACCGCAGGAGTCTCAGTCTGGCTCTGATGTCACGGTGCCAGGACTGGCTGGTACCCCAACACGCACTCAAATGGTGACATGTTGGTAGAGGAGTGGCTTAGTGAGTTCTGGGCCATTTCTGCCCAGGGAATATATCTAGCCCACTCCCCTGGCCGGTCCTGGCAATACGACCGCAGAAACCTACCCACCTCCTGGTTCACTCTCTCCACCTGCCCATTACTCTCCGGGTGATACCCTGAGGTCAGGCTGACCGAGACCCCCAGACGTTCCATAAATGCCCTCCATACACGGGAGATAAACTGGGGGCCCCGATCAGAAACTATATCCTCGGGCACCCCGTAGTGCCGGAAGACATGGGTGAAAAGAGCTTCCGCAGTCTGTAGGGCCGTAGGGAGACCGGGCAATGGGATAACACGGCAGGACTTAGAGAACCGATCCACAATGATCAGGATCGTTGTGTTACCCTGAGAGGGGGGGAAGGTCAGTAAGAAGATCCACCGATAGATGGGTCCACGACCGTTGTGGTCGTAATTTACTCCTGGCAGGTGTCTAGGAGCATTACTCTGGGCGCACACCGAACAGGAGGAGACATAGAATCGCACATCCCTCACCAAAGTGGGCCACCAGAACTTCCTCTGAAGACCTCGCACTGTCCTGAAAAATACCTGGGTGATCCGACGAGGGTAGACAATGAGCCCATCGAATCAATTGATCACGAACAGCGAGCGGCATGTACCTACGACCCTCCGGAGACTGTGGAGGCGCAGGTTCCTCCCTTAGCGCCCGCTCGATGTCCGCATGCACATCCCATACTACTGGTGCCACCAGCTTAGCTGCCGGAATGATATATAACCCAGGAAGGAAACTGATCGTTTGGAAAACTCACATTTCTCCGCCTTCACATACAGGTCATGCTCCAGCAGTCGTCTAAGAACCTTGAGCACCAGAGACACATGCGCAGCGCGTATAGTGGAGTAGATCAAAATATTGTCAATATACACCACTACACCCTGTCCATGCAGGTCTCTGAGAATCTCATCCAGGAAGGACTGAAATATAGCTGGAGCATTTTTTTAACCGTATGGCATGACGAGGTACTCATAATGGCCAGAAGTATTGCTAAATGCAGTTTTCCACTCATCTCCTTCCCGAATACGCACCAGATAATACGCACTCCTGAGATCCAGTTTCGTGAAGAACTGCGCTCTGTGAAATGATTCCACTTGTCATGTTTTGTCATTGATTATCATGTCTTGTCCCTGTGCTTCCCCTTCTATTCGTTTCCCTCTGCTGGTCTTATTAGGTTCTTTCCCTCTTTCTATCCCTCTCTCTCCCCCTTCCCCTCTCCCTCTCTCGCTCTCTCTCTCTATCGTTCCGTTCCTGCTCCCAGCTGTTCCTCATTCTCCTAACTACCTCATTTACTCTTTCACACCTGTCCCCTATTTTGCCCTCTGATTAGAGTCCCTATTTCTCCCTCTGTTTTCCGCTTCTGTCCTTGTCGGATCCTTGTTTGATGTTTGCTGTTCTATGTCCTCGTTCCGTCCTGTCATGTTTTTTGCCTTCCTCAGATGCTGCGTGTGAGCAGGTGTCTAGATCAGCTACGGCCTGCGCCTTCCCGAAGCGACCTGCAGTCTGTGGTCGCATCTTCAGTTGTTCCCCTCTACTGACTAGAGGGTTTCAGTATTCCTGTTTTGACTTGGAATAAACTCTGTTTCTGTAAAGTCGCTTTTGGGTCCTCATTCACCTGCATAACACCACTGCTGTAGCAATGAGAGGTAGTGGGTGACTAAAACCCACCGTGATGGAATTTAGACCTCTATAATCAATACCGGACGCAAACCACCATCCTTTTTCTTCACAAAAAATAAACTCGAGGAGACAGGTGAGACAGGTGACATGGAGGGCCGAATGTACCCCTGTCCCAGAGCCTCGGTGATATATGTTTCCATAGCCACTGTCTTCTCCTGGGACAAAGGATACACATGACTCCTGGGAAGTGCAGCATTACCCTGGAGGTTTATCACACAATCCCCCTGTCGATGGGGTGGTAAATGGGTCGCCTTCTTTTTACCGAAAGCGATAGCCAAATCGTCATACTCAGCTGGAATGCGCATGGTGGAAACCTGGTCTGGACTCTCCACCGTTGTCGCACCGATGGAAACCCCTACACACCTGCCTGAACACTCATGAGACCACCCCTGGAGAGTTCCCTGTTTCCACGAAATCGTAGGATTATGAATAGCTAGCCAGGGAATACCCAGCACCACCGGAAACGCGGGTGAATCGATAAGGAACAAACTAATTCGCTCCTTGTGAATCCCCTGCGTAATCATCTCCAACGAAATTGTGGCTTTCCCCACTAGCCCTGACCCTAATTGTCGACTATCTAAAGAGTGCACGGGAAAAGGGGGTTCTACTTTTACTAACGGAATCCTCAACCTCTGAGCGAGTCCGCGATCTATAAAGTTTCCAGCTGCGCCTGAATCTACCAGTGCCTTATGCTGGAGAGAAGGAGAATAATTAAGGAAACAAATTAATAAGAACATGTGACCAACAGGAAACTCTGGGAGAGTGTGGTGCTTACTCACCTGGGGTGACCGAGGAGTGTTCTGCCAGCCTTCTCGATTCCCAGATGAATTCCTCCAGCACCGACCAGACGTGTGCCCTCTCCGGCCACAACTGGTACAGGAGGAGCTTCCTCCTCCGATCTCCCTCGACGCGGTCCCTCCTAGCTCCATCGGGATAGGAGCAGGAGGTAGAACTGACAGGACCCTTTCAGAACATCCGCGAGCAGCTAGCAGATGGTCCAACCGGATCGACAGGTCTGTCAGTCCTTCCAGGCTAAGTGTAGTGTCCCGACAAGCCAGGTCCCTGCGGACGTCCTCTCTCAGGCTACACCTGTAATGGTCTATCAGGGCCCTGTCGTTCCACCCTGTCCCAGCGGCCAAGGTCCGTAACTCCTGCGCAAAGTCCTGCGCGCTCCTCGTCCCCTGTCTGAGATGGAACAACCTCTCACCCGCCACTCGACCCTCTGGAGGGTGATCGAACACGGCCCTGAAACGGCGGGTGAACTCCGGGTAATTGCCCTTCGCTGAGTCGGGCCCGTTCCAGACCGCATTGGCCCACTCAAGGGCTCTACCCGTAAGGCATGTGATGAGGACACACACGCTCTCCTCGTCCGAGGGAGCCGGCCGAACGGTGGCCAGGTAGAGTTCTAGTTGAAGCAGGAATCCCTGGCACCCCGTCGCTGCTCCATCGTACTCCCTCGGAGGCGTAATGCGCAGAGCGCTGGAACCGGATCCAGATGGGGGAGATGGTAGAGTTGCTGGTGGGAGGGTCGGTGGAGTAGTAAGGAGACCATTCTTCTCCCAACGATCCATCCTCTCCATCATTTGATCCATCGCTGATCCTAGGCGATGGAGGATGGACGTCCATCGTGGGAAGAGGAGTGGTCGCTGCTCCTGCTGACTCCATATCGTGGTGCGGGCTTCTGTTACGATTAATGAGTGAAGAGGTGTGGAGTCAGGCGCAGAGAGCAAAAGGATGTGGGAAAAACACGCTTTAATGTCCAGGAAAAATAACATGAACAAAAGTAGTAAAACAAATGAACAGAAATATTAACGGAAATGCAAACACAATACACTCTAACACAAAACAGACGAACAAGCCCGCACGAAACAGAAGCGGGCTGAACAAACTTATATAACCCCACCCTAACAACCACACAAGAAACAGGTGATACCAATCAGACAAAACCAAAGGAACACAGAACAACGGATCGGTGATAGCTAGTAGACTGGCGACGACGACCGCAGAGCGCCACCCGAACAAGAAGGGGAGTCACCTTCGGTAATATTCGTGACAATATATGAATTACAAATCAATCATGTTTCTAATTTATTGCATTGCTACAATGTGTAATCATTGATATCCCAGACTGAAAAATAATGTCTCAGAGATTCATACCTGAACCGTACCTTTAGTTTCCAAGGAAGAGTACATGATCAGTGAATATATTCAATGTACAGACTACAATGTGGGAATCTCATGCGTGGCAATAACTACTGTAGATTTGTATAAAGGACTTGCATCCTTGGCACAATAAAGTTATTATATTCTATTCTATCCATAGGCTTCATTAATGCCATTCACACTTGAAGTTGATACAACAACTTTTGTTCCACCGGAATGTTTTGTCAGCCATCTTTGTTGAAGAATGCCACCAGGCAAGGGTGGTTTGCGTCAAAATTCGGCATTGGAACCACTCAATATGATAGGGACCCAAATGCATAATGAGTGCTCTAAATCCCCCTTGTGGTGGTCTGCAGCAAAGAAGCCGTAATGCTGGGTACCTCTTAGTCCCGAGGTGTAAGCTCGTAACTTTTAAAGGAGGAACCACTGTAAGTTGGCACATCGACGGTACCGAATTCAGGGGAGTCCCGTGAGGCTTGTGGGGGTTGTAGAGCAAAACGGAGAACACTATCATGCGACGTACACACAGCCTATATTGTTGTCACTATATTAGCCAATGTCCTAGTCAACATAACTACTAGAAATAACACATTAGTAAACCCACTACAATCATGCAGTACAGCCAGCAAGCAGTTTAGCAGTTACATAGGCTGGCCACGGTGGCAATAAATTAATAAAACCAAAAGCTTACCTTGACATGGAAGAGTTCCAGTGTTGGATAGCAATAGCCAGCTTGCTAACAGAAACATCTCTCTCTGAGCCAGCTATTTTGGTAGGCTAATCTATACTAAACAAAAATATAAACACAACACGTAAAGTTATGGTCCAATGTTTAATAAGCTGTATTAAAAGATCCCAGAAATTTTATATAAGTACAGAAGCTTACATCTCTCATTTTGTCAACAAATTTGTTTACATCCCTGTTAGTGAGCATTTCTCTTCTGCCAAGATAATACATCCACCTGACAGATGTATCATATCTGTAGCTCAGTTGGTAGAGCATGGCGCTTGTAACGCCAGGGTAGTGGGTTCGATCCCCGGGACCACTGATACGTAGAATGTATGCACACATGACTGTAAGTCGCTTTGGATAAAAGCGTCTGCTAAATGGCTTTATTACTTATTATATAAAAAAGAGATCTTGTCTGGGGGCAAATGCTCACCTTCGATGGCCACTGGCATGCTGGAGAAGTGTGCTCTTCACGGATGAATCCCGATTTCAACTGTACCGGGCAGATGGTAGACTGTGTGTTTGGCGTCGTTTGGATGAGAGTTTTCTGATGTCCACGTTGTGAACAGGGTGCCCCATCGTGGCGATGGGGCGTGAATTCAGGGTGTGAATTCTATGTTTTCTATTTCTTTGTTTTTGGCCGAGTGTGGTTCCCAATCAGAGGTAGCTGTCTGATTGGGAATCATACTTAGGCAGCCTGTATTCCACCAGAGTTTGTGGGATCTTGTTTTCTGTTTAGTGTCTGTGCCTGACAGAACTGTAAGCTTTCATTTTCACGTTTGTTATTTTGTTTGTGTTTTTCGAATATTAAAATTATGAACACTTTCCACGCTGCGCCTTTGTCTACTCATTCTACCACCAACGACAGCCAACACTGGCAACAATTGAATTACGCTTTGTTGCAGATGTTTACTGACACCGGACATATTCAAGGGGTGCATCAGTTATTCTGCTCTCTGGCACACTAAGACGAGAGTCTTTTGTTAAGAAATGTAGCTAGATAGCTAGATAGATGAACAATGAATCCCAACACATGACGTAACGTTAGTTTGTGAGCCAGTCAGCTAACATTAGCTAGTTAGCTGACAGTACACTTTAACTTTAAATTAAAATTACTTGTCAAAATTACAGTGGAGTCTTTTGTTAAAACCTGTTTGGGATAGGGGGCAGTATTTTCACATTCGGATGAAAAGCATGCCCAGAGTAAACAGCCTTCTACTCAGGCCCAGAAGCTAATATATGCATGTTATAGATAGAAAACACTCTGAAGATTCTAAAACTGTTTGAATGATTTCTGTGAGTATAACAGAACTCACATGGCAGGCAAAAACCTGAGAAATATCCAACCAGGAAGTGGGAAATCTGAGGTTTGTAGGTTTTCAAGTCTTTGCCTATTCAATATACAGTGTAAATTGAGTCATATTGCACTTCCTAAGTCTTTAACTAGATATCAACAGTCTTTAGTATTTTTCTTCTTTCTCGAATATGAAACGGGAGCGAATAAGAGCAGTTTGACTAAGGGGTCTGGCAGAATGCTATGAACTAAGTCACGCTCACGGCCCGTGAGAGAGAGCTGCGTTCCTTTTTAAATCAAATCAAATTTATTTATATAGCCCTTCGTACGTCAGCTGATATCTCAAAGTGCTGTACAGAAACCCAGCCTAAAACCCCAAACAGCAAGCAATGCAGGTGTAGAAGCACAGTGGCTAGGAAAAACTCCCTAGAAAGGCCAAAACCTAGGAAGAAACCTAGAGAGGAACCAGGCTATGTGGGGTGGCCAGTCCTCTTCTGGCTGTGCCGGGTGGAGATTATAACAGAACATGGCCAAGATGTTCAAATGTTCATAAATGACCAGCATGGTCCAATAATAATAAGGCAGAACAGTTGAAACTGAGGCAGCAGCACGGCCAGGTGGACTGGGGACAGCAAGGAGGCATCATGTCAGGTAGTCCTGAGGCATGGTCTTAGGGCTCAGGCCCTCCGAGAGAGAGAAAGAAAGAGAGAATGAGAGAATTAGGGAGAGCACACTTAAATTCACACAGGACACCGAATAGGACAGGAGAAGTACTCCAGAAATAACACACTGACCCTAGCCCGCCAACACATAAACTACTGCAGCATAAATACTGGAGGCTGAGACAGGAGGGGTCAGGGGACACTGTGGCCCCATCCGAGAACACCCCCGGACAGGGCCAAACAAGAAGGATATAACCCCACCCACTTTGCCAAAGCACAGCCCCCACACCACTAGAGGGATATCTTCAACCACCAACTTACCATCCTGAGCAAGGCCGAGTATAGCCCACAAAGATCTCTGCCACGGCACAACCAGTGACTCAACCCATTCAGGTGATGCACCACTCCCAGGGACGGTATGAAAGAGCCCCAGTAAGCCAGTGACTCAGCCCCTGTAATAGGGTTAGAGGCAGAGAATCCCAGTGGAAAGAGGGGAACCGGCCAGGCAGAGACAGCAAGGGCGGTTCGTTGCTCCAGAGCCTTTCCGTTCACCTTCCCACCCCTGGGAGTCTTCAGTAAAGACTTAAAGGTTGAGACCGAGTTTGCGTCTCTTACATGGGTAGGCAGACCGTTGGAGCTCTATAGGAAAAAGCCCTGCCTCCAGCCGTTTGCTTAGAAATTCTAGGGACAATTAGGAGGCCTGCGTCTTGTGACCGTAGCGTACGTGTAGGTATGTACGGCAGGACCAAATCAGAGAGATAGGTAGGAGCAAGCCCATGTAATGCTTTGTAGGTTAGCAGTAAAACCTTGAAATCAGCCCTTGCATGACAGGATGCCAGTGCAGCGAGGCTAGCACTGGAGTAATATGATCAAATGTTTTGGTTCTATGCAGGATTCTAGCAGCCGTATTTAGCACTAACTGAACTTTATTTAGTGCTTCATCCAGGTAGACGGAAAGTAGAGCATTGCAGTAGTCTAACCGAGAAGTGACAAAAGCATGGATTAATTTTTCTGCATCATTTTTGGACAGAAAGTTTCTGATTTTTGCAATGTTACGTAGATGGAAAAAAGCTGTCCTTGAAATGGTCTTGATATGTTCTTCAAAAGAGAGATCAGGGTCCAGAGTAACGCCGAGGTCCTTCACAGTTTTATTTGAGACGACTGTACAACCATTAAGATTAATTGTCAGATTCAACAGAAGATCTCTTTGTTTCTTGGGACCTAGAACAAGCATCTCTGTTTTGTCCAAGTTTAAAAGTAGAAAGATTGCAGCCATCCACTTCCTTATGTCTGAAACACATGCTTCTAGCGAGGGCAATTTTGGGGCTTCACCATGTTTCATTGAAATGTACAGCTGTGTGTCATCCGCATAGCAGTGAAAGTTAACATTATGTTTTCGAATGACATCCTCAAGAGGTAAAATATATAGTGAAAACAATAGTGATCCTAAAACGGAACCTTGAGGAACACCGAAATTTACAGTTGATTTGTCAGAGGACAAACCATTCACAGAGACAAACTGATATCTTTCTGACAGATAAGATTTAAACCAGGCCAGAACTTGTCCATGTAGACCAATTTGGGTTTCCAATCTCTCCAAAAGAATGTGGTGATCGATGGAATCAAAAGCAGCACTAAGGTCTAGGAGCAAGAGGACAGACATCCACCAATTGTGCAAGTTCTCCTACTTAAAAAGATGAGAGAGGTCTGTAATTTTCATCATAGGTGCACTTCAACTATGACAGAGAAAATGATATTTTTTTTCCCCCAGAAAATCACATTGTAGGATTTTATATTAATTTATTTGCAAATTATGGTGGAAAATACATATTTGGTCACCTACAAACAAGCAATATTTCTGGCTCTCACAGACCTGTAACTTCGTCTTTAAGAGGCTCCTCTGGCCTCCACTCGTTACCTGTATTAATGGCACCTGTTTGAACTTGTTATCAGTATAAAAGACACCTGTCCACAACCTCAAACAGTCACACTTCAAACTCCACTATGGCCAAGACCAAAGAGCTGTCAAAGGACACCAGAAACAAAATTGTAGACCTGCACCAGGCTGGGAAGACTGAATCTGCAATAGGTAAGCAGCTTGGTTTGAAGAAATCAAGTGTGGGAGCAATTATTAGGAAATGGAAGACATACAAGACCACTGATAATCTCCCTCGATCTGGGGCTCCACACAAGATCTCACCCCGTGGGGTCAATTTGATCACAAGAACAGAAGTCGCTCTGGATAAGAGCGTCTGCTAAATGACTTAAATGTAAATGTAAATGTAAAAATCCCAGAACCACACAGGGGACCTAGTGAATGACCTGCAGAGAGCTGGGACCAAAGTAACAAAGCCTACCATCAGTAACACACTACGATACCAGCACCAGTGTGTGAAAACCTTGTGAAGACTTGCAGAAAAAGTTTGACCTCTGTCATTGCCAACAAAGGGTATATAACAAAGTATTGAGATAAACTTTTGTTATTGACCAAATACTTATTTTCCACCATAATTTGCAAATAAATTCATAATAAATTCTACAATGTAATTTTCTGGATTTTTTTCCAATTTTGTCTGTCACAGTTGAACTGTATCTATGATGAAAATTACAGGCCTCTCTCATATTTTTAAGTGGGAGAACTTGCACAATTGGTGGCTGACTAAATACCTTTTTCCCCCACTGTAAATATGAACTTTATCGAACAAAACAAACATGCATTGTGTATCATGAAGTACTATGAGTGCCATCTGATGAAGATCATCAAAGGTTAGTGATTAATTTTCTCGATTTCTGCTTTTTGTCACTTTTTGTGACTCTTTGGCTGGAAAATGGCTGTATGTTTTTTTGTGACTAGGTGCTGACCTAACATAATCGTATGGTGTGCTTTCGCTGTAAAGCCTTTGTGAAATCGGAGACAATGGCTTGATTAACAAGAAGTTAAGTTTTAATTGGATGTATTACACTTGTGAATGTTTGAAAGTTAAATATTTCCCCAAAATATTTTTGAATTTCGCACACTGCCATTTCCGCTAGCGGAACCCATAGCCTTAAGAAGTTTTAAGACATATAGCTGGCTAGCTGGCTAAACAATGAACCATAATGTCACGATCGTCCTAATGAGCGGACCAAGGCACAGCGTGAGTTGAGTTCCACTAAATTTTAATTCACAGTGGAAAAAAAACAACAACAAAAAACATCCAACGAACGTGAAGTACAGCACACACATAGGCACTAACTGAAACAATGTCCCACAAAGCAGGGGGGAAACAGGGACACCTTAAGTATGATCCCCAATTAGAGACAACGAACATCAGCTGCCTCTAATTGGGAACCATACCAAGAGCACCAACATAGAAATGAAACGACTAGAACACCCCCTGGTCATGCCCTGACCTACAAAACCATAGAGAACCAGGGGCTCTCTATGGTCAGGGCGGAACAGTACCCCCTCCGCACCAAATGTATGGACTCCGGCCGGAAAACCTGAAACCAAATGGGAGGGTAGGGGGGGGGGACTAGTGATGGTGGCGGTTCCAGTACCGGTCGCCGTTCCCGCCAAGACCACCGAACCAGCCATGCCTGGACTGGGCACCGGCGCAGAGGAGGGCTCCGGCCATGGAGCTGGGTTGTACCCCGTGCCTAGACTGGTCACCGGCGCAGAGGAAGGCTCCTGCCATGGAGCGGGACTGGACGCCGTGCCTGGACTGGGCTCCGGTGCAGAGGAAGGCTCCTACCATGGAGCGGGACTGGACACCGTGCCTGGATTGGGCACTGGCGCAGCTTGCACCAGACTGATTGCACGCACCTCAGTTCGAGTGCGTGGATCCGGCACAGGTGGCACCGGACTGTTGACACACACTTCAGGACGAGTGCGGGGAGCTGGCACAGGACGTGCCGGACTGGGGAGGCGAACTGGAGGCCTGGTGCGTGGAGTGGTACAGGTGGTACCGGACTGGTGACACGCTCTTCAGGTCGAGTTCGGGGAGCTGGCACAGGACCTAATGGACTGGGGAGGCGCACTGAAGGCCAGTTGCGTGAAGCTAGCACAGAGTTCACCAGACTGCTGACGGACTCCTCAGGTCGAATGTTAAGCAGAACACACTTGACCAACATCTCTATCCTCTCGCTCTCCCCAACATCTCCATCGCCTCCCTGACTATCTCTGGCCCTTCCCTCCGCTGCTCCAATAAACAAGCAACGAAACGTAAAGTAACGTAGTGCTACATACACATACACAAACAATATCCCACAAAACAGGTGGGAAACAGGGACACACTTTCAAACTTTCGTTAAATCACACATGTAAGATACTAAATTAAAGATACACTCGTTGTGAATCCAGCCAACATGTCAGATTTTAAAAAGGCTTTTAGGGCGAAAGCAGAAGAAGCTATAATCTGATGATAGAACAACAGTAAACAAAGAGGGTAGCATATTTCAACCCTGCAGGCGCTACACAAAACGCAGAAATAAAATATAAAACATGCCTTACCTTTGGCGAGCTTCCTTTGGTGGCACTCCAATATGTCCCATAAACATCACAATTGGTCCTTTTGTTCGATTAATTCTGTCCATATATATCCAAAATGTCCATTTATTTGGCGCATTTGATCCAGAAAAACACTGGTTCCAACTTCCGCAATGTGACTACAAAATGTCTCAAAAGTTACCTGTAAACATTGTGCAAACATTTCAAACTACTTTTGTAATGCAAGGTATTTTTTAACATAAATAATCGATCAAATTGAAGACCGGATATACTATGTTCAATACCGGAGGAAAACAAAGTGGAGCGTGCTTTCAGGTCACGCGCCTCTAACAAGGAGTACACTTTCCTCGAGCCTCATTCTGAACAGTGTTACTTATTCATTTCTCAAAGGAAAAAACCTCAACCAATTTATAAAGACTGTTGACATCCAGTGGAAGCAATAGGAACTGCAGGAAAGTCGATTAGAAATCTGGATTCCCATTGAAAAGAGAATGATCTAAAAAAAAAATCTAAACGGTTTGTCCTCGGGGTTTCACCTGCCAAATAAGTTCTGTTATACTCACAGACATGATTCAAACTTCAGAGTGTTTTCTATCCAAATCTATGACTAATATGCATATCTTAGCTTCTTGTTCTGAGTAGCAGGCCGTTTACTTTGGACAGGCTTTTCATCCGGACGTGTCTGATTTTAAAAAAATGCTTTACAGCGAAAGCTCCACAAATTATTATGTTAGGTTACCACCAAGTCCCAGAAAAACCCAGCCATTTATCCAGCCAAAGAGAGGAATCACAAAAAGCACAAATAGAGATAAAATGAATCACTAACCTTTGATGACCTTCATCAGATGATACTCAAAGGACTTCATGTTACACAATACATGTATGTTTTGTTCGATAAAGTGCATATTTATATCCAAACATGTCATTTTACATTGTCGTGTTATGTTCAGGAGTTCTGTAGTTCCAAAACATGCAGTAATTTTGCAGAGAGCCTCATCAATTTACAGAAATACCCATTATAAATGTTTTATTTTTTATTTATTTATTTTTTTATAAATCTTTTTCTCCCCAATTTTGTGGTATCCAATTGTTGTAGTAGCTACTATCTTGTCTCAATCGCTACAACTCCCGTACGGGCTCGGGAGAGACGAAGGTTGAAAGTCATGCGTCCTCCGATACACAACCCAACCAGCCGTACTGCTTCTTAACACAGCGCGCATCCAACCCGGAAGCACCAATGTGTCGGAGGGTACACCGTGCACCTGGCAACCTTGGTTAGCGCGCACTGCGCCTGGCCCGCCACAGGAGTCGCTGGTGCGTGATGAGACAAGGACATCCCTACCGACCAAGCATTGTGAAGTATTTGTAGCCATATCATTGGAAGATTGACCATAAGAGACTACATTTACCAGGTGCTCGCTTGGTGTCCTCCGTTGCAATTATTGCGTAATCTCCAGCTGCGTGTATTTTTCCATTTGCGTCAGAGGAGAAACCCAACTGCCACGAATGACTTATCATCGAATAGATATGTGAAAAACACCTTGAGGATTGATTCTAAACAACGTTTGCCATGTTTCTGTCGATATTATGGAGTTAATTTGGAAAAAAGTTCAGCGTTGTAATGACTGAATTTTCGGGGGGTTTTCTTAGCCAAACGTGATGAACAAAACGGAGCGATTTCTCCGACACAAATAATCTTTTTGGAAAAACTGAACATTTGCTATCTAACTGAGTCTCCTCATTGAAAACATCCGAAGTTCTTCAAAGGTAAATTATTTTATTTGAATGCTTTTCTTGTTTTTGTGAAAATGTTGCCTGCTGAATGCTAGGCTTAATGCTATGCTAGCTATCAATACTCTTACACAAATGCTTGTGTAGCTATGGTTGAAAAGCATATTTTGAAAATCTGAGATGACAGTGTTGTTAACAAAAGGCTAAGCTTGTGAGCCAATATATTTATTTAATTTCATTTGCGATTTTCATGAATAATTAACATTGCGTTATGGTAATGAGCTTGAGGCTATGATTACGCTCCCGGATACGGGATTGCTCAACGCAAGTTAACCACTGCGCCACCCGGGAGCCCCATTATAAATGTTGATGAAAATACAAGTGTTATGCATGGAACTTTAGATACACTTCTCCTTATGCAACCGCTGTGTCAGATTTTTAAAAAACGTTATGGAAAAAGCATACCCATGCAATAATCTGAGTATGAAGCTCAGAGCCCAAACCAGCCAAAAGAAATATCCGCCATGTTGCGCAGTCAACATTAGTCAGAAATAGCATTATCAATATTCACTTACCTTTGATGATCTTCATCAGAATGCACTCCAATGCATCCCAGTTCCACAATAAATGTTGATTTGTTCGATAAAGTTCATAATTTATGTCCAATTACCTCCTTTTGTTAGGGAGTTTGGTAAACAAATTGAAATGCGTGCAACTTCCAGGGGAAAGGTCGGAAGAAAATTCCAAAAAGTTAGATTACTGGTCGTAGAAACATATCAAACGTTGTATAGAATTATTCTTAAGGATGTGTTAATCATAAATGTTAAATAATATTCCAACCTGAGAATTCCATGGAACGAGAGCTAACTCTCTCGTGACCGCGCGTCACGAGCGTCTGACACTCTGCCAGAAAACTGACTCAAAGAGCCCTCTTTCCCCCCTCCTTTATAGTAGAAACCTCAAACAAGTTTCTAAAGATGGTTGAAATCTAATGGAAGCCTTAGGAAGTGGAATGTGACCCCATAGACACTGTGTATTCGATAGGCCAAGCTTTGAAAAACTACAAACCTCAGATTTCCCACTTCCTGGTTGGATTTTTCTCAGGTTTTCGCCTGCCATATGAGTTCTGTTATACTCACAGACATCATTGAAACAGTTTTAGAAACTTTAGATTGTTTTCTATCCACATTCACTGATAATATACATATTTTAGCATCTGGCACTGAGAAGGAGGCATTTTACTTTGGGCATACTTTTCATCCAAAACTGAAAATGCTGCCCCCTATCCCAAAGGAGATAACTAGCCAAGCAAATGTGTCTGAGATACGAAGAATAAGGTCATACACATAATGTTAGCTAGCAACCCAGCCAGCTAACAATACACTTGAAATTAAATTACTTCCTGTCAAAATTAGAAACGTGTAATATCTGAAAATCTTTGCAGTATACATCATTGTTGGACGGATCTCCTGTCTGATGCCATGCACGGTTGCCTTAGTTTGACGATGTAATTCCGAGTGCTATTTTCTCCATCTCCTTAGCTATCATACTTAAATTCCACTGATTTCAAAACTCGGTCCTCCAGAAAGTGGAGAGCATGCACATAAAGTTACCTAGCGAGCCAGCCAGCTAATGTTGGCTAGCTAACTGTACACTTTAAGTTGACATTAAGTTTATGCAGTTTTTTTTAAAGCCGCGTTTGACATGACTACCTAAACATATCAGCTCCAATAGACAGACGAGTGCTATATGGTAGACCAATCCAAACTTATCTCTCGGCATGTCCAGCCCACTCATTATCTCAGCCAATCATGGCTAGTGGGAAGGTTGCCCCTTTTTCTGTGGCTACACCAACTAGGATCGTAATTTGACAATTTTATTTGCATTTACAGATGGCATACAAGTATCCCATAGGCCTCTACATTATGGACACGGTATGTGTAAGAAAACAATTATCAAACGTTTTTTTCTTACACATTCATCACAATATTTTATTTAATTTTACCTTTATAGGCAAGTCAGTTAAGAACAAATTCTTATTTTCAATGACGGCCTAGGAACAGTTCAGGGGTAGAACGACAGATTTGAGGCCTTGTCAGCTCGGGGGTTTCCGGTTACTAGTCCAACTCTCTAACCACTAGGCTACCCTGCCGCCCCAATAACCAAGGTATGAAATCTGTAGAAGGCATGTTTTGTTAATTATCTATATAATTACAATTTTGGGGATTCACAGCCCTCACCCTCCCTATCCCCTACACCCCTGATGAACATAACAGCAAACCTGTTAGATGACCATGCACCATGCACTGAAAAATCCGAACTAAAATATTGTGTTAATGTTATACACATTATTATTAATAATAGGGGAGGGGAGGGTATTTAAAAAATAAACCACAAAAGGTTCTTCAAAAGGTTCTTTAAGGATCCATTAAAATGGGTTCTTTGAAGAACCCTTATAATAAAGGGTTATTCAAATAACTGATAGGGGTTCCCCCACAGTTTCAATTTGAAGATCCCCTAAAGGATACTCCAGGAACCTTTTCTTTTTCGAGTGTAGTAGGGGGGTTGGACATGAAACACTTGGCTTCTAGAAGGAGCAATAAAGTATAGTCTTCACTGATGCTAATCCACAAATCAACTTGTAGTGTACATTTGTTTTCAGTATGTGTCATTTCTGTATTGCTGTGTTTTTTATGGTGCTGTTGTTTTTTCTTTGTATAGGTATTTCCAAAGAGTAGCAATGGTGTACATCTTCAAATGATGGTTTATTAGAGTATGAGCTTCAGAGGTGACTATCTGCAATGTCTGACTGGCCCCAGGGATATAATATGCACATTAAGCCTCTGCCGCCCTCTGGTGTTTTTTAAATTTAATTTAAGCTTTATTTAACTAGGAAAGTGAGTTAAGAACAACTTCTTATTTACAATTACAGCCTAGAGGGGAACAGTGGTTAATTGCCTTGTTCAGGGGCAGAACGACAGATTGTTACCTTGTCAGCTCGGGGATTCGATCCAGCAACTTTTTGGTTACTGGCCCAACGCTCTAACCACCTGGCACCACAAATGGTGTAAGCAATATGCATACATGCATACATACATGCAGTAATGCAATTGTCCAAGTACTTCCAAAGTACATGAGAAGTGAACACATTTAGTTAACAGATCCCTTATCACTGTGTAAAGGATGTATGTACATTGTAAGTACTCGTTGTTACAATGTTACATTGTTGCATACATCAGTAACCGTATGCTGTATCACATCTGGCCATGATTGGGAGTCCCTTAGGGCGGCACGCAATTGGCCCAGCGTTGTCAGTTTTTGGCCGGGGTAGACCGTCATTGTAAATAAGAATTTGTTCTTAACTGACTTGCCTAGTTTAATAAAGGTAAAAAAATCCCCTAACCCTAACCAGCCCTTAGTACAGTGTCAAAGTGTAATAATGGGTCATTACAATAATTGTTACACAGTAATAAGGGCACTGCATTGTAAAGTCTAACCCAGTTCATGCATAACAGAAGAGAAGAGAACAATGATTAATAAGATTTACAAAATCACCGGCAATAAATTAGTAATAGCAGCAAATCGTAGTCCACATCTAGTTCCTCCTTGTTTTTAAGCAGATGTATTAGTTAGTATTTTAGCGTCATCAATGCTTACTGAGCCATTCAGGGCTAGTGTATTTGTTTTGTTCATCATAATGTATTAGACATGACATTTTAAGGGGCCAATCTTGGATTGATACATACATTTTTGGTCTTGTATATTAACGATATAGCCATTGATTCTTGAAGATTATAAATGATTAATGCCTCATGAGCTAAGTTCAACTGTCTTACTGCATCAAACTGTTGTGTTTACTTGGACTCGCTACGCCAGTTAAATTTACGTCACATGTTCCAATGCCTCCATGCACCAATTCAACCCAATGAACCCATGACGTCAATTCACCAATGATGTATCATTTTAAATCATCAGTCATCAATCAAGTATGTCTTTTTCAACACAACACTAACACATGTTCTTCAATTAAATACATTAAATGGCCATTTCTTCCTCCTCTGCTACATAAAATGTTTTATGAAAACAGCATTCAAGGTGGCAATGTTCCTATTCACGGTCCATTAAGAGGACTCAAGCCTGTATATTTATATTTATATATTTCAGAAAGGAAACACCACCACATATACATTCAAGCATTTATTAGAAAATATTACAATGCATAGTCTTAGCGTTAGGCTCTGCTCCTTCAGGTAGCTCACTGCCGGAGCGAAGCATCATAAAGATGATAAAATAATTACAGGCAGTGTTTATACCTCACACACATGGTTATGGACACCTATACCATGTCATATACAGAGTTGAAATGTATTCGATGTTGAGTCTGCATGCAAAAATTACGCTTATATATACACATCACAGAAAACTGAAATCTAACAAAAACCATTTGACATAGAAACAATAGATTCTCTGCACACAAAAAAAGTTAGTTTATTAATTATCAAACTATGTGACCATGAGGTCACTAGGTCATTTGAGTGCTACATACTGTATGTGTATAGCAGAATGTGCCATTCATGAGCTCTCAATAGGCCAGCAAACGTCCTTCGATCATAACATGATTGTCTACTAGGCCTATGTGTGAACACAAACTATGTGTAGCATGAGCTAACGCAGCCATATGATAATTTCTCATATGACGCATCGATTGGTACACTCGATGAGGCAAGATGAGCAGTCATCTTGGTACATGGGATATACAGTTGAAGTCGGAAGTTTAGCCAAATACATTTACCTTAGCCAAATACATTTAAATTCCTGACATTTAATCTGAGTAAAAAGGTCAGTTAGGATCACCAATTTATATTAAGAATGTGAAATGTCAGAATAATAGAAGAGAGAATGATTTAGTTCAGCTTTTATTTCTTTCATCACATTCCCAGTGGGTCATACGTTTGCATATACTCAATTTGTATTTGGTAGCATTGCCTTTAAATTGTTTAACTTGGGTCAATGTCACGCCCTAACCATAGTTTGCTTTGTATGTTTATATGTTTTGTTTGGTCAGGGTGTGATCTGAGTGGGCATTCTATGTTGGATGTCTAGTTTGTCTGTTTCTGTGTTTGGCCTGATATGGTTCTCAATCAGAGGCAGGTGTTAGTCGTTGTCTCTGATTGGGAACCATATTTAGGTAGCCTGGGTTTCACTCTTGGTTTGTGGGTGTTTGTTTCCGTGTCTGTCACCACACGGTACTGGTTCGGGTTTTCGGTCATGTTCATATTTATTGCTTTGTATTTCTTAGTGTTTATGTTTTATAATAAACAATATGGACACTTACCACGTTGCGTTTTGGTCCGATCCCTGTTACACCTCCTCTTTGGACGAAATCTGCTGTTACAGTCAAATGTTTTGGGTAGCCTTCCACAAGCTTCCCACAATAAGTTGGTTGGATTTTGGCCCATTCCTCCTTGGCGAGCTGGTGTAACTGAGTCAGGTTTGTAGGCCTCCTTGCTCACACACGCTTCTTCAGTTCTACCCACAAATGTTCTATAGGATTGAGGTCACGGCTTTGTGATGGCCATTCCAATACGTTGACTTTGTTGTCCTTAAGCCATTTTTGCCACAACTTTGGAAGTATGCTTTGAGTCACTGTCCATTTGGAAGACCCATTTGCGACCAAGCTGACAACATGATTCTTCCAACCCTGCGCTTCACGGTTGGGATGGTGTTCGGATGGGGCCACAGTGTCTCCTGACCCCTCCTGTCTTAGCCTCCAATATTTATGCTGCAGTAGTTTGTGTCGGGGGGCTAGGGTCAGTTTGTTATCTGGAGTACTTCTCCTGTCTTATCCGGTGTTCTGTGTGAATTTCAGTATGCTCTCACTCTCTTTCTCTCTCGCGGAGGACCTGAGCCGGAGGACCATGCCCCAGGATTACCTGGCATGATGACTCCTTGCCGTCCCCAGTCTACCTGGCCGTGCTGCTGCTCCAGGTTCAACTGTTCTGCCTGCGGCTCTGGAATCCTGACCTATTCACAGGACGTGCTACCTGTCCCATACCTATTATTTGACCATGCTGGTTGTTTATGAACATTTGAACATCTTGGCCATGTTCTGTTATAATCTACATCCGGCACAGCCAGAAGAGGACTGGCCACCACTCATAGCCTGGTTCCTCTCTAGGTTTCACTCCTAGGTTTTGGCCTTTCTAGGGAGTTTCTCCAAGCCAACGTGCTTCAAGACCTGCATTGCTTGCTGTTTGGGGTTTTAAGCTGGCTTTCTGTACAGCACTTTGAGATATCAGCTGATGTTTGAAGGGATATATAAATACATTTGATTTTGATTTGTTCTTTGGGTTGCAAGCCTCCCCCGTTTTCCTCCAAACATAACGATGTTCATTATGGCCAAACAGTTCTGTTTTTGTTTCATCAGACCAGAGGACATTTCTCCAAAAAGTGTGATCTTTGTCCCCATGTGCAGTTGCAAACCGTAGTCTGGCTTTTTTATGGTGGTTTTGGAGCTGTGGCTTCTTACCTGCTGAGCGGCCTTTCAGGTTATGTCGATATAGGGCTAGTTTTACTATGGATATAGATACTTTTGTACCTGTTTCCTCCAGCATCTTCACAAGCTCCTTTGATGTTGATCTGGTATTGATTTGTGCTGTTCGCATCATTGTACGTTCTCTGAGACAATGTGTCTCTTTCCTGAGGTCTTGGCTGATTTCTTTTGATTTTCCCATGATGTCAAGCAAGGAGGCACTGAGTTTGAAGGTAGGCCTTGAAATACATCCACAGGTACACCTCATATTGACTGAAATTATGTTAATTATCCTATCAGAAGCTACTAATGCCATGACATAATTTTCTGGAATTTCCCAAGCTGTTTAAAGGCACAGTCAACTTAGTGTATGTAAACTTCTGACCCACTGGAATTGTGATACAGTGAATTATAAGTGACATAATCTGTTCATAAACAATTGTTGGAAATATTACTTGTCATGCACAAAGTAGATGTCTCAACCGTCTGGCCAAAACTAACAATACATTTGTGGAGTGGTTGAAATGATTTCAACCTAAGTGTATGTACATTTCTGACTTCAACTGTAGTTGGGCAATGCATTTTAAGGATAAAGATCAGTAGCGTATAGTTAGATGTGTGCGTGCTTTTCTCCTTTGAGAAAACAGCTAATTCAAAGGGGGTCTGTCAGATTTTAAAACACTTCCAAGCTACCTTCTGCGAGTGAACTCTTGTTCATCTTCTGTCAAAGAAGGTAATCAAGGAGGGGAGCAGACTCCTTCGTTCAACAATTTGACCACTCAACCACTTATTTTCTGGGTCATGGAGGACAGAGGATTTTTGCCCAATTGAGAATCTCTCATTGAAATATCCATTAATCAATACCCATGTGCTTTTTATGTGAGGCTTATAGACTGTTGTTACATGCATACCTCTAGAGGGAGACATTGGTTTTGTAAAGTGGCATTGACAAAACTAGAACAAGAGGAGCATTTCCAAAATCTAAAAGGACTAATAATGCTATTCTGTAACTGACAGTTAGACTTACAGGATATCTCGTTGTCTTTTGTTTGAATTGTTTGTGTCCGCTGTGCGGGGGAAATGATAATACAAGCGGAACTACGTAGCTAATACTGTTGTAACGGGGATCGTTATTGTAGCAACACACCTTTGGAGGGAAGGCAATCCTGCGCTGCGTTAGCTAAGTTTTCATGTCATCGGGAGTAGTTCATAAACGTTGAAGAGTATGTTAGGATGAAGTGTGAATTCATGCCAGGAATAATAAGTGTGAAGTTTGATTTCCTCCCTTCTGTAATAAGCAGCCAATGAGGTATTTGTTCCTTTATTCATGTGTTAATCTGAACCTGTTATAACGCCGGTTAAACTGTTATGTATGTAAGCACTTCAGAGTTATACCAAGCTAATAAGTCACTCGTAAGATAAGGTTGTAAGAGTGTGCTTAACTGTATTTTTCATTTACTTTATAGTTCTCACGGAAGGTGATAATTCTGACTAAAACTACAGAATAAAGCCGCCAGTTAAAATCAAGGAACGGTTGAGCTCGTGGTTACTGAAGGGAGCTACAGTGAGAACTCAATGCTCTTCACGAGCAAGAGAGAAAGAAGAATCACATCCAGCTGTAAAACGTCTACAAGATTCCCAAATCCTGGTAGACCCTGTCATCTGCCAGATAAGAGTTTTGCACCTACCTGCAAACTAAGAAGAAAATCTCCACATAAGGAAGCATCGTGAGGCAACATAAGGTCAAGACTAACAGGAAAGTCAGACACGCAAGTACAAGTCAAGGTGTTTGAAGGTGGTCCTAGCCTTGTGAACAGCTAATAAGAGACTTTAAGATTACAATTCGTAAGGACTGGAGATAGTTGTCTATTTCATAAATACTCTGGTATTATGCATTTGCTCTTTCTATCTTAATGTATCACTGGTATGTGTATTACTGAAAAATATTATTTGATACTTACTAAAAATATATATATAGTCACAAACATTAAGGGTCAGCGTACACCTATTAATTATATATTCACATGTAAGTTAATAGTGTAATTGTTTGGTAAGGTGTTTGTTCAAGCCTTTGTTACAAGCATTATACATGTTTATACCACGTACTGAGTTTTAAATTACAGTGAATTAGAGTATAAATTACCTACTCACTTATCCAAACCTTAGCTAGAATTGATTTGACTTGATTTAGAATGTCAGAAAGAGGTAGTTTCACTAAAGGTGATAGAGATGGGGTGGGTCAAGTTGAGCAGCTGCAGCAACACCTCGCAAACTTTGAGCCTTCATCAGAACAAACAGAACAGCAGGAAGAGGCCCAGACTGGTGTGGAGTCACTTCGGCCAGTGAATGATGATACAGAGGCTGCTAATGAGATAGCACAACAAGAGCCACGAAAAGGTGAGAGGGTCCGCAGGTTAACTGAAAAGGGCAGAGAACTGCGCGACGAAAGGTGGAGACAGCTCGAACATCGTTTCAGGGTCAGCTATGAGAAGTGGAAGGCTCTGGTAAAGGAAGCAAAACTGTCACTGACAGGCTGTTGCTCTGAAGACCTACTAGAAGACCTCTTAAACAAGATTAGCCATACCTCTACAGAGCTAAACCTTGTCTACGTAAATTTGCGTCAAATCGACATTCCCGACAACGATATACGACGCAGAGTTGATACTTGTGAAGCAGTTACAATGTCTATTATCAAGACTGTAAGGTGTCATTTAAAAGGCAGGGAAGAAGGTCAAAGTAACCAGATAGAGTTGCACTGGAAGGACAGCAATTCCTTGTGCATGTCTGAACTCTCACATAAGTCAAGTCTCAACTATCAGCCCTCAAGTGCTTCCTCCCAGTCTCAAAGCAACTCAAAGGTCAACTCCAGACGCTCAAGCGTGTCATCTGTCAAGAGACAAGAGGCTGCGGCGGAAGTTGCTGCTAATCAAGCAGCTTTAGAAGTAATGGTTAAGCAAGAACGCCAACTAGAAGAGCTTCAGCGACTCGAAGATGAAGATAAGAAGAGGACAGCGGAGCAAGAAGCTGAGGCTGTGAAACGCAGCTTAGAAGAAGCTAGGCTGCGAGTCAAGTTAGAGGTAGAAAATGCTGCCAGACGAAGGACACTAGAAGACAAGCGTAGAGAGTTAGAGCGCCTAGAAGTGCTCAAGAAACTAAATGCTGCCAAGGCGCGAATGCAAGTGTATGAGCAAGATGAAAACTCAGAGGACGAAAAGAGAGAACTACTCTCTAACTGCAAATCTGTGAAAGAAGTCACGCACAGACGTGGCTCATTTCAGTCTCTCACCACAACATGTTGTGACAAGCACACAGCAAGAAGATGGCACCAAGACCATGTTCAGGTTACTAGCGGAATCAATCAGTGAAAGCCGCCTCCCCATACCAGAACCAGTAACATTCAATGGAGAGCCTCTCTCGTACACTGACTGGAAGGTCTCTTTTCAGACTCTGATAGACAGGAAGAACATACCAACAACTGAGAAGATATATTACTTAAGAAAATATGTCGGTGGGCCTGCCAAGAAAGCCATCGAAAGTTACTTTATGTTAGGAACAGAATCAGCCTACCATGCTGCTTGGACCATTCTTGAAGAAAGGTACGGAAACAAATTCTTCATCGCCAAGTCTTTCAGAGATAAGCTCAATGCATGGCCTACGATAGGATCCAAGGACAGTCTTGAACTTAGAGACCTTGTAGACTTTCTTCGCAGCTGTGAAGCTGCTATGTCTCAGAATAAGGGCCTGGAGGTGCTTAATGACTGTAATGAAAACCAAAAGATCCTCGCTAAACTTCCAGATTGGCTAACTTCAAGATGGAATAGAAAGGTCACAGACATCTTAGAAGAAACGGAGATCTTTCCTAGCTTCAGTCAGTTTGTGAAGTTTCTCACGAGAGAAGCCAAGATTGCTTGCAATCCTGTAACATCCCTTCATGCTTTGAAACCAAGTGAAGATGGGAAACTTAAGACGCCAAGGATTCAAAACCCCGGAGCAAGGGTATTAGCAACTAACTCTGATGAGAAAGATACTGTTACTAGTTGTGTCTTCTGTGAGAAGTCAGGTCACAGTCTCCACAAATGCTGGAAGTTCATGGATAAGCCCGCCGCAGAGCGACAGAAGTTTGTTCAAGAGAATAAATTGTGCTTTGGCTGTTTAAGGCCTGGGCATCGATCGAAAGATTGTGATAACAGGAACACCTGCGACACGTGTCAGAGGAGGCATCCATCCTGCCTGCACGAAGATCGTAGTAAAGAAAGGTTAAGGGATAGGAAGACAGAGCCCCCACGAGATAAGGGGACAAGAGCGTCAAGTGAGGCCATATCTAACAGAGTCGTAAGGGACATTAACACTCACACCTCCACAATCATTCCAGTATGGGTGTCAACCACAAGTGAGCCAGATCGTGAAGTTCTTGTGTATGCACTTCTTGACACCCAGAGTGACACCACTTTTATCCTTGAAGAGACAACAAAGGCTCTCAATACAAGGAAGGAGCCAGTCCAACTGAAACTCTCTACAATGGCTTCAAGAAATACCACTGTGCCCTGCCAGAAGCTGTCTGGTTTGCAGGTTAGAGGGTTTTACTTGGAGAAGAAAATCCCTCTGCCAACGACCTACTCGAGAGAGTTTATTCCTGCAAACAGAGATCATATTCCTACTCCAGAGACTGCAAGAGCATGGTCTCATCTTGAACACATTGCAGAGGAGATTGCTCCTCAACAGAGCTGTGATGTCGGTCTCTTAATTGGCTACAACTGCTCCCAGGCTCTCCTTCCAAGAGAAATTGTGTCTGGTAAGGGAAATCAGCCTTTTGCTCAGAGAACAGATCTTGGCTGGAGCATAGTCGGCTATGGAAATCCATGTATCGACTATGGCGACCCTATTGGAGTGAGTCATCGGGTTATCGTTAGACAGGTGATGCCAAGCCTTCAATCTTCTTCCAACCTCACAAATCAAGTACACCATGTTTGTAGAACACATGTAAGAGAGGTAATCACAACACTGGACATTATCAAGACGCTTGAATCTGACTTCAACGAGAGAGCTGCAGAAGAGGACCTCATATCTCAAGAGGATATCCGGTTCCTGAAGAAAATGAAAGAGGGCATCAGACGCAAGGACAATGGACATTATGAGATGCCGCTGCCGTTTAAGGAAGAAAGACCCAATCTGCCGAACAATAAAACATGTGCAGTTCACCGACTCAAGTGCCTGGAAAGGAGGCTAAGGAGAGACAAGCAGTACTACAAGGACTACACAGCATTCATGGAAGAGACTATAGCTTGTGGAGATGCTGAGAAGGTCTCTAAAGAGGAAATTAACAAGCATCCAGCATGGTACATCCCGCACCATGGAGTTTATCACCCACAAAAGCCTGGGAAGATACGAGTCGTCTTTGACTGCTCAGCTAAGTTTCGAGAGACGTCCTTGAATGATCATCTTACCGGTTCAGAGGTGACAAACACATTGCTGGGCGTCCTTTGTCGTTTTCGTAAGGGTCCAGTTGCAATCATGTGTGACGTAGAGTGCATGTTCCACCAGTTTCATGTGAAAGCAGAAGACCAAGATTATCTACGGTTCCTTTGGTGGGAGAACGGAGATCTAGAGTCTCAACCCTCAGCGTATCGTATGATGGTCCACTTGTTCGGCGCAGCTTCATCTCCTGGTTGCGCCAACTATGGTCTCAAACATCTTGCTGCCGAAGGACAAGGAAGCTTCAGCGAGAAGTCTATCCAGTTCATAGAAAGGAACTTTTATGTTGATGATGGGTTGACGAGCGTATCGTCTGAAGCTGAAGCGGCCCAGCTGGGGAAAGAAGCAAGAGAGCTTTGCAGCATCGGCAAACTTCGGTTGCACAAGTTTATCTCTAACAGCAAGGAAGTTATAGCCACAATTCCCAAGGAAGAACGTGCCAAGGGTGCCAAAGACCTGGATATGGCTCTGGGTGAACCACACATGGAGAGAGCGCTTGGTGTACTGTGGTGTGTCGCATCAGACGAGTTCCAGTTTAGAGTAGTTGTCAAGGAACGCCCACTCACAAGAAGAGGAGTGTTGTCTACAGTAGCCTCTGTATATGATCTGCTTGGGTTTGTGGCACCCTTTGTCCTGGTGGGGAAGCAGATCTTGCAGCGGATGTGTCGTGACAAAATCGACTGGGATGACCCCCTTCCAGATGACCTAAGTTCCCAGTGGGAATTCTGGCTCCAAGGTCTACAAAACTTGTCTGAAGTAAGGATCCAACGAAGCTACTTGCCATCAAGTTTCAAGGAGGTGCAGAGTTATGAGCTCCATCACTTCTCCGACGCTAGTACCTCAGGTTATGGAGAGTGCTCATACCTCAGAACAATTAAACCTCCAACACAGACGGAAATGGAGTCAGACAGGACAGAAGAAACACAAGGATTAATGACATTGTCATTTTGCAAGATGATACTGCACCACGCAACCAGTGGAAATTGGCAAAGGTTACAGAAGTGTACCCGGGGACAGGATGGCCGGGTGAGAAGATTCAAGTTACTGATCAGCGACTCAACCCTAGATGAGGGAGGTAAATGCATCACCAAACCCACCTATCTGGAGAGGCCCATCCATAAGACAGTCACCCTCCTGGAAGCCGATCAAGAAACCTGCAGACCTCTTTCACAGAAATCACCGGTGATTGGTGGGAGTGTAACTGACAGTTAGACTTACAGGATATCTCGTTGTCTTTTGTTTGAATTGTTTATGTGTCCGCTGTGCGGGGAAATGATAATACAAGCGGAACTACGTAGCTAATACTGTTGTAACGGGGATCGTTATTGTAGCAACACACCTTTGGAGGGAAGGCAATCCTGCGCTGCGTTAGCTAAGTTTTCATGTCATCGGGAGTAGTTCATAAACGTTGAAGAGTATGTTAGGATGAAGTGTGAATTCATGCCAGGAATAATAAGTGTGAAGTTTGATTTCCTCCCTTCTGTAATAAGCAGCCAATGAGGTATTTGTTCCTTTATTCATGTGTTAATCTGAACCTGTTATAACGCCGGTTAAACTGTTATGTATGTAAGCACTTCAGAGTTATACCAAGCTAATAAGTCACTCGTAAGATAAGGTTGTAAGAGTGTGCTTAACTGTATTTTTCATTTACTTTATAGTTCTCACGGAAGGTGATAATTCTGACTAAAACTACAGAATAAAGCCGCCAGTTAAAATCAAGGAACGGTTGAGCTCGTGGTTACTGAAGGGAGCTACATATTCCTCAAATCAGATTTTCCCCAAGGCTAATACTAACCGATTGAATGTGACATTAATATTTCTACAAAAGTCTTTCAATAGTTTTTTGGTCGAAGTTACACTTGCTTGGTTAGTTCAATAAGCAGGTTTGGCAGTGCTGGTCGTCTGGTTTAAATATAGAGGTAAGGTTTGACATGTTCAAGGGTTGAAATGATCAATTATATCCAGGGGAGTACTTGTCTGTTTCCCAAGGAAAAGGTTATTTTCTATTTAGTTATTTGCACACAAGAAAATGCATTTTATGAAGGTTGTAAAAGGTTAACAAAAGTTACATTTGGAGGAGAGGTAAGAAACCTCTTAGGGTTTGAGATTAATTCCCCCTTTCATGTTAAAAAAGCAAACCAATAAAATAAAAAAACAATCAGCTATTTAAGAGAGACCAACAAATAATTGGAGATTTACACACAGGGGAAGGGAACCAATGCACAATGCTTAATTAAAATAAAAGGCTCAGTCAGAGACAGATAAGTTGTTGTGATGAGGCATTAGTGAAATGTCCAATAGATTTTTTTTATTTAGAATTTGAAGGTTGAAGCTGTTGCAGTGCTTGATATGTTCCTGGAGCACTGGTGATATTAGCATGTTTAATCTTTGTGGGGCAATGCCACTACACACCACTAAATATGACATGAATTGCACTATAAATGGTGACAAACGGTGTCCACATTCTGTTAGGCCCTAACAGCAGAGCTTTCTTTTCAGCACCATGCAGTGAATCCTGACATGCTTAAACAAATGTGATGTCTACTGACATTTGAGATGTACAAACTATGGCATAAGGGGATGACAAGCGGATAAGAGGCAATCCGTAATTTCATCAGTCAACAGTGAAGAGGCAACTCCGAGATGCTGACCTTCTAGGCAGAGCTCCTCTATCCAGCGTCTGTTATTTTGCCCATCTTAATTGCTCTTTTTATTGGCCAGTCTGAGATATGGCTTTTTATTTGCAACTCTGCCGAGAAGGCCAGCATCCCAGAGTCGCCTCTTCACTGTTGACATTGAGGCTGGTATTTTGCGGGTACTATTTAATGAAGCTGCCAGTTGAGGACTTGTGAGGAGTCTGTTTCTCAAACTAGACACTCTAATGTACTTGTCCTCTTGCTCAATTGTGCACCGGGGCCTCCCACTCCTCTTTCTATTCTGGTTAGAGCCACTTTGCGGTGTTCTGTGAAGGGAGTAGTACACAACGTTGTATGAGATCTTCACTTTCTTGGCAATTTCTTGCATGGAATAGCCTTAATTTCTCTGAACAAGAATAGACTGATGGGTTTCAGAAGTAAGTTATTTGTTTCTGGCCATTTTGAGCCTGTCATCGAACTCACAAATGCTGGTGCTCCAGATACTCAACTAGTCTAAAGAAGGCCAGATTTATTGCCTCTTTAATCAGAACAACGGTTTTCAACTGTGCTAACATAATTGCAAAAGGGTTTTCTAATGATCAATTAGCCTTTTAAAATTATAAACTTGGATTAGCTAACGTGCCATTGGAGCACAGGAGTGATGGTTTCTGATAATGGGCCTCTGTACGCGTATGTAGATATTCCATGAAAAATCACCCGTTTCCAGTTACAATAGTCATTTACAACATTAACAATGTATACACTGTATTTCTGATCAATTTGATGTTATTTTAATAGACAAATTATTATCTTTCAAAAACAAGAAGATTTCTAAGTGACCCCAACTTTTGAATGGCAGTGTATATATATTTATTTATTTTTGCTAAAAATGTGGGGCTCAACACGGGTCACCACTGCCACACACTCAGTCCACTGAATAGCAGGCTAGTGATTGCTTTACAACGCTTGCAGTTAGCCAATGATTTCTTCCAAACCACTGCGATTTCCAACTGGTTGTGTAACGTCTGTGTCCATTGGCCAATGAGCACTGATACGTTTTATCTATAATTCATCTTCATATGACAAGGATTGAAACGGATTTACCTGTAGATTGTCGATGTGAATTTCGATGTAGACTGCTTGTCTAGCTTGCTAGCTACGATTTTGAAACCTACAGTAGATAAAATGGTCAAATCACGTTATATCTGTGGCCAATGACCTTGAGCCGTCTTGGATGGGTACTTCTAATGTAACTCTATGGCAGCACCCAAGGGGCTTGAATTTTCGAGTTCTCCCCATAGATTTTGCGGTGACGTTGGGTCCCCATGAGTGACAGAACACTGAGCCAATCACAGCTCAACGAGAAGTCATTAACCAACCCTTATGCTCCGTATTTTCCGATGGCTTTCCCACCACCACTGAATGTACTGATCTAGGCTGAAACAGCTGAATTCTGTAACTGCCTTACTCAAGAAAGCAAAAAAGAGAACACGTTTTTATTTACTCTTTTTTTTCTACATTATTGGTGACACGTATTAATGCCAAAATAATATGCAAAATAGGCAACATTTAAATATATACAGTATCAGCCAAACGTTTGGACACACTTACCCATTCATTGTAGAATAATAGTTAAGACATCAAAACTATGAAATAACACATGGAAAATGTATTAACCAAAAAAGTGTGGAGGACGTTGTCTGGAATGCATTTCAAGTAACAGGTGTGCCTTGTTGAAAGTGAATTCGTTTGAGTCAATCAGTTGTGTTGTGACAAGGTAGGGTTGGTATACAGATGATAGCCCTATTTGATAAAAGACCAAGTCTACTTTGAAGAATCTCAAATATAATATATATTTTGATTTGTTTAAAACTTTCTTGGTTACTTCATCATCATTTTGATGTCTTCACAATTACTCTATTATGAAAAAAAATGGAAAATTAAAGAAACCCTGGAATGAGTGTGAGGTGTGTGTATAATCTTTTGACTAGTACTGTATATATATTATTATTATTTTTAGCTAAACTGGGCTCTGCCCCACCTGCCCCGAATTTTCTCTGGCAAAAATAGTGCGCCGGGATTTTACTACTCCTGTATTCACGGCTGGTCCTGGCCATTCTGAGACAAAAACATTGCTGCCCCTGCAAAACTAGAATAGTCATAGTAAGAAAAATGCAGTTGAAAAGACCTCTAAACTACTTATTTTGAAGACGTTGAAATTAGGTTAAATTTAGTTTTCTGAATAAAAGGGGAAAATACATTTATTTGTACGGATATAAACTTGAAACCACCGATGATGATGACAATTTAGCCCATGGGGTGGAACTCCTGAACAGCAGTTGCGAGTGGCCTGATTATCCATTCTATATTGTCCATTTTACGTTGACCTCCTGTTTAGAGGATATGTTTGTTAACATGTCAGGACATGTTTTATTGGATTGTGCACCATTTAGGTTAGGCTAGATAATCGGAGAAACCAGTAAAAACCAGAGAAACCAGTGTTTCCTATCCACCGTGCTTCTACACCTGCATTGCTTGCTGTTTGGGGTTTTAGGCTGGGTTTCTGTACAGCACTTTGAGATATCAGCTGATCTACGAAGGGCTATATAAATACATTTGATTTGATTTGAAAAGTGTATCTCATTACATTGTCGAACATTTTATCTTCAGCCTGTAGGCTACAGAAAAGGACACATACACGTTCTACCATAGGCTTATAGTATATCTCCTATTTCATTTATGTTTGATTATTTTTTTGACAGAATGTTGGTGGAGCGTGGCAACGATGCGTCTCTCCATCAGCAAACTGGAGAGGCGCAATGGGAATGGAAAAGCGAAATAGTTTGCTCCCCTGCTGTTGAAGAAAGTTGGCACTCTGATCATAGGGCGGCATCAGCGCTCACCTAAAAAGTCCATATGCCGCTGGTTGAGAGAAATTGTCATTGTTTTTTGAGCAGAATTACGTGAGGTTGTGTGTGTTGTTGGAGGTGTGTCTTGCTTAGTTCAGCTCAGAAAATGCCACCCTCTTCAATCTGCCCCAATATGCAGCTGCCTGCTTAATGAACGCGCCAGCCTGTATTAGTGGATGGATATAACTCTCTGCAGCACGCTAAAAAGGAAAATCACAAAAGAATTGCACTGGGCCTTTACTGGAGGAATGTTTGTTTTTTCTCCACCCTTGGACATAACATTTGCAGCACCCCCACCCCCAAATATTTTTCAAAGGTGATCAGGCTGTTAAGAAATGCTGATTGGGTTACAGACCATGGAAAAGCATCTCTGCAGAACCATGTTGTTAATGGCCTTGTTTCTACATTGACATTAAAATCTTGTCTGAAACGCCAGGCTGCTGACTCTCAGGCGTTATGTTTTTCTGTGGTTTTGAACATAACTTCTTAACCCCTAAAGTCCATAGTCTTGCCCTGTAAACATCTAATTAGCATAATACAAAAAGTATGCACATGTGTGTGCTTGTGTAGAGCGGTGGAGTACCTTGGGGAACTAAGAAATGGGGGAGGGGAGCAATAAGGGGCGGTATCTGTCTTCAGCCATTCCCACACCTATCTGGCACACTAATTAATCATTAAAAGTCATTGTGGAGTATGAAATGATCAAAGGGAGAAAGTGTTTCTTCTCTCAATGTGCATATGTATGGAGTGTATGTGTGTGTGCGTGCATGTGTGCGTGTGATCTGCTGCACCAGAAACCGAGACAAGGCCCACAAACTAGCTGCAGCCAGATCAGATTACTGCTATGTCGTTGGCCTTTGTGCTGATAATCCTGCAATGTGTGTCATTTCCCCACCACCAGCTTTCACACACTTGTCAGCTGTGGCCAGCAGCCGACTGATAGGGCCTGTCAATTAGTAAATAATGCTAGGAGGGCTGGATGTCACAGAGAGCCGGGGATTCATCTCCGTACCCTGGGCTAGTATTTTTTCCGTTCGCGAGGAGGCTCTGAGGGGGGAATACAGCTGGGAGGACTAAGGAAACTTGACAAAGACTGGCACATTAGTCAGGGGCTCCCTATTGTTCCTCATACATCGAAGCGTCATCATAGCCCAACCCTGTCTGAAGAGACCGGAAGATTGACTGCAGATGAGGGACGAGACAAAACGCAAACTAATTTGAAAATGACCAAAAACGTCCTGTCAACATGACCTGTCAGCATTTTTTTATATATTTAAATGCATTAAAATCTGTGCAAACTGCTGCAATGCCAGTGCCGTCATTCACTCGTCAAATTATGAAATTAACTTGACAAAACTATTGCTTCTAGGACGCAAGAACCTTGAGGGTTAAATTTAGGTATAACCTCTAAGGTTATGTTTAGGGTTATAGAACTACAGAGCATACTATAATGAGAGCAAATGTTTTTAGTCGTCCTCTCAAACAACATTCCTGACTTTGACATCTATTCCAGGTAAACATTTTCAGTCATATTTAGTTGACCAAAGTCAGATAGGTTTCTTAGGATCTGCCTTTTGTTTTTCAATATTTGCATAAAATGACATACCCAAATCTAACTGCCTGTAGCTCAGAACCTGAAGCAAGGATATGCATATTCTTGATACCATTTGAAAGGAAACACTTTGAAGTTTGTGGAAATATGAAATGAATGTAGAAGAATATAACACATTAGATCTGGTAAAAGATAATACAAAGAAAAAACATTATTTTTTATTATCTTTGAAATGCAAGAGAAAGTCCATAGTGTATTATTCCAGATTAGGATAGAAAACACAGTTTCCAAAACTGTCAAAATATTGTCTGTGAGTATAACAGAACTGATATTGCAGGTGAAAACCTGAGGAAAATCAAACCCGGAAGTGTTGTTTTTCCTGAAAGCTCTCTTTTCCATTGCCTGCCTTCACTCCATTTAAAGGGATATCAACCATATTCCTTTTCCTATGGCTTCCCCATGGTGTGAACAGTCTTTAGACATAGTTTCAGGCTTTTATTTTGAAAAATGAGCGAGAAAGATCACATCGAGTCATTGTATGGCTGGGTGCCAGCAGCGTTTTGCATGCGCAACAGCTTCGAGCAGACATTTTCTCTCTCTCTCCTATTGAAGAAGCTACAGTCCCGGTTGAAATATTATTGATTATATTTTGTAAAAACAACCTGAGGATTGATTATAAAAAAACGTTTGACATGTTTTTCGAACTTGTGGATACTATTTGGAAATTTCGTATGACTGGTCGTGACTGCTCGTGCCTGTGGATTTCTGAACATGTCGTGCCATATATTGCACTTGTGATTTCATGAAAATTAAATATTTTTAGTAATTTCATTTGAATTTGGCACTCTGTAATTCAGCGGATGTTGATGAAAATGATCCCGGTAACTGGATGGGTGCATCAAGAAATGAATGACCAAGTCTTTTTTGATTTCCCTCTGGATATCATACATGGTATGGATGGATATTGACTCATTAGATATGCTGAGATAGGCCTATGTGGACATCTTATTATCTCTATATGATGACAAATACTGACAGTAGGGCTACATAGGATATGTTCTCAGCACATACAATACATATGCTCTTGACTGAAGTCCATATCAGGATGTTTATATACTTTTTGATATGCTAAATAAGAACAATTTCCAATGCGTATTTACATTTTTTGTCTATTCTATTCGCTTCCTGCGATCAGAGTTTACATACTCATCTTCTTCCTACATCACTTATCATCTCAGTATGTCAGACATCACCGTCCTCAACAAAGATACCTTCACCATCAAACACAGTGAACTGATCGGTTTGGCAGAACTACACCAGTCTACCTGTTTTCCAGCAATAATCTACCATCAGCAGGGGAATGCTGCTGGGAGGAGTTATACAATAAGCCCATTCTCCTATAGCTCCCCTCACCAGCCTCCACTGACCCTCAGCCCTTACGAACCACTCACCTACTTCCTACAGCCCAGACAGTCTCAACATGCCTTTGCATCCGATCCACTATTCATCACTGAATCAGGTACCATTGCGTCGCTAATGGTTCCATTCCCATCTTAGACAAAAACTATCCCTATGCTGCTGACCAATTCTCCAGACACTCCTGCATCAATGGCATCTCGACACGGTATCCCAGACACCGTACAACTGCTTGGAGACTGGTCCTCTCAAGCCTATCATTCCTACATCCGCTCTGACATCAACGGCCCACAACATGCTAATCTCTCAGAACCTGCATTAATTCAAGCACAATCTCATTTCACGGACACCATCTACCTCACAAACATAATCCTACCCAAACAGCCAAAAGAGTAATTTCTTACCAGCTGAGCCAGGTTCCTCTCAAGGTTTTCTTCCTTCAAAGGAGTTTATTCCTTGCCACAGTCACTTTTGCTTGCTCTCCTGTTCATCTTTCACTGATCAGAAACATTTTGCATGCAATGTATCCTACATCAGGTGTATTACTTTGCTTCTGACTCACATCGTATGATAATATGAGTGAGATGTCACACCGCATTTCGCTGCTCGCCACAGCGCAAGGAAGCGGCATGATTGAGAATGATTAATGTGGCAACTTATAACGAGGAAAGGAGCTCACCTCACTCGACCTGTCTCAGCAGATGTTGTGTGATTGGTTCTTCTAGGCGTCGGTGATCCGCTAAGTGAATCCCAATGTGATATCTCATTATATTATCATATTATCATAGAACCCTCAGTTATCCATATAAAAGCATGCAGGCCAGTGCCACAGTCTCTGAGGTCATTGTTAGCAAGCAAACTGTTTTGAGGTCCTGGGGTGTGTCCGAGGTGATATCGCAGACCCTTAGGGTGGGCTGTGGTGAGGACCCTTGAGTCCTTTGGCAGCAATATCCCTGCCAGACACATTTCACAAGAGACTTTGACGGGGGGATGCCTTTGGCAGTGTCTCTGAGAGGGATAAACATCAGAACCCAGTGCCTGATGCCATTGTGGACCATGGGACACCAGTCATGATAATGTGCGATGTGTTCTCACACGGTCTTAGGCTGGGCCTTTGGTGACAAATGTTTTTTTTTTACATGTCATTATACAGGGGTGAAATAAGACTCACCGTAAGACATCTCACTATTTCACATATTTGTTAGATGTTGTTGACCACATTGTTAGGGCCAAAATGTGTCCCCATGACATTTCTTTTTTTTCAGAAATTCTGTTCTATAGGTTGCACCTGAGGTTGTGAATGGATTTCCTGTTTTTGTCTCCACCACTGTTCAGTGATAGTAGCCATGGTGAGGTGATGTATTGTAGTTTAGACACACAGACAGGCCAACCAGGACTTTGACAGCAGCTTTGGGCTTGGTGGGAGGGGATGATAGAGCGCAAACATAATACCCTGATTAGACAGGGAAGCAGCAGAAACACAGGGAGCCAACCTTCACATCGACCAAGACCGATAGCACCCACACCCACACAGATAACAGCAAGACAACCTGTGTGTCCCCCCCCCCCCCCCCCCTCAGAATTTGCTTTGAGGAAGGCAAGGTGGAGTATCGGCGCAGATATATAAAGGTCATTTATAGCACTGCAAGGATTAGAATCTCCTGGGGCAAGTCAGCAAAATTTAGAACGTTTTCAGTTTGTAAGCGCTTGAGCAATTCCATGCCAGTGTAGGCCGAAAATATTTTTATCTCATTGTTTTGGAAATTCTCACGTAGAAACTACTTTGTTTGACAGGCTTTTTACATTTGTGTCGTACAACATTTTTGAGAAAATCACGAGAGTTTTAGGCCCTTTTTAGACCTATACTTTATTCCTTTAAGACCCTGTTATCCATGAACCATACATGATATCGACGTCTCGGTGTCGTTACACTCCTTATAGTGTGCTCTCAAATATATCTAGATTCTGAAATAAAATGTTCATGAATTTATTACACCATAAATATGAATAGCTCAAAAGTGCTCTTTTGGATTTAGCTTATTTTTTTAGACACATTGTTTGGAACAATATTCTCTTCAAACACATCACATTTCCAGAGTGGGTTCTCTGGTCATTTTAATGATATGACATTTTTTTTTACATGCACAGCAATGTTCTAGGTCATTAACCAATCACAGCCCTTCTTTAGGATTGCACATTCAACAAATCACCAGCAGAGGGAGGTCACTTTGAATCCATTTCCCATTCACTGTGTTGTTGGTGCTCATAAAATTGAGTAGAGTTCATTGTTCCAAACATTGTCTTAAAATGAACAAAATCAATCATTTTGAAATATGAATATTTGTTATGTTGAATACATTCAATTTGTCAATGTGTATTTCAGAGACTAGACATGCTCCGTATGTTAGGGCACACTAGAAAGAGTATAAAGACACCAAGATGTTGTCTGTATCATGCACGGTTCATGGATTATACGGTCTTATGTGAGGCATGGATAGGTCATGATTTTCTCAAAAATGGTTTGATACAAATGTAAAAAGCATGTCAAACATCCTTCCTCCCAATTAAGTTTTTAAATGAGATTTGTCTAAAATATTTCCGGCCTACGCTGGCATGGAATCGCCTGCTATAGGACAGAGGTGTGATTATCAGTGCTACGGAGCTTTTTATGAGCGTGGTAGAGCTGGCGAAAGGCAATTGAGCCAAGGATGTGGAATCCTTGGCTCAATTGTGGGCCACAGCACACAGTTCAAAACACACAATACACAATGGATATGTAACGTCAGTCAGTGCTCATGCGCAAATAAAACATTTCCAGCGATTCGAAATGCACCTAACATACTGTATTTAAAAATAAATGTTTGCCTGAATTTAACCTTGTCTTAGGTTTTCGGTTAAAATACAGTGTGGTTCCCAAATAGACAAAATGACTGATTCTTGTCTTCATAAAACAAGCTTGCAGTGGAGTTTTGAACAAGTTTGCTAACCAACTAATAAAAAGTACCTGCCACAACTTGGGCCGATTTAATTCAAAGGCTAAAAATGGAACAATACCAGCAGGAACCTAACCCCCCTGCGCTTTCACGGATAAAATATCCCTGCCATTCAGTCAGCACCAAGCCGCACAGTAGGATAACATTATAAAAATGTCATGGTCACCCTCATTAGCAGGGAGAGCAGCTCCTTTGATTGGTTTATGCATGAGGTTTGCAATGGTTTCCATATGGACCAAGCTTCATTTTTTAATGAACAGCATCGCATTACCCCGGGCTGAGGTGATCCCAACTTCTCTAAAACCTCAAAGTATTTTTCTAGTGTGCTCTACATGTCCAGGATTTCCTTCCATTTGAAGGGATCCATGGGCGCTGCAGTGTTTTCGCTGTAATTCTTTCAGTGCGGCTTGCCTGCCCAGCCCTCTCAGTGTAGCGGTGAAGGGAGGATGCCAACCACGATGGGGCCCGGGGCCCAGGGCCCATGGCCCATGCCCCCCTCCCCTCCCCTCTCCACACCGCGTTGCAGTTTCCATTACCCCAGTGGAAGGAACAGTAAAGGGGCTGATGTGTGGTCCAGAGGCCTGGACAGGCTGGGCCAGGGTTAGACTGAGAGCTGAGCCACTGCCCAATGATAGCTTGACAGAAACAGAGGCTCAGCAGGATAGTGCTCATTCCACAACTACAGTCAAAACACAAGATGCTACAGACACACTTATGACTTACGGGGTCAAACAATTGTAACTACCTTCTGTGGCATTTATATTTTCATCACGCATTCTACTTTTGAAGCCCTTCCCACGAGCCTCTGTTAAGAAAATAACTCATACCTACTTCGGCCAGTAAAAACATTTAATCCACCTCCCTCGCTACAGTAGATCACTTTCTTTAGCTTCTTTGTTTGATGTGAGCATGACATACTTGGTTCTGTCACATTGTCAGATGTCAGTCTCGCCGCCCTCAATCAGTGTGACAGTACATAGCCTGAGTATCATGGGTGCCATGGTACAGGGGGAGGGGTGGGGGGAGGGATCGCAGGGGGTACGCTGGGGGCCAGAGCAACACCATGTCAGAGCGTTAGCAGACGATGCCCATTTCAGATACGTTCATTCAAACAGTCAGACCAGCCATGAAACCCGTTCCTCCCACCATACCCCTCTCTTTCTCTCCCTCTGCCTGCCTCTTTCTCTCCCTTTCTCTCTTTGACGTTACAGCTTTATCTGAGATATGGATGTCCTGTGTGTGGTTAGCCTATCAGCAATGGTGGTCATGCAGGCAACAAAAGGATACGATGTGTGTGGGCATGGCAGCACTGTGTTGAGTGTATCTACACCCTGCAGGTTTTCTCCTCTATATCAAAGAGGAGACTATAGCTACACTAAGTTCTTTCTTATGGATATTAAGATGTTTCTTTATTTTTGACAAAGTGGAATGGATCAATAGCGACTCATAACGCAACAACATATTCAATATGAAACACATTAATATGCAGTATGGAAATGTAGACACTTAGACCTTCACCTCTGTGGAAACGCTTTGTCCTCTCTTTGCCAAAGGCCAGGGATTCAAGCACAGAAAGCTTTAGAATCTATATCCATTGAGGTCTTTGGCACTCACTTGGGTATCTTATTATTCACCATCAATCAATGCAGTCTTATCCTCAGTCTGTCTACGTTCACGTCAAACCTACATCTTATTTGAATAAAAGCTCCTGGAGTCACAAGAGCTTGGTGAATTTTTCCTTGTCACAAGGCGAAGCGAGCCGCCATAGTTCAGTGTGATGGTGAGTCACAGAGTGACAATGTACAGTCCTAATAAGATGGCTTCTCTCTCAGACACTGAGCAGCTCCCCTCTGGCAAGGCCTGTTTGTGCTGGTCTCGCTTCTGTTGTTCTACCCCATGCCTGGCTCCTAACCCACTACACTGTCTGTTAGATTAATCAGCTCAGCCAATGGCCCCAACGGGGCTACTATTTTACCATCATCATCTACATACCGCAGCACGTTGGAATTGAGTAGGAGGAACCGATGCTATGCACCGGATGTTTTCAGAATGACAACTAAGCTTAATGCACATAAAATTGCCTCCTCGATGGTGTCGTTTATTTGGTTGAAGACCCCTTTTCTGATGCTGCAGGTTAGGGGCAGAGATCAAAATGGTAAACGACAGAGTGCTAGCATGATTATATATCATTGCTATCATGGTAGCAATGATATTAAATACAAATATAAATGGCCGAGTCTAGACTGGAACATTGCAAGAATATGAGATCTCCCCAACAAAGCCTTATTCTGTAGCTTTTAAAACGGAGAGGAATCATGTACAGTATGGAAATTCTGATGACTTCATGTGAAGATATGAATAGTAGGTCCATAATAGTTGTGGCTTTGCTTGAATGATCCCTTTTTAACTCACTGGTTAAAGCGTTTTCAAATCGCTTTAGCTGTCCCTCCACTGTCAGAAATAACAAAGACAAAAAAGAATACCGCCTAGTTTCAGTGTTGGGTCAAGTTAATGTGTTTCACAGGTGTAGTCTTGAGGTATTAGGTAATGGTCGGTGGGTAGCGTTCTGTGGGTGCCACCTGGAGAACACTGCTCTCACTCATGGCTTGGTGCTCTGAGTAGGATGTTACTTGGAACTGAAATACAGAAAACTGAGTGTTCGATATAAATACATCACATTGGACAACATGAACTGTTTTGGCATAATTGCTGTGCAGGAACAGCTTGGTTGAGAGAGCACTTGAACAAGTGCTGAATATACTTTTACGAGGGATTTGGTAAGAACACTTGCACCAGAGAGAGAGCGAGAGAGAGGACGCAGAGCAGACAGCATGGTAGTGTGTGTTGTATAGTGAGGGAACACCTGGACTTGATGAGGGCCAGATGTTCAGGCCAGTTAAGCCTGTTCTAAATGGAAAAACAAGGAGGCTGATGGGAAACACAAGCTGGGGCACAAACCAGACAGTATCGGTAAGTCTATTCAAATGGATCATTTAGGCTCCCCCATACATGTGGCACTTGCCAAAGGCTGGATTTACTCTGACACGAGCAATACAGGCGACTTCTTTTGGGGCTGTCATGGGCAAAAGGCTAAGCATGTGAACAGTCGAAGAGTGAATCCAGTTGAATGAGCACTATCAACAGCACTGCTTACAAATTAAGAACATTAGACATTAAGCCATCCTTGTTTCAATGTATTAAAGGATGAGTGTTTTTTTCCTTGGCAAAGGGAAGACAAGAGCACTACCTGTAGTGACAGGGGACTACAGATTACATCTGGTCGGTCGAAAAAACACATTCATCTCCCTGCTTGACATACTGTAGCAGTATCCTTAACAGTGCTGATACATACATTGGCTAGTTCTATTCCAAACCAAGGAGGCACGGGGAGACACTTCTGTTCTGATCCGGCAGCACTCTCCTGCCTTGCAGAGATTCTGAGCTCAGATGCATGAGCCCCCAGAGGCAAGGTTGTATGTTGTTATCCACGACAAACTCTTTGTGTGTTGGTATTTTAAACATCATTTTTACTTTCAATAAAACAAGCACCCTTGGTTTGGTAAACACCTGGTGGCTCTAAATGAAATAATCATAGTGGATAGAATGCCTTTAATCTCAATATGAGTGACTTGACTGACTTACATTTTCTTTTTAAACAATTGCATTTCTGGCGTATTACGTTAAATCATTTCAACCTTTGTGATATCAACGGTCCAAAATATGAGAGGAGCCAAAGCATTTCCTCTGCTCCCTATTATTGCTGATCCAGTGAACACAAGGTGGCGCACTTATTCTTTCCCACTGCGTTTGTGGGCTCGGTGAGAGACGGACAGACAGACCGAGTCCACAGCAGAGGAGCAGAGCAGTCTGACTCGCTATTGTTCCATCAGATCATAATGTACGGTGTGTGGAGACACATTGAGCACAATCCACCAATCGAACGAATATCTCAACCACGAAAACATGTGCCCAGATGCAGTTGTTTAAAAAGAAAAGTTGTTGCACACAAGCAAAAGCAATACCATTCCAGTCACACTCACACTGTTCATGTGACGTACAAACACCAACAACAGTACCATATCCTCTTTCTCGGACACAGGCAGACTTGGCCTAATAGGTCACCAACACAGAATAACGCACACAGAGCAATCAAATGGACCAAAAAGCAAGTGCTGAGAAAGTGTAATGAAAGCACGCCATCAAGAGGTATAGCTAGCTCTACACCTCCTCCTTAACACTTGTTCATCCACGAGGCAGTGAAGGATTTGGAGTCTTACTCCAATGATTCCCCCCCCCCCCTCCTCTTCGTGAATTAATTAGTCTCTGCCTAAGCTGGTCACATTTGTCATTCGAATGTGTGCTAATGAGGAGCAAGGTCTCGTCGAGGAGCTGATAGGCCAGAGCAGCTGGTTTGTCCTTACCGGCCCGAACTGTCCTCCTCCCTCCCTCTTCCATCTCTCTTCCCCTCTATCTTTATCTACTCCTTTGGCTCCACATCTCTTTCTCCCTGTCGTCTTCTCATCCCCCCCCTCCTACCTCCTGCTGGTCCGGGCTCCATGACCTGTCACTGGAGAGGGGTCTGCCCGTGTCCCAGGCTGATAAGACAGCTAATTATCCCCTGCTTCATAGACTGGGGAAGTGAATTGTGGAACACACATGCACGCACACACAGGCAGGCAGCCAGACAGGCAGGCAACTGACTGCATAGTTATAGGAGACAACACTCTTCACAATCAAAATACAGAGTGCCACACTTCTCATTAAAAAAAGTGAAGACTTTGACTGACACTACAGTGTTCTAAGCACTCTTCCGTAAAATGATATGTTATTTCCTCACATAGAGCCACAGTAATTCCATTATCACCATTTCTTTAAATGTACAAACCAACAAGTCAACTTGCGGTCATAAAGGGGAAAATTATTTGTCATATTTTCTAATTCAAAATCTCCAAATGGATATAGTCTGAGGAAATCACTGTAACTGGCCCTCAAGGTTTGACATGGCCAGGAAGATTGGAGAAGAATGAATGTAGTATGGGCCCATTTTTCTTTTTAAACAGAGAGTGTTAAAGTCGTGGTGGTGGGGGGGGCAGTGTCTGAAACAAAGGATGTGTATCTTACATCGCAATACACGCACACAAAAAAACGACAACTCAACCCATTCACCCCTCTCCGCTCTGCAACAGTGGGCTGGTGAAAGTAAGAGCAGCTTGAGAAGTCGGTGGTATATCTTGGCAGCGATTTGAGGGTCTGAACGGAGCACTCAAATTGAGCCTCCCATTCTCTCCATTTGGTGGAGTAGACATAAGCACTTTGCAGCTCTCTGTCTGTAATTTTCTAACGCATTGCTGGGGAGAAAGTAGCCCACGTATTGCTTTGTGTTGCCTATTCCAGCTTGAACTGGCTGAGACAGTGTATTATTAGACAATCCAGCGAGCAACAGCGTTTACTTTCCCACTGCCTAGTTCTACAGGGTAAAGTGAAATGTCTCCCATATTGTATTTTTATGTTTGCTGACCTTTCTATCGAAATGAAAAATGTGATTACAAGGAAGGCTGTGAATTCACTTTTTTCTGTTTTTTTTTCATGATTGAACACCGTATAATGCCAAGGTACAGAAATAATCATTGTTGGTTGGCAAGCAGAAAACTGCTTATACACTCATAAACATGAATGGCCCATTACTAAAGTTTTCTCAAATGTTATAGCATGTTTATATGTAGGATGATAATATAAATTATACAGTGTGTTAAATTATTCATGTTCTTTCATTTCCAGTACATACAGCTTTCAGCTGGTGTTGGTTAGTATATATGATAGATCATTTCTTACTCATTATACATCAGATGATTCCATAATAACATACAACATATTTGTGTACACAGGCCAATAGGGAAGCTGCCTACCTACAATTGAAAGTGTCTCACCACACGCTCCTCTGCTTTTCTTTTGACATTGATAAACACCCCTAACCACCTAAAACCAACCCGATCTGAGGTGGCTGTAAAGGAGACCATTTTGGAAGAATCCCATGTCTATTATTGTGCTAATAGTTGAAAATAATAAAACAATGTGTCCTCCTGCTGCTGATCTGCATATCAGTGCCGAGGCTATACGACATGTATAGCAGCACCTTCGAGAGCATCACCGCCTGGTAAGGCAACTGCTCTACCTCTGACCGCAAGACACTACAGAGGGGAGTGCATACGGCCCAGTACATTTACTGGGACCAAGCTTGCTGCCATCCAATCAATCAATCAATCAATCAATCAATCAATCAATCAATCAATCAAATGTATTTATAAAGCCCTTCTTACGTCAGCTGATGTCACAATGTGCTGTAACAGAAACCCAGCCTAAAACCCCAAACAGCAAGCAACTGCAGGTGGAGAAGCATGGTGGCTAGGAAAAACTCCCTAGAAAGGCCTGAACCTAGGAAGAAACCAAGAGAGGAACCAGGCTATGAGCAGTGGCCACTCCTCTTCTGGCTGTGCTGGGTCGAGATTATAACAGAACATGGCCAAGATGTTCAAATGTTCATAGATGACCAGCAGGGTCAAATAAAAATCCTGGTCCTCTATACCAGGCGGAGTCAGAGGAAGGCCCTAAAAATGTTCTCCAGCCACCCAAGTCATAGACTGTTCTCTCTGCTACCACACGGCAAGCGGTACCGGAGCTCCATGTCGAGGTCCAAAAGGCGTCTTAACAGCTTCTACACCCCAAGCCATAAGACTCCTGAACAGCTAATCAAATGGCTATTTGCATTGTCGACCCCCCCCCCCATTTTTATGCTGCTGCTACTCTCTGTTTATTGTCTATGCTTATGCTTAGTTACTTTACCTCTACCTACATGTACATATTACCTCATTACCTCAACTAGCCGGTTTCCCCACACATTGACTCAGTACCCCACTTTATATAGCCTCGCTACCATTATTTTATTGTTGCTCTTTAATTATTTGTTATTTTTCTAATTTATTTTTATTTTACTTCATTGTATTTTAGTAAAGATTTTCTAAACACTAATTTTTCTGAACTGCATTGTTGGTTAAGGGCTTGTATGTAAGCATTTCACTGTAAGGTCTACATCTGTTGTATTCGGAGGATGTAACAAATAACATTTGATTTGATGTACCCTCTTATTGTGTGCCAAGGCTATACGACACGTCCTTGGGGGAATGTTCAAAATTAGTTGGTTGTAAACTGCACTCTGTTCCATGTGATTTGGGGGATATAGAAGCCACATATCCTAACATAGGACAATATATACATCAATTAGTCAAATAGACAAATAATGGAATAAAGTGCATAGCTCATTTTCTTCTGTACTCTTTCTGCGCTTACAAGTTGGTGGTATGTTGGTGGTTTGGAGGTCAAACAATCCTCCTACTTAGCTCATAGGTACAGTTAAGCAGCAGTAGAATCCAGTCTCCATTAGAAGACACTGGGCATGGTCCTGCTCATGCTGCAACAGGGCCTGAACCTGTTAATTTTTGATGACTAGGAGGACACATTCATTTAGGGATTCAATCTAATTGGCTTTGTGTGGAACGCTAGGAAGAGTCCATATTTATACTTTTTCAGACATAATCAAATTACTTCGGAAACTTTGTTTGTCACATCGTTCCCAACACCCTAGAGTGTTTTCAGTAATTTGGCTGAGATGCATACCTCCTACTCAAAGACGAGTGAAGACTAATGTCATTTTGAGGGGATTATTGTGATCTTTCAACACATCTTTGGAGAGTGAAAAATAAGAGTAAAACACAGAGGCTGTGTCTTAACTTTTTTTCCTCTCTTCTCCTTCTTTCACTCTCTCTCATATTCCTCCCCGGAGCACTGAAAGTCATATTATGTGCTTGTCAAGATGGATAAACCCCACAGCCAAATGTTCAGATGAAAACAAATAACTGGGAGACGTTCATGTAATCGTTTCTGCCAGAGAAAGGCTTTAACAGGAACATAAACACTTCCTGGAGATGGGCCGCCATGTGCTAATTCCCGCATGCTTTTGTTAGCGACTCATTCAACTTCAGGACCATTTCATACTGCACTGTGATGGGATGTCAAAAATGGAGAGACGCTTAAAACTATTCGCTGACACGCTTTGCAGCACTAAATACATGAAAAACAAGTAGAGGATTCGCCAATATGCCGCCCGCCTCTACATACTGTATCTAAATAAAGATAAATCCTTTCATCGTTAAAAAACAACAAGAAAATAAATAAACCTATAAACCTCTATACCCTCATTGACCTTGGTATATTGTTCCAGTATGATCAGATTTAAAAAATAAAAAAAACTACAAAACAGAGTGGCCAAAGAAGGAAATGGTACCTTATTACGTCAACAAAGCAAGTGTTCTGTTGTTGTCGCCAGGTCCCGGATGCTTCCTGTCTGTACTGATGGATTTCTCACTGGTGCTGCATAGGTCTTTTTCACATGAGAAAAGCCCATTACTGGCACAATTCTCCCACACTTCCTTGCCAGACCAGTTCGCCTTGGCCAACTGTTGCCATGGTAGTCTTTGGCTGGCCCCCCAAGTAGCCCTCGGCCCTCCGACTGCTGCCTTGGACAGAGGAAGTGAAGATGCTTAATTAATGAATTGATTAAGGATAAATTACTTATTTCCTTCATGTCCATTGTGTCTATTACGGGTTTAAGCTTATTCAACCTAATTTTGAAGGGTTTCTTATGCTGTCACTTTGCTCTGTGTCCTCATTTAATCTCTGGATATACATCCACATCCACAAGAGAGACACTTTGTTAAAGTATGGAATAGATATTTCATAGTGTGAAAATACACACACATGTTCACCTAATCTTTCCATTCCAGTATCTTTGATTGTGCAATAACGCCTCTTTCAGGAAAGGCACTTTGTAAAAGCTTGAGAGAGACCATTTGAGATTGAGAAAGAGATAGCGAGAGGGAGAGAGATACATATTGAGAGAAAAAGCTTTAAACTCTCCTCTTTTAAAATATTTAACTGAAAGGACCTGCAAGTTTCCCTGATCTTAACAATTTCCCAGAGTTCTTTAGACGTCACTTAGTCTGGATGGACGATGGCCCAAGTCCATTTCTCTCTTGAACGCAGCCCTGAAACCAAACACTCTATATCATTACTCTCTCAATTAAAACCTTGCATCTCTTTCAGCTAAATGTCACATCGATATTGGCAAATCAAGTAAACCTCACATTACTTTTAACGGTAAATCTACAGTTATTTTATATTTATGTAGTGAAATGGAGCAGCTATCTTCGGCAGTTAGACGTCTACGATGAAAAAAAAGCCTGTGTGATGTGGTTGACTTCCCGAGCAGTAAAGGAAAACCTTAAAGCCTTGTGGTGGGTAAATCCCAAAGACTAACACGGGTGTTGTTAAAAGGGAGCATTGAGAAGTCAGAGCTTTAGCCTAGCTATATTTCAAAGTGATGTAATACACACAGCGCGCAAAAGCAACTGGATGAAGGGCTGTGGCCATGACCTCTCTGTCTATGTAACTCATCCCGTTGTAACGAGTCACCAATGTCCTGGGAGTAAAACCAGAATACAGACCAAGCAATAAAGGGGATTGAAAATACATAAGATGGGAAATAGACAACAATATTGGGATATCAATTCAAACTGTAGGAACCTGCAGGGATGATGCCAATTGTGTACTTCTGCAGTTTGGTTTCAACTATGACTAATACAAATATTTAAAAAGAGACTGGAGGACTAATTATGGACGAATTCCATTCTATATTTCTTTATACATTTTGTTATATGAGATAATATCAGTCAGTTAGCATGACCTTTATGAATTATGAAGCCTTTTTATGTGCTTTGTGTGCTTTTCCTGATTACATAAATGCTTTACAATTCACAAAAAGGGATGTTACCTGATGAAGAGCATCTCATAGAACGAAACAAATCAGATCGCCTCAGCCTGTGTTTACCACATACCTTATTTTCGGCGGTTATAAAATGATCTAAGAACCTAAGAACCCTACAAAAACATGAATTTAGTGCCTACAAAAATACGTCATTTATATTGCTCTCTATTCACAATTGTGAATGGGACTTGATGGGCAAAACATGTATAAAATTATTTGGATTTAGTTAATTTTATCATTTGTGGCAAAATTCCACATTTTAGCATTTGTAGCACAAATCCCATTCAAGTGATAGTACCGGTATTAGCATTAGTGTTGCTCTGTAAATTGAAATTTATATATCGTAAAATGTATTTGAATTAGAACCCAACGTCATTAACTGAAAAATATTTTATAGTCAAGCAATAACTTGACAATGAGACAAGTGAGGGTTAAGCAGTGACAGAGGGCCAGCCATGCGATGGCATGTTGACTGATCAGTGGGCAGAGAAAGAGAGGGACTGGACCAGCTGGTCAGGTTGTGTAGTGGCCTGCCTGGTGTTTATGTTGTGTAGGGGAAGCAGGGCTGGATGGGGCTTTAGAAGCACCAGGCCTCCCCTGGAGCTGGCTGCTCTGGCTAAATGGACCAGATCAATCACGCCTGACGGCCCTGTGACACTGAGTTAAGGTTCTACTGCAGGCCGCCGCGTTTTTGGACACCGTCGCCCCTGGCAATGCTGGCAGACGTATGCCGATCCTTTCCGAAGGCTCGCCAAGCAGATGGCCGAGGCAAGGACGCCGATGGCAGGCCTCCATCGCACCCCACCCCTGTCTGTCTAGAGGCGGATGGTGAGAGAGGAAAGTAGAGGAAGGATGGATGGAGGACAAATTTTATGTGGTGTGGTTGCCCGGACCGGGCATGGTTAGGGTTGGATCTATAGGTGGTGGTGGTTTGGGATGTGGAGGAGAGGAGAGGAGGACTGGGGAGGACAGACTGCTGGCTGTGCAGTATGGTGACATGTCTGAGGTCTGACTGGCACAGCTTCTGTCAGAGTGTGTCTCCCTTGTGACACTGGCAGCCCTGAGCTTGGTGGTGTCCTGAGACAGACTGGGCATGGCTGAGTCTGCTGAAAGACGGAGAGGCAAGGCTGAAAGAGAAGATGACCTACATCACCATGTGGGGAGCTGCCTGTCACAGAGTCAACTACATACACTGAAATATTGTACTGATCTACAAATTATTTTGATATGAATCAAGAGTGTATTTATATTTGCACTTTAAAAAAAAATCAACACCTGTTTATCCTGTCAAGAGCGTTTGGATATGTGGTTGTTATAGTGTATTTTACTGTTTATTTGGTAAACGGGCATAATACCACCAAAGATATTTTACAGTATGACCTAATTTTCCATATACCTCCCTTGAAGATTCAACAACCTGGTTCTGAGCCAAACACTGCTCAGCAGACTGACAACTACACCAGATGTGGTCTCATGCAAAGGCAGGTTACGTTTGAAATTCTCATATTTGATCTTTAGTTTGGATACATAGGTAGTTTGTAATAAGCGATTGGCTTTGCACTCTCAGTACGTTTGAATTGTTTCTGTATTACTTTTCAAAAGGGATGGAGGAATCAACAGGGTTGTTACAGTATTTGATAACAGTGAATCCTTCCATTTCACCTTGTATGTGAGTGGGAAGGATGGTTGTTTTACAAAGTGCCACATTTCTGAAGCCTCCGTACTCTCCACAGTTATCTTCTGGATGGGTATTATGAAATCCCTGTTGCCTGTAATGTCTTTGTCGAAGTAATGATGTTAGTATTCATTTACAATTACATGGAATTGATGGACAAAATTACATGTCCAATTCCACATGTGCCATCTCCTCATTGGTTTTTAGGAGCATATACCCACGTGGGTGAATGAAAGATGAACTGAGGTCCATGCTCCAGTCCAGTTGGTAGTGGTAATGCACCTTAAAGTTGCTTGCCACCCGCCATATAAAGTCCACAGAAGAAGAAGAAGCCTGAAGGAGGACAGATTACTCTAAACAAACTTCTGCCCTTTTATCTGTGGATTGCTCATATCCCAGGACAAATTAGCTAGCAGTAGAAAGCTATCTAGCTAAATTTCCATAAATGTTTCATGCTTTTCAACCTGTCCCCAAATGAATATAGTTGATTAAGAGTTAATCAGTCCTAATCGCGTCTGGTGTGGGTGGGAAAATCAACATGTGTGCGATGGAGCATGCTCGCTCAGTCTGGTCAGCATGTAAGGCAATGTTTACACAAGCAGACCAATTCTGAACTTTTTTCCACTAATTGGTCTTTTGACCAATCATATCAGATGTTTTCAGAGATGATCTTATTGGTCAAAAGACCAATTCGTGAAAAAAAGATCAGAACTAGGCTGCCTGTGTAAACGCAGCCTAGCATGATTTTAGTACCTGGCAAAGCTCTTATGAGCACACCATCAAGGTTTATGCTCTATTTCTAGCAATTCAACAAGACTGATAAATGAATTGGTACACAATAATATCCTTTTGCTTATCTCATCAAAACCATAAAGAATGTATGAAGAGGTTAATTTGGTTAAATCCTTCAATGGCGTAGACAATACAAAGGGCATGGAGGGCAAATCTCTGAAAATATAACACTTTAAGTAATCACTGCTTCATTTGAATTCTAGTGTACATTTAGCGATGATGATCCAACTAAATATTGATTTTCCTTTAAGACCCAAATGGCTTCAAAGGGAGACTGGGCCCATGGAAATGTATTTAATGTATCACTTCTAATAAGCCTGGATAGTGACCAGCAGAGGCCTATAGGTAGAGTCCTATGACACATCCAAATATTTAACGGAGTCATCTCGCCCAGGTTTCGGCCCATGCTCTGGACACTGTAACTAATTGGGGCCTTTTTTTGTCATCATTCTCCTCTCCCAGCACTTGAAATGTAAACAGAGTGTTATGAAAGTGCCCTTTGGCAATGAGGAAAAAAACGCGAGGCCACTCTGGCACTTATCCGGCATGTCTTATAAATAAGTAATAGCCCTGGACATGTAGCGGTTAGTTGTGGTGGAAGCAGGTCCCTGCATAAACCCCACCTCTGTTTGCGTTGTGCATATTTCATAAGATGGTGGTGGGAGTTGGGGTGGAGGGGGGTGGAATAAAAGGACCCTATACAGGCCCGCTCTGTTCACTGTCATGCCTCTGCTACTATTAATAATACCAAGTATCCTCTCTCCTGATAGAAGTCCATGCCATTTTTCCCCCAGCCTTTCTGTATTTGACAACAAAATTAAGCCGCTGTTATAACAATTTAAATGCCACGGAGGACACTGCACGGGTTGCTGGGTGTTAGCTTAATGAATTACATGTTGTTTCCTTTATACTGTCCAGCTTACCAGACGATTAATTGGCCTAAGTTGGTATCGGAAAGTACAGTTGGTAATTTATTTTGCTCACAAAATTTAATTGACATATTTAGCTGGCAATCTTATCCAGAGTTACAGGACCAAATAGGTTTGAGTGTCTTGCTCCAGATTTTTCACGTAGTCTGCTCGGGGATTAGAACCAGCGACCCTTCAGTCACTGGCCCTAGTTTGCCTGCAACTCCAAACTGCAACGATCTATTCGCTGATTTATAGGTCATAATTCCTTCAGTGTTTTTCATCATGAATCTTGGTCTGAAAGCAGCTCTGCGTAGTGGTCACAAGCTGGCACAGCCACAAAGTCATACAATCTCATTTTAAACCTAACCCTAATCTCAATCACACTGCTAACCCTAATGCCTAACCCTAACCGTAAATTAAGACCAAAAAGCACTTTTTTTCATGAATTTTTACGATATAGACAATTTGGACTTTGCATGTGGCCTATTTAAAGGGAAATCGATCAGTTCTGCCTCCTGGACAAGACTCATGACAATAAACGTCAACCTACAATAATGCTTTTGCCTTTTGTCTTCGTTTTGAAATGTCTGATATTCCTTAATCCCCTATGAAAAAAAATGTGGATTAATGGTAGGGGCTAGAAAAACTATGGAGTCAAGTGAATTAACACCATAGTGGAGGTAATTGAGTTCGCTCAGCTACTCTTCAGTCAAATTGAATAGGAGATTCATAATAATCACAGTTTCACAGTTTGCATCAATCAATGCCCTTCATCTGGTCATGACGTCATCCTGTAGGTCATCTCATCTGGATGGATCAGCATCTTGTTTACTCATCACTCAAAAACACACTACATTATTACTGCACAGGAAGGAGGAGGACCCTCAGAGCCATGATAACTGACAGTTACCGCACAGCTGGCATCATTTTGTGGCCTCCAAAGGAGCTCTCGCGTAAAAAATGGTCTTGTTCACTGGATTCTCATGGAAATCTTGAAACATTACAAACAATTTTGTATTTCAAAGAGAAACATTTGCATTGTGAAGGATTGTTTACAATTATAGAATAGCCTCCCAAAATAATAAATCAGTTTGTCTTGTTAGCACATAGCTACCTATACCTTACTTTAAATGGATTTAAACGTCCAATGCAGGCATTTTTATCTCAATATCAAATCATTTCTGGGTAACAATTCAGAACCTTACTGTATTGTTTACAATTAAAATGGTCAAAAAGAAAGAAAAATAGCTTCTTAGCTAAATGGAATTTCTCAATCAACCATTTTTCTAAAACTATCTGGGAGAGGTCTGAGTGAGAGAGGGGCCTAATTGGAGGAGCCTAATGAGAGGGACGAGTAACCGGAAACTAGCTGTTATTTGCAGAAAAAAAAGAAAAACTCTCTTTGTTACATTTGATCGATTCACAAAACTACATTTTCACAATTTCACAGTATTATTCCAACCTCATGGTGTATATACAGTTGAAGTCAGAAGTTTACATACACTTAGGTTGGAGTCATTAAAACTCGCATTTCAACCACTCCACAAATTCCTTGTCAACAAACTATAGTTTTGGCAAATCGGTTAACACATCTTCTTTGTGCATGACACACGTAGTTTTTCCAAAAATTGTTTACAGACATTTTTTCAATTAGTAATCACTGTTTCACAATTCCAGTGGGTCAGAAGTTGACATACACTAAGTTATCTGTGCCTTTAAACAGCTTTGAAAATTCCAGAAAATGATGTCATGGCTTTAGAAGCTTCTGATAGGCTAATTGACATAATTTGAGTCAATTGGAGGTGTACCTGTGGATGTATATCAAGGCTTAACTTCAAACTCAGTGCCTCTTTGCTTGACATCATGGGAAAATCAAAAGAAATCAGCCCAAGACCTCAGAAAAAAAGATTGTCTGGTGAGCATCCTTGGGAGCATTTTCCAAATGCCTGAAGGTACCACGTTCATCTGTACAAACAATAGTACCCAAGTATAAACACCATGGGACCACGCTGTCGTCATAAACCTCAGGATGGAGATGCGTTATGTCTGCGAAAAGTGCAAATCAATCCCAGAACAGCAGCAAAGACCTTGTGAAGATACTGGAGGAAACAGGTACAAAAGTATCTATATCCACAGTAAAACAAGTCCGAAAGGCCGCTCAGCAAGGAAGAAGCCACTGCTCCAAAACCGCCATAAAAAAGCCAGACTACGGTTTGCAACTACACATGGGGAGAAAGATCGTTCTTTTTGGAGAAATGTCCTCTGGTCTGATGAAACAAACAAAGAACTGTTTGGCCATAATGATCATTGTTATGTTTGGAGGAAAAAGGGGGAGGCTTGCAAGCTGAAGAACACTGTTGTGTCTTTGGCAGTAAATTGTTGGTTATCTGCACGAACCCAGTCTTCACTATGAGTCATATATACATCAATTGTCTTAAATAATTTATTAATTAACTAACTAAACAATCACAGAAGTGCACACACAAACAAACAAAGTAAATATGGTTACAAGAAATGATAGGGGAATGTGCCCTAGGGGGCTAAACCGGCATGGCGGCTTGTTAGACAAAAGGGGAGTGGGGGTCAGCTGAGGAGTCACAACTGAGGTGATAATTCTAACAATTGAAATGCTAATCCTTTGCACATGAATGCTCACTCATTCGGGAACAATTGCAATCAATATATATATATTTACACTCAGTGTGTTTACGCTCAGCATCTCTGTTGAAAAGTTTGTTTCTGTTAGAGAGTGTCCGTCCTCTCTCTCTCTCTCTCTCTGTCGTGTTTAGAATGGATAGTTCAGAGTGACATTCATTCATGTCGTTATAGAATAGGTGTTTCAGCGTTTGTCGGTCTCGCGTTCAATGATACCGAATTCCTAGCTGAAGACTAGTAATTAATATCAAAGACTTGTTCTTATTCTGTCGGTATCGATAGTCTAAGAGTTTAACCACGTGGGATGGTTAAAAGATTCAGCAGGCAGTTACACCAGCTCTGTCAGAGGAATGGGCCAAAATTCACCAAAATTATTGTGAGAAGCGTGTGGAAGGCTACTCAAAACGTTTGATCCAAGTTAAACAATTTAAAGGCAATGCTACCAACGAATTGAGTGTATGTAAACTTCTGACCCACTGGGAATGTGATGAAAGAAATAAAAGCTGAAATAAATAATTATCTCTACTATTATTCTGACATTTCACATTCTTAAATATAGTGGTGATCCTAACTGACCTAACACAGGGAATTATTTGCTCAGATTAAATGTCAAGAATTGTGGAAAAACAGAGTTTAAATGTATTTGGCTAAGGTATATGTAGACTTCCGACTTCAACTGTGCCTCTAAAAATAATGTATTCAAATCTGCTTACACTTCCATCCCCATCTAGGGGTCTATGGGAGGAGATATCTACATCCACAGGCCAGAGTGTGTGTGTGTGTGTGTGTGTGTGTGTGTGTGTGTGTGTGTGTGTGTGTGTGTGTGTGTGTGTGTGTGTGTGTGTGTGTGTGTGTGTGTGTGTGTGTGTGTGTGTGTGTGTGTGTGTGTGTGTGCGTGTGCGTGTGCGCATGCACCTTTTGCCAGATACACACTGCCCCTGCAATTGTCAGATCACAATTTACTCTGGCAAAAGAATAACATGTTCCTGTCCTCAGAAATCCCAACTGTATTTCCCCTTATCCCCCTCAGTCAGGGGAGGGCTGTGATCTGATCTGTAAGAAGGGTTGAGATAAGTTATGGAGTGAGGTGAAATGAGGAATGGGATGGGATGGGGGAATGGGGTTGGTTGCATATACCATATGATAATAATCACGATTAGAGTGGATAGGTTAGGGTGGATGATTAGGTTACAGTTGATTAGAGTGAATAGGGTAGGGCCCATCTCAGCCTGTACTGAGGGACTGTGCTAAATAGGCAAGCATCTCCACCCCTCTCTGGGACCCGGATAAATCCATCTTCCGCTGTGACTAGGCAACCAGTCTTAATGTTGTGCACACATAAACTTGTGCTCCTCTCTAATTTAGTTCTGGTGACGCTTCAGTTTTTACCTCAGCTGAACAATCTAGCCATGACTCACCATCAGTCTACTAGTGTTAACCATTGCCTATGACGGGACAGAGTTTCACTCCATGCTCTTTCTCTGTAAAGAAAAGGCATAGAAACCCAAATAAAAGCATGGAGAGTCTTACTATTTCTATAATTTTTCTCTCTGTAGCTTTACTCCAACCCACGTCTCTTCCTCACTTGTCTGCAGTATGTGACCTTGTTCTGCTCTTCACTTTGCACTAGATTCCAGACAACTTGAACATGTAACACAGTTCTACTATAAATGGTTCATGCTAATTACATTTGATGATCATCCAATCCAGTGGTTCTCCCACTGTTTTTATTCATTGTAAATTTCTGTAGAAACTTTGCAATACCATCCATGATAGCAGCACCCTATCCCATTCCCTGTCCCACCCTACTTACAGTACTTGTCCCTGAAACCATGTCTCAAAGCTACTCCACTCCTTACCCCAACTCCCGTCTCACCTAACTCCCTTCCCTCACCCCTCTGCCCCATCCTCACACTCTCATCAGGGCCGTATGTGCCCCTCAGCCAGCAGGCACCATGGCCCATGAAAATGTGTTTTTCATCTGAAAGTTCAAGGTGCTAGCATTACAGGTTGCAGTAAAGACATTTCCACCCTTGAAATAGAGCATCCTTATCAGAAATTAGACAAGACTGAAACAAGGCTTCAGCATAACTACACACTTTCACTAAATAACTCAAATCAAAAGCATCACCTTGTATCTTCCATAACTCCAGCAAATGAATAAAGATGAGCAACATATTACAATTCCAAGTATCGAGCATAAGCATTCTGTCTATAATGATACAATGTTATGATCTAAATAGCCCTCTTGTGATTCCCACAATAAACCGCTGACAGATAATGCCTGGAAATCCCAGTCAGTATAAAATGTTCATATGGGACTGTCCGGTCCTGCTTTGTCCTGGGATGCTCAGATTAGATTTGGAGCCTTGGGCAGAGAACAATGCCATACTTAATGTGAGAGCTGACAGAGAAGGCAGTTGTTTGAGGGATGCAAATGGATATATTGTGTTCTGGACCCAAAAGCTGCCAACATTGTGATGAATAATAACATTTGATTCAGTTCCTCCATCTCTCACTTAGTATGTTGAAATCTTAGGCTGACCTTTCCCACAGTACTTTTCACTTCGGGGTGGAGTTTGGGCAAAACACTGGTCTAGCCTATATCACACTAGTCTATGTGTCATTCCACAACATGAGTGCTTTCTCTGTCCATTTGATATTTTAAGTCGTAATTGTGCACCAATATTGAATTTTAAAAGCCTGTTATATTAAATGAAATGCACTTTAATATGGACCACGTGGATAATTGTTATGAGAATTTCGTTATCAATGTTCATAAACTTCAATGAATCTACTCAGTCTGCAAACCAGAGTTCGTAAGGTTCTGGTTTAAATGAAACAGACAGATTTCCCAGCTTACAATAGTCAAAACGTTTTATTCACGAGAGCACTCTGAAGTCCATTATACAAACCCAGTCTTTATAATCTTAAACTACGCCTTGCTCAGACAGTCGGTATTTTACCACTACACAGATACATTGTTTATTCTGCAACATGTTTCATAATTTTCTGCAAGCCTAACAGTTTCTCCCCTCCACGGGTGGAGACAGAATGTCCTGTAAGGAACACAGTATTACAACTTGTCTGTCGATAGCTCCTCTTATCATTTGTTTCCCACTTGCCCCTGCTTACATACTAAAAAGGAACAAAAGGTCCTTGTTCTAATTCTGACTAAAACTACACCCAGCATCAGACTATAGTTTTATGATTCTAATACATTTCATACAATTATATGGTTTCAGGGTGGACTATTTTTAGTCATTCTCTTACCATTACCTTAAACATATAAATCATATGAATTTCTATCATATCAATAATTCAATAAATCAGATTTTTTTTAGATGAATTAAGACTTCCTAAAGTGCCAAAATTGTGCAATTTGACATGTCCCTCTGTGATTTCCAGGAAGATTTTAAGTGTGCAGAGATTTTATCCTGTTTCTCCAGTTTTGCCTTTTGCCTCCAGCACCTTCACAAACCAGCTTTGGGTGTGCGGTAGTTTCTGCCTATAGCCTACTGAACCCCAAAATGTCTCCAAGTGTTCACTATCATTGTAAAGTCTTAGGTATTTTGCTGCTTTGAAAAGTACGTTTGTTATTCATTTCGTGTGATTAGTGATTCATTTACATTTGACCCTCATTAAACGAAAGCCCTTTATTAAATGAAATGTGTCAAGGTCAACCCTGTTAAGTGAACTGAACTCTCATTTTTATATGGTGAAATTATAACAACAAACAAATCAAGAGAAACACTGAACACAGTATAATCATACATCTAATAGTTAAATCATAGTGTAAAAGCAGGTGAACTGGTTTTACTCTTTTTGCCCATTTTCTGATGTCTTGTGGTGGAAAACTGAGTGGCTCGAGCATAACAAGTCAACCCTGCTAGCCATAGATACACAGGCTAGAAATGCTTTAACAATTACTTCTTTTTTTGTGAAGGTTGCATTCAATTGTGCCTCCCTGTTGCACACAACAAGCTTCCATTCCCCCTGTCACAAGGGGATTTAAAGCTGATTTAAGATGAAATTGTCAACCCTGTTACCTTCTTTGTCACTTAATAGTTACTTACTATAGTCATTATTTTATTAACTTTTGAGAAGGGAAAAGGTATGTGACAGTATAACAGTCTTATGATGATTATAACATTTGTTACCACTTTCAATTCTTGCACATTTTCTCATAAAAAGTATTTTTCAACACTCGGTCCGTTCCCGTCAAATTTGCCAAACTGCTAACCTTGGAACCAATCAGAACTCCTGTACATACCCCTCGTGATAAAGGCAGCCAATGGCCTGCTTCTATCTACCATGTAAACACAGCCTCTTGTGAAAACACGAGCTGCTGTCTGATGAAGAGGAACAGATCTAGCTAGCTCCCAAAGACTGAAATAAGATAAGTATCTGTTTTCGAGTGTACTTGATATATGCAGCATGCAAAACAAATTGCCTTGATCGTACAAAGAGGTAGCTTTGGTAACTGTTGACAATTTAGCCAATTTATTGAAAACATGCCAATGTTACAGTGACACTAGCCTAGCCAGCTATTCCAAATGTCAATTTGTGTTTCATTAGCTATCTCTGTCAATGTATTACATTTTATTATCATGTTTTGGCATGATTATGCACTGCTCAAAAAAATAAAGGGAACACTAAAATAACATATCCTAGATCTGAATGAATGAAATATTATTATTAAATACTTTATTCTTTACATAGTTGAATGTTTTGACAACAAAATCACACACATTATCAATGGAAATCAAATGTATCAACCCATGGAGGTCTGGATTTGGATTCACACTCAAAATTAAAGTGGAAAACCACACTACAGGCTGATCCAACTTTGATGTAATGTCCTTAAAACAAGTCAAAATTAGGCTCAGTAGTGTGTGGCCTCCACGTGCTTGTATGACCTCCCTACAACGCCTGGGCATGCTCCTGATGAGGTGGCGGATGATCTCCTGAGGGGATCTCCTAACAGACCTGGACTAAACTCCTGGACAGTCTGTGGTGCAATGTGGCGTTGGTGGATGGAGCGAGACATGACATCCCCGATGTGCTCAATTGGATTCAGGTCTGGGGAACAGGCAGGCCAGTCCATAGCATCAATGCCTTCCTCTTGCAGGAACTGCTGACACACTCCAGCCACATGAGGTTTAGCATTGTCTTGCATTAGGAGGAACCCAGGGCCAACCGCACCAGTATATGGTCTCACAAGGGGTATGAGGATCTCATCTCGGTACCTAATGGCAGTCAGGCTACCTCTGGCGAGCACATGGAGGGCTGTGCGGCCCCCAAGAAATGCCACCCCACACCATGACTGACCCACCGCCAAACCGGTCATGCTGGAGGATGTTGCAGGCAGCAGAATGTTCTCCATGGTGTGATGTTTGGATGTACCGATCCTGTGCAGGTCTTGTTACACGTGGTCTACCACTGCGAGGACGATCAGCTGTCTGTCCTGTCTATCTGTAGCGCTGTCTTAAGCGTCTCACAGTACGGACATTGCAATTTATTGCCCTGGCCAAATCTGCAGTCAGTGCCTCTTTGCTTGACATCATGGGAAAATCAAAAGAAATAAGCTAAGACCTCAGAAAAACATTCATAGACTTCCACAAGTCTGGTTCATCCTAATGTGGCATTTATTATGTCAACATGAATGAAAATAGTGGGTACTTGATTACTGTATTAGATGTAGATTCACACTTCTTGTCTCATACAATTTTGTATGTTTGAATTGTTACTTGGAATACGAGTGATAGCTTAAATGTTCCTTGACCTGGAAAGACATGCTAGATAGTGATAAAACTATCTGCTCCTGATCTACTTGTTGTAACTAGCTACAGTGCCTTGCAAAAGTATTCAAATCCAATTTAAAATCAAAATTACTTATGTAGCACTTCTTACATCAGCTGATATCTCAACCTGCTGTACAGAAACCCAGCCTAAAACCCCAAACAGCAAGCAATGCAGGTGTAGAAGCACGGTGGCTAGGAAAATCTCCCTAGAAAGGCCAAAACCTAGGAAGAAACCTAGAGAGGAACCAGGCTATGAGGGGTGGCCAGTCCTCTTCTGGCTGTGCCGGGTGGCGATTATAACAGAACATGGCCAAGATGTTCAAATGTTCATAAATGACCAGCATGGTCAAATAATAATAATCACATTAGTTGTCGAGGGTGCAACAAGTCAGCACTTCAGGAGTAAATGTCAAGTGGCTTTTCATAGCCAATTATTGAGAGTATTTCTACCGCTCCTGCTGTCTCTAGAGAGTTGAAAACAGCAGGTCTGGGACAGGTAGCAAGTCCGGTGAACAGTTCATGGTTCCATAGCCACAGGCAGAACAGTTGAACCTGGAGCAGCAGCACGGCCAGGTGGTCTGGGGACAGCAAGGAGTCATCATGCCAGGTAGTCGTGTGGCATGGTCCTAGGGCTCAAGTCCTCAGAGAGAGAGAAAGAAAGAGAGAATTAGAGAGAGCATACTTAAATTCACACAGGACACCGGATAAGATGGGAGAAGTACTCCAGATATAACAGACTTGGCCCCCTTGGCTTTTTTCCTATTTTGTTGTACTACAACCTGTCATTTAAATAGATTTTTATTTGGATTTCATGTAATGGACATTAACAAAATAGTCCAAATTGGTGAAGTAAAATCAAATAAAAACTTGTTTGAAACAATTAAAAGTATTTTTGTTTTTTTAAGTAGTGCGTGCATACAGTGTGGAGAACACGTATTTGAAACTTTAAAAAAAAAATATATATTTTATTTCACCTTTATTTAACCAAGTAGGCTAGTTGAGAACAAGTTCTCATTTGCAACTGCGACCTGGCCAAAATAAAGCGTAGCAATTCGACACATACAACAACACAGAGTTACACATGGAATAAACAAAACATACAGTCAATAATACCAGAAACAATAAATAAATAAATAAACAAATACTAGAAATAATAGAAACACTGCCGATTTTGCAGGTTTCCCTACTTACAAAGCATGTAGAGGTCTGTAATTTTTTATCATAGGTACACTTCAACTGTGAGAGACGGAATCTAAAGCAAATATCCAGAAAAACACATTGTATGATTTTTAAGTAATTAATTTGCATTTTATTGCATGAGTATTTGATACATCAGAAAAGCAGAACTTAATAGTTGGTACAGAAACCTTTGTTTGCAATTACAGAGATCATACGTTTCCTGTAGTTCTTGACCAGGTTTGCACACACTGCAGCAGGGATTCTGGCCCACTCCTTCATACAGACCTTCTCCAGATCAGGCAAATGACAGTTCAAGGCAGGCGGGGGTCGATAATCCAGAGTAGAGGCCAAGGTACAGGACGGCAGGCAGGCTCAAGGTCAGGTCAGGCAGAGTGGTCGGGCGAGTACAGGGTCAGGACAGGCAAGGGTCAAAAACCAGGAGCATGAGAAAAGAGGAACTGGAAAAAGCAGGAGGTGAGACACAAAACGCTGGTAGGCTTGAACAAACGAGACAAACTGGCAACAGATAGAAAACACAGGTATAAATACCCAGAAGATAAGTGGGGAAGATGGGCAACCTGGAGGGGATAGAGACAAGCACCTGTGAAACAGATTAGGGCATGACAGTACCCCCACTCTAGGGACACCACCTGCATTCCACCTGGGCTGAAAGCTAGTTGACTGGGGTGCCGGTGGTGAAAGTCAGGAACCCAGCACCTCTCCTCCGGGCCATAACCCTCCCAGTCAACCAGGGACTGGAAACCCCTGTCTTGTGTTCGAACCCTCAGGAGGCGTCTTACCGTGTACGCTGGCTGGCCATCGATAACACGGGGAGGGATGGGCCTAGAAACAGAAGACAATGGGCATTCAGACATGGTTTTGACTCTAGACACAGAAAAGGTAGGGAAAATGTGGAGGGTAAGAGGCAACAGAGGACTAACAGCAGAGGGGCTAATGATCTTGTAGCGGGAGGGAAAGGTCTCAGCTTCCGGGGGTGTAGCTGCGGCACTATAGCAGCGTGATAGCGCCTCAGGCTTGACCATATTCAATACCGGTCGATGCTGTGGAAGAAAAGTGGCCCGGGCCTTACTGAATCCCTCCTGGAGGTCCTGGTGCTCTGTGAAGCTGGCGGAGAAGTCTGGGGCAATTCCCAAGCCCCCAGGAAGACATCCCGGGGCAGGCAGAGCTGACTTCAGGAAATTAGTGTGGCAGGGTGAGCTTCAGTCCACGATAGCAACAATATCCCAGTCAATGGAGGTATTGTGCCGCTGGAGCCAAGAGAATTCTAATGCCACGGGAACCTGCGGAGATTCAACCTCGCTGTGGTTCCCTGATACTCATAAGTTGAGAGGGGTAGTCTGGTGGGTGACACGGCCTATGGAGCACCCATCCAGCACTCTAACACCCATGGGAATGGAGAGGGGTTGAGTGGGGATGCCCAGCTCGGACGCCAGGGTAATGATGCGAGGCCATGAGACTGCGTACTCGTTCGGTTGGAGACAGCCTAGCCCTGCTGAGCTGCATCGGCTCAGGAAGAGGCGAATTGGCAGTCTCTTGTAGGGACGGATCCTACAAGAGATCCTAAACTCGGATCCTCGAGGGGACATAGACACTGGGGACTTCTAGATTTCATCAGATGCCAGGTTGGATCCCTGAGTGAGCGATTGGGACCGCAATCGGATCTCTTCTCCATCCTACGTTTCCGTAGCCGACCATCAATCCGGATGGTTAAGGCGATGAGTGAGTCGAGATCCGTCTGTAGTTCTCGGACTGACAGCTCACCCTTTACCTCCTCCGATAATCTGTGCAGGAATGTGTCGAGCAGCGCTTCCGGGTTCCAGGTACCCTCTGATGCTAGCCTGCGGAACTCCACCGCATCGTCTGCCACACTGAGGGTGTCCTGCCGAAGCTGGAGTAACTTCCAGACAGGTTCTCTCCCAGACACCGGAGCCTCAAACTTTTCTCACCTCCACCACGAATACCTCCATCCTGAGGCAGACGTTGGATTGTTGCTCCTAACCCGCCGTGGCCCAGGCGAGTGCCCTCCTGTACATCAGCATATTAATGCACACTATCTTCGAGTGGTCCGAGGGGAACGAAGAAGGCTACAGCTTGAAAACGAGGGAGCACTGGGAGAGAAAGGCCCTGCAGGTTCTGGAATCTTCATCGTAGCGCTCCAGGGGAGGTAAGCAGTGTTCCAGGGAAACTGGGGTGATTGCACTGCTTCCGAAGGCAACCCACGGATTGCTCCCACATCGCGTCCAAGGCTAGGTTGTGATGTTCGGACACGGCCTGGAAACCTTCCATCAGAATGCGAAGCAACTCCTCGTGCCTACCAATGGTGGCTCCTTGGGAGGAGGTGGCGTTGCGGAGCTGGTCCAAGTTTGCTGGGTCAGTCATGGCCAGTTCATACTATCAGGAATCAAGGTAAGACCCAAGTGTAGACTGTGTGAAGTAACAATGTTTAATGTAACAACAGGGTCAGGCAAACAACGGGAAAATGCAGGCGAGGGTCGATAATCCAGAGTATAGGACGACAGGCAGGCTCAGGTCAGGCAGAGGTCGATAATCGATAGGTGGAGCAAAGGTACAGGACGGCACGCAGACTCAGGGTTAGGGACAGGCAGAGTGGTCATGCGGGTGGGTACAGGGTCAGGACAGGCAAGGGTCAAATACCAGGAGGACGAGAAAAGAGAAACTGGAAAAAGCAGGAGCTGAGACACAAAGCGCTGGTAGGCATGAACAAACAAGACAAACTGGCAACAGACAGACAGAAAACCCAGGTATAAATATCCAGAGGATAAGTGGGGAAGATGGGCGACACCTGAGGGAGAGGAGACAAGCACAAGGACAGGTGAAACAGATCAGGGCGTGACAGAAAGTGGTAAATTGTGGAAAATTATGCAAAATGACTGAATATACCATTTCTTCTAACAACGTGTATTAACATCTGCTAGCCATATATTAATTTTCCAAAGTAATGTAAGATGCAATCTTAGGGCAAATGAACTTACCAGCCTAGGCAGGTTTAGCTAGCTCTGTAACTTAGCCCAATAATGTAGTTGTAGCCTTTTCTTGCAGACAATGACCAAACGTGCGCTCTTTGGTCTCATGGGTGGAATGTAATTAATATTTTTCATAATTTCATAATTAATAAAGATTATTTTAAAAATGGCGCATAACTTGGAAAAGCTAAACTAGTCATCGTGTGCATAATTGCCAACTCTTCTATTACCTTGTGTCAGTTTCTATTCAATCTAAAAAATATAAACTGGTTTGGCACCAGTTTGTGAATACTGCTTATCTAAGATTAGTTTAGTAACTCCGGTTTCTACACTATGAAAACATCTGTTAAAAACAGTCTTGGGGGAACTGATCTGGTATCACCGGCTAGGGAATAATGGATTCCATCCTATACCAACAAAAACAGGAAGCAATTTTGAATCTGTGGTTTGCAGTTTAAGATAAGGACATGAAACTACACTGACCAAAAATATGAACGCAAAATGCCACAATTGAAACAATTTTTACGGAGTTACAGTTCATATAAGGAAATCATTCAATTGAAATGAATTCATTAGGTCCTAATCTATGGATTTCATGTGACTGGGAATACATATATGCACCTTTTGGTCACACATACCTTACAAATAAGGAATGGGCATGAATCAGAAAACCAGTAAGTATCTGGTGTAACCACCATTTGCCTCATGCAGTGCCTTACATCTCCTTCACATAGAGTTGATCAGGCTGTTGATTGTGGCCTGTGGAAAGTTGTCCCACTCCTCTTCAATGGCTGTGCTAAGTCACTGGATATTGTCGGGAACTGGAACACTGTGTCGTATACGTCGATCCAGAGCATCCCAAACATGCTCAGTGGGTGAGATGTCTGGTAAGAATGCAGGCCATGGAAGAACTGGAACATTTTCGGCTTCCAGGAATTGTGTACTGGGGCGTTGCATTATCATGCTAAAACATGAGGTAATGGCGGCAGATGAATTGTACGACAATGGGCCTCAGGATATCATCACGGTATCGCTGTGCATTCAAATTTCCATTGATAAAATGCAATTGTGTTCGTTGTCCATAGCTTATGCCTACCCATACCATTACCCCACTGCCACCATGGGGCACTCTGTCCATAATGTTGACATCAGCAAACTGCTCGCCCACACGTCGCCGTACACTCTTTCTGCCATCTGCCTGGTACAGTTGAAACAGATTCATCCATGAAGAGCACACTTCTCCAGCAGGCCAGTGGCCATTGATAGTGAGCATTTTCCCACTGAAGTCAGATACAGCGCTGAACTGCAATCAGGTCAAGACCTTGGTGAGGACTGTGAGCATGCAGATGAGCTTCCCTGAGATGGTTTCTGACAGTTTGGGCAGAAATTCTTTGGTTCTGGAAACCCACAGGTTCATCAGCACTCTGGATGGTTGATCTCAGATGATCCCGCAGGTGAAGAAGCCGAATGTGGAGGACCTAGGCTGGCGTGGTCTGCAGTTGTGAGCCCGGTTGGATATACTGCCAAATTCTCTAATATGATGTTGGAAGCGGCTTATGTTAGAGAAATTAACATTAAATTATCTGGCAACCGCTCTAGTTCACATTTCTGCAGTCAGCATGCCAATTGCACACTCCCTCAAAACTTGAGACATATTGTGTTGTGTGACAAAACTGCACATTTTTGAGTGACCTTTTATTGATAATGATGTGTTATGATCATGTGTAATGATCACCAGTGTAATGAACAAGATGTTTAACCAGCTTCTTGATATGCCACACCTGTCAGGCGCATGGGTTATCTTGGCAAAGAACTGCAGAACAGTTCTGAATTACAGAAATACACACAAAAAATATAAATACAAAATACAAGTATAGAAAACTAACACATTCATCAGTTCTGAGGTCCTCAATCAGCTTTCTGTGTAATATATCTCCAGACAGAAAGAATACCCACTAGAAAAATAGCAAGTACTCTACTAAACACTCACCATGTTTTCCCACGTACATGGACCTGCACAAAGCCTTGGATTTATTGCATTACGCTGTACAGTACTGACAGGTAATCAGTGAGTAATACACTAATTAGTAGGGGGATCACTACCTTAAAGTAATGATCCAAGCCAAATCTCTTGCTCTCTCTATCTTCACCTGAGAGGTCCAGGGTGTTTGAAGGGGGTTCAACTTCAGTAATGTCTTCCTGTCTCTGGCATTGTGCTATGGGATATTATACACATTATCTCCCTGACGCTATGTTACACTTGATACAAGGCCATTACTTAATCCACCAGTTTGTGGCTTTTTCAGCAACTGGCCTATAATTACTCAATTTCGATGGCCCAGTTCATTTGGATTTGAATAATTGTTTGGTGAATCTGCTCTGAATCTCACAGTATAGTGGTAGTGTACCTGGGCTGGCGGGCCATTGTGGTGAAGTCATTTCACAGTGTAGAATCAGGGGAGCTGACAGAGCTTGTTGTCACCGGTCTCCTGTCTCTGAGTCAATGTTGTGCCTCTGTGTTGGACGTCAGTATGTCCTGGGATTACACACACACACACACACACACACACACACACACACACACACACACACACACACACACACACACACACACACACACACACACACACACACACACACACACACACACACACACACACACACACACACACACACACACACACACACACACACACACACACACACACACACATTTACTTATCTATTACTTTCCATACAAATATGTCGATGGAGGAGCATGTCACAGCATGACTAAGTGAGTCAAGACAGCAGCAGGCAGCAGCATTTCATTACTTTCCTTTACAGCCGTTTCTCCATCAACACTCCTTTATGGGCCCAAAGCTCCCTCATTGTGGGGATTTGGTATTGTACGCTTTCCATTTGTCAGTGGATCACATTTCAGAGGCAGCCCATTTGTAATGTAACTCCTGATGACAATGCCATTGTACACAAATTACAGATACACATTTCTCAGTCCTCCCCTCAGGAATAGCAACTTCTTTCGCCCACCATAAACACAATGCCATAATAATGGTCTCATTATGAGAAAACCAGAGACATTTTGTCTGTAACAGGAGAGCACATTTTCTTGCACATAACATCCTCAATCGAGTTTAATGTACCTACTGGATGGTACTGTAGTAGGAGTTCCAATGGTTGTAATCCTCTCCCTAATATCAATTCCATGTGGCAAGCGGTAAACAAATACACCTCTTTTCTGTAAGGAACCTGTTTATTGAACCTCTTTCCTACTGCCTGGTGTATTTCAGCAGACTTCATTTCCAAGACCCATTCAACCTTTCAAAAAATTTGACTGACCCACCATTGTTGACAATTTTGAATGTGAATATACGATTAACTATCATGAAAACTAACGGAACTGATAGTGTCCTATCCACATCCCACCCCCTGTGCCCTTGTCTTCCCTAAGCCTTCTGTGGTCCACAGCAGAGAAGACAAAGAGGAAGCATGCTGCTAATGCTCTTCAGTGGAGATTTCTTTTTTTTAGTGGGGATCTCACCAAAGGAAAGACTTCCTGACCCACAATCCGCTTAAACTTACCAAGGGCGCAGTGAGTTACAGCTCCCCCTGCTATGACTCTGTCATGGATATAAGAGCGCAGAGGCAGATGTCTGGGGTGGCGCGTAGCAATCGATTTTTCCTGTCACCCTCCCAGTGCACCCGAGCTCTCTCTCCTATCAGCTCCTCAGAGCAGCACACTGAAGCCTGCCTGCCTGGCCCTCCACATCTGGAGGCTCTGCTATCTGCTCCATCAGATCCACAGGCCAATCCATACAACTATGGCTTGACACAAGCCTAATTAAACACAATTAGATAAATCCCCTGGACTCCAATATAATCCTCTAGATGGCAGCGAGAGAGAAAGGGGAAGAAACTTGGCAGGAGAAGGGGCAGCACATCCCCTGTGGAACAAAGCCAGGCAAAGCGTCTAATGTATTAAACACATGGATTAGAGATCAACTTCGGAGTCGGGCCACAGCCAGGCTGTGGTTTCCACTTTTCTTGGGGCTGACTTGGCCCAACAAGATCAGGGGCCCCAGTTAGTCTTGTGGGAGGCCGAAAATCCATCTATGCATGTGTAAATTGACAACTGTATAAAGATAAGTAAATATATCATAACCATGTCCGGAAGAATTTATTTTGCTTGAAAAGACGGATGCAGAGGAAATTAGTTTTCCACATTCATGAAATCGGAATCCCAGGATGAAAAAAGAAGGTCCTAGAGGGACCTCATATTCTATGATATGCTTATTTTATGTTCATCTCTCCTATTTGGTGAGTTAGACATTACAGTGGTAATAGTATATATATAGTATTATAGTTCTTATAATAGGCTTTTTCCAAAAATCTGATATACAAATATTTACCTACATTTTGAGGGCCTCAAAATGTTTTATTTGCACTGTGATTGAGAAAAACCTGTTTTGAGGAGCACTTAAATAGGAGCGCTCAATAAATAGGTCAAATAGAAGGAGGCCAACTTCAATTATTTCTGTGAAAAATCACCAAGCAAAAATATTAGGCCTATCAATGAAAAGAGACTATTGTATCTCTTCACACATTGCCATTTTATTACCTCTGATATTGTGCTACAAAGGCTGCAATATTTGCATAACCATGGAAAGATAATCTTGCACTTGACTCCCAGTATGGAGTCACTTTAAACAGGCCCACTTTGGCATGAATTATGCAGGGGTTTCAAGCCCCACTCCTGCCTAGGGAGGAAGTGCTCTCTCCCAGTCACAAGATATCAGCCCCTAATTCATTATTCAACATGCTGGAGCTGGGCCACTTTACTTCGCCCCTAGTTGGGCCAGGCCTTCTTCTTAGTCTTCTTCATCTCGCCACCCATTCTTGAATGGATGGACAGGGAGGGAGTTACCGTCAATGTTCCCTCTGAACTATGAGCTTGGATGTGTGCACAGTAGCCCGAGTGCCCCGCAGCTCCTGGGACTGCCTAGTCGAAATACCAGCTCACAGAGAGAAGCATGAGATTGAACTTCACTCAACTTTCTAGAGCAGTGGTAACCAACCTAGTCGATCACCAAACATTTCTGTATGAAAAATAACGATAAAGCCTTAATCTCGGGTTGTTGGCAGTAATTACACCCAATTCAGATGCCCTACGCACCGGGTAAGTGAACTGTTGCCATCTTGAACCATTTAAAGGTACAAATCCTGCCTTCCGAGGAGGCCCAGATAGCAAATCAAGTGCACTATATGTCTACCGCTGGCCAATCGGATGGCTCAGATGACCATGTCTGCAGTAATGTAGCAGGCATAAAATAAAGCTACAGCTAAGTTAATGCTGTGAGATTTCAAAACATTCACTCAGAGCTACAACAAGCAGTGCAGCAGTAATGAATGAGTAGACTATCTATAGGCGTGCGTTTTTGTTATTATTAGTGGCTTGGGTCTTTTTAAATATCGAGGAAAATTTACATTTCTCTGTTCATAGGAGCAACAACATGCATTTGTGCATGAGGCAGAAATAATGAGGTGCGACTAAAGTTTCCCCATCAGCTGGAAGACGGTGTCCCCTTTTGGTCAGTGTCAGTGGAGGAAAGGTAGAGCAGAGGGATGTTGAGATGCTGACCATCGGTCTGCTGCTCTCTCCCTCCGCTGAGACTGACCATTAGATGCAGGCACCATCAGCCCAGTCCATATATAAACTCCCAGTAAATCACCAATGTTTTAGCACTGAAGATGGCACAGTCATGCCCGAAAAAATTACTGGAAGTTTATATGGAATGTGCAACTCTTTATTTTTATAACTTAAAGTTTAATCATGATTATTCAGCTCCTCTACTTAAAAATATTTTATCTGGGTGTGCGCCAGCCATATAAGGAGACATTGGAACACAGCGCCTTCAAAATCTGTGACATTTCCTGTTTGAAATGTCATCTTGGTTTCGCCTGTAGCATCAGTTCTGTGGCACTCACAGATAATATCTTTGCAGTTTTGGAAACGTCAGAGTGTTTTCTTTCCAAAGCTGTCAATTATGCTTAGTCGAGCATCTTTTCGTGACAAAATATCTTGTTTAAAACGGGAACGTTTTCTATCCAAAAATTAAAAGAGCGCCCCCTATATCGATGATGTTAAGGAGAAGTCTATCTTTAATTCTGTGAATAACAGTTGTATCTTTTATCAATGTTGATTATGAGTATTTCTGGGATTTGATGTGGCTATCTGCAAAATCACTGGATGTTTTGGAATCAAAACATTACTGCACGTAACGCACCAATGTAAACAGATTTTCGGATATAAATATGCACATTATCGAACAAAACAAACATGTATCGTGTAACATGATGTCCTATGAGTGTCATCTGATGAAGATCATCAAAAGTTAGTGATGAATTAATTTGATCTATATTTCTGCTTTTTGTGACTCCTATCTTTAGCTGGAAAATTGCTGTGTGTTTTGTGACTTGGCTCTGACCTAACATAATCATATGTTGTTCTTTCGCTGTAAATCCTTTTTTTGAAATCGGACACGATTGGTAGATTAACAAGAAGTTTCTTTCATTTGCTGTATTAGACTTGTTAATGTGTGAAAGTTACGTATTTCTAAAAAATATTTTTGAATTTCGCGCACGGCCTTTTCAGCAGAATGTTGTTGAGGGGTTCCGCTAGGGGAATGCCTGCGCTAGAAAGGTTAAATCCGGTATAGCCTCAGTGTTCACAGTAAAAGCGTGCTGGAAGTTGGACAGAAATTTCACAACGTTCAAGTTTGCGCTCAGCAGAACTGAAATTTGCTCAGTGCAGAAAATAATTAGAGGGAACATTGGTTACCATTACTGGATTTCTGTATATGGCCAATGTGAGGAGGGCTGGTGACCCTGGTGTGTGAACGATTACATATACAGTGCCTTGCGAAAGTTTTGCCACATTTCAGGCTTCAAACATAAAGATATAAAACTGTATTTTTTTTGTGAAGAATCACCAACAAGTGGGACACAATCATGAAGTGGAACGACATTTATTGGATATTTCAAACTTTTTTAACAAATCAAAAACTGAAAAATTGGGCGTGCAAAATTATTCAGCCCCTTTCAGTGCAATAAACTCTCTCCAGAAGTTCAGTGAGGATCTCGGAATGATCTGATGTTGACCTAAATGACTAATGATGATAAATACAATCCACCTGTGTGTAATCAAGTCTCCGTATAAATGCACCTGCACTGTGATAGTCTCAGAGGTCCGTTAAAAGCGCAGAGAGCATCATGAAGAACAAGGAACACACCAGGCAGGTCCGAGATACTGTTGTGAAGAAGTTTAAAGCCGGATTTGGATACAAAAAGATTTCCCAAGCTTTAAACATCCCAAGGAGCACTGTGCAAGCAATAATATTGAAATGGAAGGAGTATCAGACCACTGCAAATCTACCAAGACCTGGCCGTCCCTCTAAACTTTCAGCTCATACAAGGTGAAGACTGATCAGAGATGCAGCCAAGAGGCCCATGATCACTCTGGATGAAATGCAGAGATCTACAGCTGAAGTGGGAGACTCTGTCCATAGGACAACAATCAGTCGTATATTGCACAAATCTGGCCTTTATGGAAGAGTGGCAAGAAGAAAGCCATTTCTTAAAGATATCCATAAAAGTGTCGTTTAAAGTTTGCCACAAGCCACCTGGGAGACACACCAAACATGCGGAAGAAGGTGCTCTGGTCAGATGAAACCAAAATTGAACTTTTTGGCAACAATGCAAAACGTTATGTTTGGCGTAAAAGCAACACACCATCCCCACTGTCAAAACATGGTGGTGGCAGCATCATGGTTTGGGCCTGCTTTTCTTCAGCAGGGACAGGGAAGAGGGTTAAAATTGATGGGAAGATGGATGGAGCCAAATACAGGACCATTCTGGAAGAAAACCTGATGGAGTCTGCAAAAGACCTGAGACTGGGACGGAGATTTGTCTTCCAACAAGACAATGATCCAAAACATAAAGCAAAATCTACAATGGAATGGTTCAAAAATAAACATATCCAGGTGTTAGAATGGCCAAGTCAAAGTCCAGACCTGAATCCAATTGAGAATCTGTGGAAAGAACTGAAAACTGCTGTTCACAAATGCTCTCCATCCAACCTCACTGAGCTCAACCTGTTTTGCAAGGAGGAATGGGAAAGAAATTCAGTCTCTCGATGTGCAAAACTGATAGAGACATACCCCAAGCGACTTACAGCTGTAATCGCAGCAAAAGGTGGCGCTACAAAGTATTAACTTAAGGGGGCTGAATAATTTTGCACGCCCAATTTTTCAGTTTTTGATTTGTTGTTGATTCTTCACAAAAAAATACAGTTTTATATCTTTATGTTTGAAGCCTGAGTCCAAGGGGGCCGAATACTTTTTCAAGGCACTGTAGGTTATACTATTGTCTCTAATTTTGAGCATTTCTGCTGCACTAGATCTACAGTATGTAGGAAATAGCATGCTCAACTCTCATCCCTCCTCCATGTGATATTCCATTGATAAGGCAGCATAAGATGCTGCCACACACCTTTATGAAGACTATAGTAAGTGGGACAGGGGGACCTGGGGATGTAAATGATCCCATGGAGTGGTGCTGGTCAGGAGACTTCCTGCCATATCACTATCACAGCATGGGATGTGCCTGGCTCTGGGCCAGAGGACTGAGTCACTGAACCTCAGGGCCACCTACAGACTATTCAACCACCTGCGTGATCCATGTGGGGCAGGAAGTGATGCCATTACTCATGGGAGAGTATGTGGAAACATAGTACAGCATCATCGGAAACAAGCGTGCCTGTGTGTGTGTGTCATGACCTCAACAAAACAGAGACATTTTGAAATAGAGTTTATTCACAATTAAATATTTTGTACTGTTTTATACAGTCTTTCTGCATCCTGTGGCTACATCGACAAATTTTACAACACCCCCCCCCTTCTAAAAATGAATGCGGATGGTTAGCAACACCTGCCAACCTCATTTAACACAGACACTAGATGTTGTGCTGCCTGGCCAAAAGCTTTGTTACAATATCAGCACATTAACCTTGCTACATTATACCTCACAGATGGATTGTGACCGTTTAGTCTGTACTCCCCTGTTTTTCCTCTGAAATGTTTCTGTTTTTCTGATATGAAAAACAATAGGACACTTGTAAACAGGAACTGAAATATGGGCAACATGTCTACAACATCCTCTTTTGCCAATCAAAGATATTAAAAAAGACCAAGTCAGTAAACTAAAGTAAACTAAACTAAACAAGTACTTACTTAAAAAAGAAAGGACCAGCTGATATTCTTTGTTATCTAACGTCACCAACATAACAGACGAGGTGTAGATTTGTAGGCCTTGGTAGTGGATCTATCAGTATAAATTAGGTCACGGTTGTGCAATTGGAGGTCCCGAGAGGTGTGGGCTGGGTTTTGGGTCATCTGTGCCCCAGACACAGCTGAGAGCCAGTGGGCAGCGGACCCAGGAGTTCCACCCTCCCCTCTCCTCTTCTTCAACCCTCCAGTATAAAGCTAGGTCAGAAAAACACTGTTGGTGATCTCGTGTGTATGTGTGTGTGTGTGTGTGTGTGTGTGTGTGTGTGTGTGTGTGTGTGTGTGTGTGTGTGTGTGTGTGTGTGTGTGTGTGTGTGTGTGTGTGTGTGTGTGTGTGTGTGTGTGTGTGTGTGTGTGTGTGTGTGTGTGTGTGTGTGTGTGTGTGTGTGTGTGTGTGTAAATGTGCACATAGTGTGCATGCGTATGTGTGCGTAAGTGTGTCTGCTTGCTTGCATGTGTGTATGGATAGAGGTAAGGTCTTGGTCATGTGGTTTCCATGCCCTTCCTCAGCCCTCAAGCACAGGTGCAGCTGGGAGGGGGCAGGTACCAGATGGGACCAGGGTGGGACAATGTGGATCTATGCAGGTTGAGATGGCATGGCAGTCATCTCACATCGCTCTGCATATTATTCATGCCTCATTAAGCCCAACGAAGCACAATGGGCATCTGCCATTGTCAGAAGAGGGTGGAAAGTGTCTCTTTATGTAACCGTTATGTTTCCTACTGACTAGTCTGATCTCAACATCTCTCTCTCTCTCTCTCTCTCTTTCTCTCTCTCTCTGTCCCCCTCTCTTTTGAGTGCTAGTTCTGACTTTCTCTCATCTCCCTCTCCTTGTGTCACAGTCACACCCTTTATGTCCTTCTCTAATTTTCACATTTCACTCAAGATGTGTACTTGCTATTTTCACTAGAATGTAAAACTGTAAAAATGTCATTGATAGATCAGACAAAGTTTCACAAAACATGTAAATGACTTTGAAATGCTAATATATCTGAAATGTGTATTGCCAATCATTTCAGTTAATCAATGCTGTGAGATTTTAGCTACTAACAAGTTTGATAAAGTGTAAATAATCAGATTTGAAAATTATATATATTTGGCCGTTTGTCAAACATATTAATTAAATATCGCAAACATTTAACAAAATGTTTACGTCCGTTAGCATGTCACTTTATGCGCTAATAAACTTTGACAGAATTAGCTTGTTAATAATTCTGCCTGTTGCTATCCACACTGTTAAAAATGATAGATGGGGTGTAAACAGCTGCTGTTTCAACATGCATTTGGTGTAAACCGGGACATGCAGACGTGTGTGTGTGTGTGATGTTTGACACATTTTCACAGAAGGGGGTTGTGTTATCCTTGTCTTTTGGAATTGGACCTAAGGCTGTGTCTAATTGGAATCTTCACACTTCCAGGCTTGACTCGCATTGACACCCTTCAACCTTGGCTCTCCTTCCTGTATCATTCAAAGGGAAAACAATGTTGAGGAACATCTTTCTCTTTGCAGAGACGATTAGCATCTCCACTTTGACTCTGTGTATCTTTATACCTCTTCTCGTTCTTCATTCTCTCTTCGTCAGATCAGTAGTATGTCATTGATGTGAAAAAACATTTGTGTGAAAAGATGAACTTCTCAGCTCTAGAACAGTAATCAAAGAGACACAGGACCCTGAGAGAGGCCCTGAGCAGAAGGTCAAAACTGTCTCGAACAGAATCACCATGTTGGGGCTACACAGATTGGTGTGACATATTTGTCTCATATTTAATGCAAAGGCTCTACCAAGGGGTTTGCCGCCACCTCGCGCAGGGTCCACCCATCACTGGGTGTCGCTATTTTTCATGGTCCTTTGAGCAGAATGGGAACAATAGCCCTGGAACATAGCCAGTAGAATCAGAGTGCAATTCACACTGCCCCGAGCCAACAGCCAGCCAGGGACAAGAGCATGCATGAACAACACAAGAGACTCAACACAGAGTGCTGTGATGTCAAACACCTCTGCTTCTGGGAAAATAGCCGTCGATACACTTCTCCATACATTTCAATGGCACACTCCCAGAGGCCTTGCTCTCCTTTTAGCATCAAAGGGCCTGGCTATCGGCTTGATTTCCCCTTCCCATCAGAGCACATTGATCAAACAGCGCACTTAGGCTGTTCAAGGTGGACATTAGAGCTGATGGAATCTCGTGCCACCCTCTGTGGTGTTGAAACAAAGGCCATTATGTCTGATTGCACTCTCCATCTCTCAGTGTTGGACATTAGATGACTTGCCAGGTATTTATACACACGGCTCCCACCCCACACAGACCAGTAGCCCCATGCTACCTGCTCTCAGTCTGAGGTGAAGTGGAGGCTTTTTTATGCTAGTGTTATTGTGGCTGATTAGCCAGGGAGTAAGGCCAGCGGAGAAATGATTGGCCTTAATGTTACTGAGCTCAGCTTTGGGACTGAGGACTTAAGGGATAGATTTCTTTGGCCATAGCTTGATCTATGAAGGGGCCATCAGTCTAAATGTATGGTTTGATGGAGTCATTGTAATGAGATAAGAGATCACATTTTCTGTGGTGTTAAAGTGACCTGAAGTCGATGAATGAAAGGATCATTACATATTTAAATTATTGAGACAAACATAACCTATGTGGTGAAGACTAACCTCTAACCGAAAAGGAGTACATGCTAGCCTACAGTACATATTTCTATGTACTGTTTCTATGTACTGTAGGCTAGCAACAAGCACTGTCAATACAAAAAAAATTAACTAAAGCAAGCAGGCTTGCCACTGTTGAAGCCTGTTAATAATGTGAAGCAGTCACATAGTTGGTTGATGCGGCATAGGCACGTGGATTTCTGTTCTTTCTGTAAGCATTTTTTTTTACCCACACTTAATCTTCCATGCAAAGGAGAGATAATGCTCAACTACTTGCCCAAACGTTTGCATTGTTTTCATTGTAATGCTAATTTGGCTGATTTGAGGTGAGTCAATAATTGAGACTGGGCTTTGGAGAAAGCATGCAGTTACCAAGGAGACCTTGACTTAAAACACTCCCTTGTCAGTCACAATAAAAACTCTGTCTCCTAGCACGGAAAACAACATCCTGTTGCACCCGATGCCTGCTCTTGCTCCCGTAGGGTGAACACACTGGAGGTGCGTGGGCGGATGCGTTGTGTACATAACAGCGTTCCATACAGATGTAAAACTCCTCAGATTTTAAACACAGTAGCACAACAATGCTCTGTGTCTCTGTGCTCCCGGGCCAAAGCACTGCATTACATCCAGCCTCATGTGTGGAGAAGATTGATGGACAGCTTCAAACAAATAGAACCCTCATTCTATTCACATGTGGACACCATGTGAGAACAAAGCAACCTGCCCTCTCTGGGTTCTTTTTTGTCTACGAACAATATTTCTCAGAGTACATGTTTGTCTAGCAATTTATCTGTGTTTATGTATGTTGTAGCACATCAAGGTTTAAACTAGCAAATAGGGGTGTGAACTAAAATGTAAAAACAAAATTGGGATCCTTAATGTTAAGAACAATCCCTAACAAAAAACTGACATTAAAATCACATGTGCAGTTACTTTCAGCCTACTTTGGTGAATTTGCGAGGCATGCAAGATACAGATTACCATGGTTCTTTCTACGTGCCCTCTCCTCTCTCTCCCTTGCACTGGCAGCATCGCATTGGTGGAAATCAAGACAGTTTTCAGGGCATGCCAGGGGCAATTTAGAGTTTTAGCTAACCATAGCCTTAACCTAATTCTCGTTACCTGCCATGTTAATTCTCCTAACCTGCCACTTTAATTCTCCTAACCTGCTACAAAAAGTAACTTCTGCTAGTCAGAACCGGCAGACCTACCCTGAGAACAGTTTTGGTTTACACTCATTTTGTCACGTGTGCTCCCTCTCTGGCCTCTAGGTCTCCAGGCTGCTCGTTATGGAGCACACCGGTCACCATCGTTACGCGCACATGCACGTCATCAGACTCACCTGGACTCCATCACCTCCCTGATTACCTTCTCTATATGTCAATCCCTTTGCTTCCTTTGGTTCCTTCCCCAGGCATTATTGTTTCTGTTTCTGTTTCAGTTTTATGTCTGTGCGTTGTTTCTTGTTTTGGATTATGTTTTCATTTATTTATTAAATGATTCACTCCCTGAACTTGCTTCCCGACTCCCAACACACGTTGCAAATGTGATACAGCCTCACGCTGGCTCACCTGCTCTTTCTCTTCTCTAGTGATGCGAGTCTGTTAAGTCTTCTGCTTGTTGGTGTAGAATATCCTAGCCTATTCATTGATGATAGGCCCTGTTTTACTGAACTTGCGAGACATTGCAAAGCAAGAAATTGCAAGGTACACAATCAAATCAAATTGTATTTGTCGCATGCACCGAATTAAAAAGGTGTAGACCTTACAGTGAAATACTTACTTTCAAGCCTTTAACCAACAAAGCAGTTTTAAGAAAATAGAGTTAAGAAAATCTTCAGTAAATTATCTAAAGGAAAAAAGGAACAAAATAAATAAAAGGCGCTGTCGATGTGAATGGGGGCGTGTTCGGCCCTCCTTTTCCTGTAGTCCACGATCATCTCCTTTATCTTGCTCACGTTGAGGGAGAGGTTGTTGTCCTGGCACCACACTGCCAGGTCTCTGACTTCCTCCCTACAGGCTCTCTCGTCATTGTCAGTGATCATGCCCACCATCGTTGTGTCATCAGCAAACTTAATGATGGTGTTGGAGGTGTGCTTCGCCACACAGTTGTGGGTGAACAGGGAACACATTAGGGGACTAAGCACACACCCCTGAGGGGCACCCATGTTGAGGATCAGAGTGGCATAGGTTTTTGTTGCCTACCCTTACCACCTGGGAGTGGCCCGTCAGGAAGTCCAGGATCCAGTTGCAGAGGGAGGTGTTTAGTGCCAGGGTCCTTAGCTTAGTGATGAGCTTAGTGGGCACTATGGTGTTGAACACTGAGCTGTAGTCAATTAACAGCATTCTCACATAGGTGTTCCTTTTGTCCAAGTGGGAAAGGGCAGTATGGAGTGCGATTGAGATTGTGTCATCGTTGGATCTGTTCGTGCGGTATGTGAATTGGAATGGATCTAGGGATTCCGGGATAATGGTGTTGATGTGAGCCATGACCAGCCTTTCAAAGCACTTCATGGCTTCCGACTTGAGCGCTACGGGGCGGTAGTCATTTATGCAGGTTACCTTCACTTTCTTGGGCACAGGGACAATGGTGGTCTGCTTGAAACATGTAGTTATTACAGACTCGGTCAGGGAGAGGTTGAAAATGTGAGTGAAGACACTTGCCAGTTGGTCTCCAGAATGCTCTGACTACACATCCTTTTAATCCGCCTGGCCCTGTAGCCTTCTGAATGTTGACCTGTTTAAAGACATTGCTCACACAGCATGATCACACAGTCGTCCGGAACAGCTGGTGCTCTCATGCGTGCTTCAGTGTTGCTTGCCTCAAAGCGAGCATAAAGGTAATTTAGCTCGTCTGGTAGACTCGCGTCACTTGGCAGCTCGTGGCTGGGTTTCCTTTTGTAGTCCCTAATAGTTTGCAAGCCCTGCCACATCCAACGAGCATCAGAGCTGGTGTAGTAGGAGTCAGTCTTTGTCCTGTATTGATGCTTTGCCTGTTTGATGGGCATAGTGGGATTTCTTATAAGTGTCCAGATTAGTGTCCCATTTCTTGAAAGCGACAGCTCTAGCCTTTAGCTCAGTGCAGATGTTGCCTGTAATCCATGGCTTCTGGTTTGGATACCTACGTACAGTCACTGTGGGGACGACATCGTCGATGCACTCATTGATAAAGCTGATGACTGAAGTGGTATACTCCTCAATGCCATTGGATGAATCCCCAAACCTATTCCAGTCTGTGCTAGAAAAACAGTACTGTAGCATCTGCATCATCTGGCCACTTCTGTATTGAGCGAGTCACTGGTACTTCCATTGCGAGATACATCTTTTGATTGCGATAGATAGACCTTATGGCTGACCTGCCTATACTGTTTCCCTCCCCTCGCTCTCAATCCCTAGCTAGCTCTCTATGAAAGATGGGTTGTCACTAGTTACCAAAGCCATAAATTCACAAACCCCGGTGACTTCTACAATTTCTCTTCTAAAAATTTGATTTTAAACCTCACAATAACAGTAACCCTAACCATAATCACAGTCTTAACTTCTTCGAGAAAGGGGGCGCTCTTTTAATTTTTGGATAAAAAACATTCCCGTTTTAAACAAGATATTTTGTCACAAAAAGATGCTTGACTATGCATGTATTTGACAGCTTTGGAAAGAAAAAACTCTGACGTTTCCAAAACTGCAAAAATATTATCTGTGAGTGCCCCAGAACTAATGCTACAGGCGAAACCAAGATGAAATTTCATACAGGAAATGCCCCAGATTCTGAAGGCGCTGTGTTCCAATGTCTCCTTATATGGCTGTGAATGCGCCAGGAATGAGCCTGCACTTTCTGTCATTTCCTCAAGGTGTCTGCAGCATTGTGACTTATTTGTAGGCATATCATTGGAAGATTGACCATAAGAGACTACATTTACCAGGTGTCCGCCCGGTGTCCTGCGTCGAAATGATTGCGTAATATCCAGGTCCATGCGCGTTCCAATTCTTCAGAGGAGAAACCAAACTGCCACGAATGATTTATCATTAATAGATATGTGAAAAACACCTTGAGGATTGATTCTAAACAACGTTTGCCATGTTTCTGTCGATATTATGGAGTTAATTTGGAAAAATGTTTGCGTTGTAATGACTTCATTTTCGTTTTTTTTCTTACCCAAATGTGATGAACAAAACGGAGCGATTTGTCTACACAAATAATATTTTTGGAAAAACTGAACATTTGCTATCTAACTGAGAGTCTCCTCATTGAAAACATCTGAAGTTCTTCAAAGGTAAATGATTTTATTTGAATGCTTTTCTTGTTTTTGTGAAAATGTTGCATGCTGAATGCTAGGCTTAATGCTATGCTAGACTATCAATACTCTTACACATATGCTTGTTTAGCTATGGTTCAAAAGCATATTTTGTAAATCTGAGATGACAGTGTTGTTAACAAAAGGCTAAGCTTGAGAGCAAATATATTTATTTCATTTCATTTGCGATTTTCATGAATAGTTAACGTTGCGTTATGGTAATGAGCTTGAGGCTATAAATAGGATCCCGGATACGGGATTGCTCGTCGCAACAGGTTAACCTTATACCTGAATTATCCCACAATTTTTACTTTGTGGCTGTGGTAAAACTAGAGGAAACCGGAAAGATACGAGTGTTTCTGTTCTCGGAAGTACGGCAACTGAACAGTCTCATCCGTTCCAAAAATACAGAATCTTAGGAGTCAATTACAAGCAGAATCTAATCTTGACACTCAGAAATGGGAGTTGACACCAGGAGTCAATATGCAAGGAGTCGAGGAGTCAACTTCTGGAGTCGACTCTCCACCACTACGTCATCATCGTTAAAAGTTGGAGAAATGGCTGAGCGACAGGACAGGAACAAAGTCCAGTTTGGCAATACTTTGAGAAGTTAATTGAGAAGGAAATGCAATCTTTGCTCGGTTGAATTGTGGGACAGCAGTGGTAGAATGGGTGCAATGCTTTACCATCTGAAAGGGACGCACCATGAGACCCATACCGTTACATTGTGTATTCACATGGATAAAAAAAATGTTCTAATCGTTTTTAACCTCTTAGGCCGACCCACACCGCATGCGGTCGCGTAATCATAGCCTCAAGCTCATTACCATAACGCAACGTTAGCGATTTCTAAAAATCGCAAATGAAATGAAATAAATATGCCTGCTCTCAAGCTTATCCTTTTCTTAACAATCCTGTCGTCTCAGATTTTCAAAATATGCTTTAGAACCAGAGAAAATCAATAATTTGTGTAAGAGTGGTGATAGCTAGCTTAGCATTTAGCGTTAGCATTTAGCACGCAACATATTCACAAAAACCAGCAAAGGGATCAAATAAAATAATTTACCTTTGAAGAACTTCAGATGTTTCAATGAGGAGACTCTCAGTTACATAGCAGATGTCCAGTTTTTCCTGAAAGATGCTTGTGTAGGACACAACGTTCCGTTTTGTTACTATGCATTTGGCTACCGAAACTAACCGAAAATTCAGTCACCTACACGTCAAACTTTTTTCCGAATTAACTCCATAATATCGACTGAAACATGGAAAACGTTGTTTGAAACAATCCTCAAGGTGTTTTGTCATATATCTCTTCATTGAAATGCCGTTCCTGGAAGCCTGCATTGTTCTCAGATTCGGATGGAAAAATACTGGTAGGTGACTTTTGCGCACCAATTTCCAGACAGACACCGTGCGGGACCCCTGGTAAATGTAGTCTCTTATGGTCAATCTTCCAATGATATGCCTACAAATACGTCACAATGCTGCAGACACCTTGGGGAAACGATAGAAAGTGTCCGTTCATTCCTGTCGCCTTCACAGCCATATAAGGCGATCATGGAAAACGTGCCGTCAGAAATCCTGTTGATTTCCTGGTCGCTCAAACATCTTGGTTTTGCCTGTAGCTTTTGTTCTATGGCACTCACAGTGAAAATCTTTGCAGTTCTGGAAACGTCAGAGTGTCTTCTTTCCAAAACTATCAATTCCAAGCATAGTCGAGCATCTTTTCGTGACAAAATATTGCGCTAAAAACGGGCACGTCTTTTTATCCAAAAATGAAATACTGCCCCTATAGGACTAACAGGTTAAATGGCCTATAGATATTAATGTCCAGTTTACAGCTCATTGTTGGTTTTTCACTACCCATTGTGTGTAAGTGCACTAACTACTAATTCGTGCTAAATTGAGATATTGTGGTCAGGGCAGTCGTGGTTTCTGTGGGAGTGTGCATACAGGGGCAAAGCTAGGACCCTGGCCCACTCATGGTGTCCTGGGTAGTCCGATTCATTCTGAGTTGACACCAAGCCCTGTCCTCCTCTCCCCTACCCTCCCATAACCACAGGCTTCTTTGGATGAAAGGGTTCTTTGGATGTCCCCATAGGAGAACCCTTTTTGGTTCAAAGTAGAACCCTCTGTGAAAAGGGATCTACATGGAACCCACATGGATTCTACAACACCCAACAGTGTTCTACCTGAAACCAAAAAGGGTTCTCCAAAGGATTATCTTTTGGGGACAGCTGAATAACCCTTTTAGGTTCTAGATGGCTAGCATTATGGACAATTCTCATTTAGTTCCTGAGCTGGCGGTGACCGTTCATTGTGACCTCAATGCTTACAACAACGTGCTAGTGCCACTGTCCTCCACTCTGACTTGTGGGTTGTTTTTGAAGGGTCCCAAATGCTTTACAGAGGGCGATGTGACACACATTAACAGTGTGAACCTGCATGAGTCTGTGAACTGGAGGCTGTGTAAATGTCACAGCACCTGAGCTGCAACCTATGCTGTTCCTAAGCACCCTAGTGGAACACACAGGGAGAAAAAGATCAGAGGAGCAGCCATTTATCCTCGATTAGCCCCATTCTCATCTCTCTCAGACAGGCAGAGAGTGCATTTTCAGGTGATAGATGTCCTTAACTACATCTATGTTACAGGACATTTTAATGCCACACAGTATTTAAGTACCGTATTTCATTCATTAACTATATTTATAGCTATTATTATCAGTAGGCCTATGATCCTCAAGGAGAGATGGCTTCTCTCACATGCTTTTGTGTGCATGTAGATATTATACATATTTTTCTAAATGGGCGTAATGCACAGCTGTCACACAACTGTAAGATTTTGATAACACAAAACAATGGCTTCTATCAACTAACATTTTGCATTAATGTCTTCTTATTTCATACCCAATAGATATTGCTTAGCAGAAAACAAATTACAGTGTTTTCCACAAGTACATAGAGTAGTCAGCCAAATAGAAAAAGCAGCCAACCATGCTCTGGTACATTCTAATGTCTTGATTCTATCTGAAATTTATTTTTTACCAATGAAATTAGATTTTTTTTGTGGTATTGTGGAGAAAGACATGATTTACAATTTAAATGACTGAAAATGTATGAATTTAGTATGTTGATAGTTGTTTTGCACATTGTCTAGGCCTATATTATCAGGACTATTTTCTAAGTAACATTTTTTTAAACATGTTTTACATTTAACCTGTATTAAGGTCTTATGTAATATTTAACTGCAAGATACAAATTGCCACAATCATGTTTGTTCTTCAAATTATGTAAGTAAATATCCCACATTATCTTCAAAAATGTATTAAAGGTTTGTTTTTCCAGCTTTCCATTTTTCAATTTCTTTTTCGGGATTTCACTCTCAAAATAAAATAGAAAAAGATCATAGAAAAACAACAAATTGGATGTTCTAAGTCCACAACAATCTTTAACCATATCAGGAGAGGACTTTTGAGGTCTGGGAGAAATCTGAGGCAGTTTTATTTTTGGGTGTAGTTACCCTTTAATTAAATTGTGCACCTAGCAAGAGGCTGTTGCTATGCTGTGTTTTGTAGTGCATATATGATGGTAGAGTTTGCAAAAAAATACCCACTGGATTGATGAAAATAGTCATGATATCACTCTACCATGTAAGTGTAGGTAACATTTGTAGATAACATTTAATTCAGAATGTTTTTGAGAAAGACCTCCCCATCTACCAGAATACTGTTTTCATTAGCATCACTGCTAATGGCTACACAAAGTGTTAGATACACACACTACACACACAGATACCCCATACACAGACAGGGGCATTTTCGTTGCCTCTTCTGAAAGTTGCAGGAAATACAAATCACTGATGCATTCTGTTCATGTCTTATGATAAACTTGGGCAAATTAATACATTTTCTATACATTTAGATGATTCCCTACTAAGGTAAATACAGTTTTGGATAGCCACGGGACGTACGGATGCTGGAGGTGTTGCAGCACCCCCTGATGCTGATGGTAAAACTGCAAGAATTTGTGTTGTTGCAATACAAAATTAAACTATTTTCTGTTGCGTTATTGATATAAAGGATATTGAGATATGTACAGTGGGGCAAAAAAGTATTTAGTCAGCCACCAATTGTGCAAGTTCTCCCACTTAAAAAGATGAGAGAGGCCTGTAATTTTCATCATAGGTACACTTCAACTATGACAGACAAAATGACGGAAAACAAATCAGAAAATCACATTGTAGTATTTTTTAAATTAATTTATTTGCAAATTATGGTGGAAAATAAGTATTTGGTCACCTATAAACAAGCAAGATTTCTGGCTCTCACAGACCAGTAACTTCTTCTTTAAGAGGTTCCTCTGTCCTCCACTCGTTACCTGTATTAAGGGCACCTGTTTGAACTTGTTATCAGTATAAAAGACACCTGTCCACAACCTCAAACAGTCACACTCCAAACTCCACTATGGCCAAGACCAAAGAGCTGTCAAAGGACACCAGAAGCAAAATTGTAGACCTGAACCAGGCTGGGAAGACTGAATCTGCAATAGGTAAGCAGCTTGGTTTGAAGAAATCAACTGTGGGAGCAATTATTAGGAAATGGAAGAAATACAAGACCACTGATAATCTCCCTCGATCTTGGGCTCCATGCAAGATCTCACCCCGTGGGGTCAAAATGATCACAAGAACGGTGAGCAAAAATCCCAAAACCACATGGGGGGACCTAGTGAATGACCCGCACAGAGCTGGGACCAAAGTAACAAAACCTACCATCAGTAACACACTACGCCACCAGGGACTCAAATCCTGCAGTGCCAGACGTGTCCCCCTGCTTAAGCCAGTACATGTCCAGGCCCGTCTGAAGTTTGCTAGAGAGCATTTAGATGATCCAGAAGAAGATTGGGAGAATGTCAGATGAAACCAAAATAGAACGTTTTGGTAAAAACTCAACTCGTCGTGTTTGGGGGACAAAGAATGCTGAGTTGCATCCAAAGAACACCATACCTACTGTGAAGCATGGGGGTGGAAACATCATGCTATGGGGCTGTTTTTCTGCAAAGGGATCAGGACGACTGATCCGTGTAAAGGAAAGAATGAATGGGGCCATGTATCGTGAGATTTTGAGTGAAAACCTCCTTTCATCAGCAAGGGCATTGAAGATGAAACGTGGCTGGGTCTTTCAGCATGACAATGATCCCAAACACACCGCCCGGGCAACGAAGGAGTGGCTTCGTAAGAAGCATTTCAAGGTCCTGGAGTGGCCTAGCCAGTCTCCAGATCTCAACCCCATAGAAAATCTTTGAAGGGAGTTGAAAGTCCATGTTGCCCAGCAACAGCCCCGAAACATCACTGCTCTAGAGGAGATCTGCATGGAGGACTGGGCCAAAATACCAGCAACAGTGTGTGAAAACCTTGTGAAGACCAAATACTTATTTTCCACCATAATTTGCAAATACATTCATGAAAAATCCTACAATGTGATTTTCTGGATTTTTTTGATGATGAAAATTACAGGCCTCTCATCTTTTTAAGTTGGAGAACTTGCACAATAGATGGCTGACTAAATACTTGTTTGCCCCACTGTATATATGGGCCACATTCTGCACAATGAGCTCTCAGCTCTGTTTTGTAAGCTGTGCACTCATGGTATGCTCATGGAGTCGGACACGCGCCCTGCTGTACAATAGACAGTTTAGTCTGAGTTGAATCGGGTCTGTTTCTCTCCCTTGCCTTCCCTGTTATGCAGGTGAATGAGGACCCAAAAGCGACTTGGCGAAAACAGAGTCTTTAATCCAGTTTAAGGAAATAGCAATACTCCTAGACAAATCGGAGCGGTAAATTAAGCATAAAAAACAATTCCACTCGTAATCACGAGAACTGACTGGAGACTCGATAATAAACTGCAGGTTGCCTCGGGAAGGCACTTGACCGTAGCAGACTCAGACACCTGCTCACCACGCAGCATCTGAGGGAAACACGACACGACAGGGCGATACAAAGACACAGCACGGTGAACAATATACAAGGATCCGACAGGACAGAAACGGAAAACAAGGGGAGAAATAGGGACTCTAATCAGGGGAAAAGATAGGGAACAGGTGTGGGAAGACTAAATGATTGATTAGGGGAATAGGAACAGCTGGGAGCAGGAACGGAACGATAGAGAGAGGGAGAGAGAAAAAGGGGAACGAACCTAAAAAGACCAGCAGGGGGAAAACGAACAGAAGGAAAAGCAAAATGACAAGACAATATAAGACAAAACATGACATTCCCTCTCCCTCTTCGGTCCCCCTGGATATCAAGTGATCTGGAGCAGTGCTCACAATAGTTTTCACCTTCTATTGGTTTATAGTTCTAAACATGGGGGGATACAAGAACAATATCAAATAAGGAACATGGCATTCTCTCGCCCTTGGCTCGTAGTACTGCTCTTGCCTATGTCAAACATCTTGGTGTACTAGCCCGCTTTCCACCTGCACTTTTCTCTGTGATGAATTGCATAGCTGTCCATTTGTGCTCAGTTTTAATAGGCAAAATCTTAATTACAACACCTCTCGCGTTATCGCGGTCTCACACACACACACACACACACACACACACACACACACACACACACACACACACACACACACACACACACACACACACACACACACACACACACACACACACACACACACACACACACACACACACACACACACACGTTGTAATTATGTATTTCCAAGAAATGTGCGCTCTGTTCACAACGGTCTAATCTTAGGCAGAAAGTGAGTTTCAAGTTCGGTGAAGTTTACAATTTATCTTAACTGCGTGCCAGTTCATATCCACATTTTTGTAGAAGTTTTATTTCAATAATAACGTTTTTGTTTCACAAAGTCATTGTCATGTGGTTAATTATACAAGTTGGAATTAAAATGATTCAAATCTATGAGTTAAAATTCCACTAAAGCAAGAGCCATATAGACACATTGATTCCATGTGAGCCATTTGTGGCTAAAGAAATGAGCGAACGGTATAGTACTAAGAGAGAGCCTAGACCAATGTAGCAGTAGGCCTATAATTTCCATTGTCAACTAACTAAAATACATAAAGCCGACAAATAAAAACAGAAAATATCCTGATGAAAATGCAGGTTCTTTCAATCACATTCATATCTCTACTCCACCTGTCTGTCTCCCTTTCTATCTGTCTTGACTTGAGCTATCACTAGTGAAGTGCAACATTGCATCATATCAACTGTGTGCAGGTCCAGCCCAATGACCGTGGATATGAAGGTCTGGCCTGAAGCTGTTGTTGATAGAGAACTTGCAACATTGCATCAACTAGCCTATTCTGAGCCCTCAGAATTTCGCTCACCAGTGGGCTCGGGACAGACAGCTGTGTTTGCGCCAAGGGAAATGTTTCCACTGGATATATGGGATCCTCAGAGCATTACATTTTGCTCTTTCACACCGAGACTTGGTGATTATCGAGGGGGAGAATGTTGGAAAGATTTTTCAAATACTGTGAGGAACTATAATCATTTATAATGTTTAAAAATAAAAATGTATGACTTCATTGACTTACTGTGTGAGGTGCAGAAAAAAATGACTAAGAAGCTCTGCTTATTAGTGGTGGTGAGTTAAATCAGACATCTCCAAATGGGCACTTTCCTACTTTGCACGCAGCAGGACAGTTAGCCTACTTCTAAGGGTGCTCAGGTGTGTGCATGCTGTCAACATTAAGAAGATAGAGAAACCACCAGGCACATGCTCATTGCTCATGTGGAGCGCTCCAAACAAAATACAATTACGTTGTTGTTTTTTTACCAAACTTGTAAATGACGGTGTGAAATAAATTAAAACGTGTTTCTCACAAGTGTAGCAGGTTTTAAACCCTACAAACAACATTTGCAGGGTAAATAACTATAGGGTAATTAATCCATGCATTACCTGAAATGTATGTAACCAAATGATGGGGATTAACGGTACATTTACTACTGGTGACATATGTAATGGGGAATTGATAAAAATAAACAATCAAAGGGCAAAAAATTAACACAATAAAACAATGAACGTGCAATGATTGATCGGAGACAGCTCAGCACATTCTGGACAGAGACATGCCAATATCCATGCCAAACACCCCTCCACTTCTTCTTGTCTCAAGATATCAAATTATACTCAAAACACATTACCTTCACACGTATTTTAAATGCATTGCTAATCACTGACAGCCGCATCTCAATAATCAACTAGGCCTATGGCCATGCGTGATGCCCAAATTGCAGGCTTCGCAACTAGGCATATAGGCCTACATGCTTGTGATTTGAAACAATCCACAGATTTAAAAGAAGCTAATGATCATCTGTGGCTAACACGGAACCCAAAGCGGCTGTGCGCCTGCGCCAGCGTGCGCTATCGTGCATACATTTATTTTGTTCACCTACACCAAACTCGATCACGACATGCAGGTTAAAATATCAAAACAAACTTAACCAGGAGACAGGTCGAAAAGCATTAAACATGTATGGCAATTTAGCTTGCACTTGCAACTCACATAAAACTGTCAACCGAATCATTTCTAGTCATCTCTCCTCCTTCCAAGCTTTTTCATCTTTGAACTTATATGGTGATCGGCATCTACACTTTTCCCACGACAACCAGCAAAACAGTTCGTCTTTCAATCACCCACGTGTGTTACGCTCGTCGTTGGAAGGAGTAGACCAAGGTGCAGCGTGGTAGGCGTACTTCTTTCTTTTATTGATGACACCGAAAAATGAAATAAAAATACAAAACGAAATGCAGAGTTCTGTAGGGCTGGAAAGCAACAGTACAAAAACAAGAACTAACAAACTAAGGTGGAAAAAAGGCTGCCTAAGTATGATCCCCAATCAGAGACAACGATAGACAGCTGCCTCTGATTGGGAACCATACCCGGCCAACAAAGAAATAGAAAACATAGATTGCCCACCCGAGTCACACCCGGACCTAACCAAATAGAGATTTAAAAGGATCTCGAAGGTCAGGGCGTGACACCGTGGGTATAACCAATGAGTAGATGGCACGTGGGTACCTGCTTCTATAAACCGATAAGGAGTTGGGAGAGGCAGGACTTGCAGCGCCATCTGCGTCAGAAATAGAAAGGAGTTCTATTTTAGCCCTTGGCATCTTAGACGCTCTTTGGCGCGTGCAATAATTGAATAACATGGATTTCTACATTTATTTTGCGACGCTCGCACACGCAACGTGTCCGGTCTGGTCAACATGTAAGCCATGCTCTCTGGTGAAGTATTTTGAAAGATTTTATTTATTTCTGTATAGACAGGAGTAATTAATTTTGGCAAATGTATTGCAATTTACTTTAGGCTATGACTACTGTTACCGAATCTTGTCCTATGCTTAGGCTACTCATCACATTATGAATTGTATTTTGTTGTTAGCCTGCAAATACTTTATAATAAATATGTTCTTTTTCAACCCCCCCCCCCCCCCCCCCCGCACTCAGAAACCCCCACTCAAAACATCTTTCTGCGGCTTTACCTTTTGTTATATTGTTGATTTTCGCTTTAATGCCTGAATTCCGTGAGGGCCCTAATTATCACATTTGGACCAGAATGAGGCTCCCCACTACCTTTTGTTCCTGCAATGATGATTCACCATGTTCATCGAATGTTTTCATCATTTATCTCATTTCCATGTGTCTACATGATATCAGTACAACTTCTTGTAAAGTGTCATTTTTTTTTATTTGAAATGTGACATTCAAAGTGTGATTGGTCCTGATTACAATGTACTAGTACATTTTTTCACCAATGACAAGAGAAGAGAACTGAAAGGTAGAGAAAAGTACTTTATATGATTCCACCAAAGAACCCCTGAATAGTTGTCATGACATCTGAAAATGTGAAAATTGAGTTAACAATGTCTTATTACGTTTGAAACTATCAGATCTCAGACCCAGATGCAGACAGTTTGAAGTAACAACAGTTTAATACAGAACCAGGGGGCATGCAAATGACAGGTCAAGGGCAGGCAGAGGTTAGTAAATCCAGAGCAGAGTCTGAAAGGTACAGAATGGCAGGTAGGCTCAGGGCAGGCAGAGGTCAGTAATCCAGGGCAGTGTCACAAGGTACTGTACAGAATGGCAGTCAGGCTCAGGGTCAGGGCAGTCAAAATGGTCAAAACTGGGAAAACAAGGACTAGAGAGAAAACCAGGAGTACGGGAAAAACACTGGTAAGCTTGACGAGAAAAGGTGAACTGGTAACAGAAAACACAGGTATAAATGCACAGGGCATAATGGGGAAAATGGGCGACACCTGGAGGGGGTGGAGACAAGCACAAGGACAGGTGAAACAGATCAGGGTGTGACAGAAACCAAGTAGAACCTTCAGGGTCTGGTGTGGAACGAACAGGAGATGAGTCGTCTGGTTCTGTCAGCTTTGCATAGATGCACAGAGAAAAGGTCCTTAAAAACATATCCCTCACACTTGGACATGAGCCGCAATTATCCCTGCCATGGTTTCATCCAAGATGTACCCATCATGTTGAGTATGATCGCTCTCTGTGGGCGGTGGGCCAGAGGAAGGTCAAATTGCCCATCTTGAATTCAGATTTACCTGTGCATCTCCTACATGTGTTTTGCCAGCATTGTGGTTAAAGGAAATGCTTAAATAGAGTACGGATTGCAGTGATTACTGTCCTACCTTTCCCTACTCAGTATCGGACACACACACACACGCACACACACACACACACACACACACACACACACACACACACACACACACACACACACACACACACACACACACACACACACACACACACACACACACACACACACACACACACACACACACACACACACAAAGGCAGAGAGAGACTTTTGTATCTGTCTCTTTAAAATCTATCTTCTTTTGATGAATGATGGTAAAAACAACTTGTTTTCAAAAAGAATTGCATGACATCTTTTTTTCTTGACGTGTTTAGCTGATATTCAGATGTATTTAGCATTTGGTGGTTACTGTACATTATCATACTGCATCTTGCACTTGAGTAGCTGTATATAGTAGTCAGTCTTGGTCATTAGACAGGATAAAGAATCTCATAACCTTGTCCAAATCTCAATTCACTACATTGATTAATGTCAAGATCACCAGGGTTAGACATACTGAATGTTACAACATTGTTTATGTACACTTTAAGGACATATTGTAAGGACATTTGGCCTGCTATGTTTCCTAAGCTTGAGCACAACTAGGCCTACTCATGATTTACGTACAGTACAGTACAGTAGGATACGAAACACACCATGAAAGCAGGGGAGATGTAGAGGGGATCTCAGAGGAAGCCCATTCTTCTGTTTGTACCCTATCTATACCTGTCCGCTAGTAGTCCCATCTGTCTGCCTGCTCAAATCCCCTCGGGGTGCACTAACCACAGCCAACATTCAGCACCTCCACCACCTGCGAGGGAGAAATTAAGGGCCAATATTTGGGAATTTAATATGCTCTCTGTGATGCATGGAATTGCTCTTGCGAGGCTATTTTCCCAGAGAAACGTTTACTGCTGAGCAGGTTGCACATGCAGCTAAGAGAGAGTTAGCAGCACCCACACACTGAAAGTTGAACAGACTGGAAAATGAACGCTGGAAGTTGAGAGAGAATAATTAATGATTTGCCACATCGCCCAGCAAGGTACGGATGCTGTGTATCTGAGAGCCAATTTGTAAGACAAGAGTTTTTTTTGCTTGTCTGCTTGTTGTACATGGTTCAGTTCACTTAGTGAAACGATTACCCTCTCCAGGACCCGAGCCCCTGCTCCACTTCTTCTGATTCAACCAAACACAACCAACCCCAAAAGGGCACTGTGCCTTTGTCAGGTTGAAGGATTGATTATAGATCTTAATGGCAGCCATGATGATTACTGTACGCACACACCTCAGGAGAGAGGCGTTGCCTGTGTGTTAAGAGCGTGACGTGTCTCACCACCTCCCTGTGGAGCGTGACAGGTGTGGGTTAGCGGGACTCTGTGGATCCCCAGCGGGGGCGGGGATAGGATGTCACTGGCTCTGCTCATACACACTGCCCCCTGCTGGCACGACGATGACTGCTTTTGTCTAGAACTGGGCTTAGACAAGTAGCTTTTAAAGCCATTGGGTCTCCTGGGTGCCCCATCACGATGAGCAGAGCCCCAATCACACAGTATAAATACCTACATATCAATTTGCTCCTGCTAATAACATGGGAAACATGTTTCCTGGAGACGTGTTGATAGTTTCATAGTGACTGCCATGAATACGAACATGGCAAGTTAATTCAAAAGTCGTACAGCAAATGTCCAATTAGAGGATCTGGCCCACCTTCCTTGTCTCCATTTTATTCTTCTACATGTGTCTTTTGATTTGCCGTTAATATTTATTCCACCCAGGAACTTTAAATGGGATATTCTTGATGGACCTTTGGTTTCCAAAGTAGCTTGAGACAGACTTGAAAATATGAAATGGAATAATTTCATAATGTCACTGTACTGTGTAGTGATTTGGCTTATTAACATATTAAAACTTCTTCAGGATTGGTGGGCCCCCTGCAGGATGGTTGAGCTAACGTAGGCTAATGCGATTAGCATGAGGTTGTAAGTGACAAGAACATTTTCCAGGACATAGACATATCTGATATTGGCAGAAAGCTTACATTCTTGTTAATCTAACTGCACTGTCCAATTTACAGTATATATTACAGTGAAATAATACCATGGTATTGTTTGAGGAGAGTGCACGGTTTTGAACATGAAAAGTTATTAATAAACAAATTAGGTACATTTGGGCAGTCTTGACACAACATTTTGAACAGAAATGAAATGGTTCATTGTATCAGTCTAAAACTTTGCACATACACTGCTTCCATCTAGTGGACAAAATCTAAACTTCACCTGGGTTGGACTAATACATTATGGCCTTTCTCTTGCATTTCAAAGATGATGGTACAATTTTTTTATTAAACGGTTGTTTTTTTCTTTGTATTATCTTTTTCAAGATCTAATGTGTTATATTCTCGTACATTCCTTTCCCATGTCCACAATCTTCAAAATGTCTTTCTTTAAATGGTACCAAATATATGCATATCCTTGCTTCAGGGCCTGAGCTACAGGCAGTTAGATTTGGGTATGTCATTTTAGGCGAAAATTTAAAAAAAGGGTCCAAACATTAAGAGGTTCTGGAATATCTCACATGCAGATTGATATGTCTCACCACCATGAGATTTTCAAGTCAGTGCGTTTCTATTAGCCATTTGCCAGTGATGCATCTCCAGTCCAATCCTGGCTAGTTTGAGGGTAATGACGAGAAGCTTGTTGTTTCTGCCCATCTCTCCCACACCGCTCTGGGATGTCATGCTGTTCTGAGCTCCTGATGCGGCATATTAGGCAGCACAATCGTTATTAAGCACATTTCAGGCTCAATTACCAGACAAATGCACAGCCATCTCGGCTCCACCAAATCCGAACAGATGGCTACCAGTCAGTGTCAGATCAGGTTCATGTCTCCTTTATAAAAAGGTAATAAGAAAGCTATGTTTTTCATAGGGATGACTTTTAACTATTTGAAAGTAGTTTAGATAAATCTACACTGATTACATTTCCTGAATTAACCCGAATTGCTGTTTTTCAATTCACACATTGGTGTGAAAGGAAAAGATGAGATAAAACCGACATTGCCCTGGATTGAAAATGATTTTCCTATTGGCAATCAATTTCACCCAAGTACTGCGAATGAATCTAATTTGCGGCTTATATATTTTTTACCACTAAAATGTCTGCTGCCTGTCGGTTATGCTTACAGTTACATTAACACAACTCATCCAAGGAATATAGGACTGAAGACCTATTCAAAGTGTCCTGTTACACTCTTCGTATAAAAGGATCCAAAAGGCTTCTTTGCGGAGGGAAAGTCAAAGAATTGATTTGACCAGAATAACTATTTTTGGAAAACAAGGTTTCTTTGTAAGGCAAAGGGTTCTACCAAGAACTTTTAACATTCTAAGAACCACTTTTGGAAGAAAGGGTTCTTTCATGATTCTTTAGAAGCCGAGAAGGATACTTTGGAAAGCAAGAAGGGTTCTACATAGAAGTATAAATAATGTTTTCCAGCAAACTCTATTGCATGCAGATTTTCAGAATTGTTTGTTTTACAGTAATATCTATTTTTTTGCATGTACATTGATTGGTTGATTTGTTTTATACCACACAAAGATAAGAAATATACAATTTTCTAAACTAAATGTTATTAATAGGATTTATTGCACCTGTTACTGAGATGGCTGTTCCAGTTTGAATACTGAGACTACCTCATTCATCCAATCTCCCCTGTCCTGGTAGTCATTCTGAATGCAGGGGGTGATTAAAAATACCACTTGTTGGATATTCTAACTCCGGATGGATTCCAAAAGGAATTATAGATCACTTTGCAAACTAACAATGTGACTTGCAGGTAGTGATGTGAAAACAAGGCTTTCTGAAGGCTTCGGAGCGTTCACCAAATTGTGCCTAAAAACTGTTACTCTCTGCTATTTACTCTGAGCTTCATTATTAATTAAAAATGCACATTAGGAACATCTTCTGGTCAGCAATAAATAGCAGAGTGTGATTATCATATATATTTTTAAAATTCTCCACAGTTATCATCAATAGTCAGTGGCGCAGTGATAAGTCGTCGGCTTTAGTAGTCTGTAATCAGTTGGAATACCAGTTTTTTTTTTACTCCCCAATTGATAGTTCCAGTCTTGTCCCATCGCTGCAACTCCCCTACGGACTCAGGAGAGATGAAGGTCGAGGGCCATGCATCCCTGCCAAACACGACCCTGCCAAGCTAGACTGCTTCTTGACACACTGCTCGACCAACCCGGAAGCCAGCTGCACCAATGTGTCGGAGGTAACACCATCAAGCTGGCGTCCGAAGTCTGCTTGCAGGCACCCTGCCCACCACAAGGAGTTGCTAGAGTACGATGGGACAAGGAGCCGGCCAAACCCTCCCCTAACCCAGACAACGCTGGGTCAATTGTGCACCGCTTTATGAGTCTCCCTGCCACAGCTGACTGTGACACAGCCTGGGATCGAACCCGGGTCTGTAGTGATGTATTCCTCAACACTGCGATGCACTGCCTTAGACCCTCGGGAGGCCCCTGGAATAATGCTTCCCTTTTTTTTCCTTCAAGTTGACTATTTTTTTTAAACTTAATCTATGGCATTATTTTGGATGCTTAAGACAGAAGCTTATCCTATTCTAAATAACAATTATTATTTGAACAACATGTTTTATCTAAATAGTGTTCCTTGAACAGTATTCAACCTCATAACCTCACGTCACCTGAATGTTCAGTAGTTCCCTACTCTACCTTCCTAACCACCAGTCGGGAGAATGTACAAAATTCTAGCTATATTTGTAAGTATGATGTCCAGTAGGGGGCGGTGTTTGAAAGCAACTTGGAATCGATAAAAGCACCAAGACCACAGCGAAATCAGTGGGATTTGAAAAGGCACGTGATCAAACAAAACTTTGGACGTAATTAATGATGTACTTCTGATAATTTTATACACACATCGGCACACTGCTTCGAAGTTAGCTGCTTAGTGATTTGGACGCATCACTCGGTGCTCCGGTATCAAACGTAACATCACTACGTGCAGGCCCGATGTGGCCAGCAAACCAGGAGATTCCTAACTAACACATCCGTGTTAGGGTATAAAAATGCCCTCGAAGAAAAGCCTTATAATAAACATTACGGGTCAAAAGTTTTAGAACACCTACCTATTCAAGGGTTTTTCATAAATTTTACTCTTTTCTACATTGTAGAATATTAGTGACATCCTCAAAACTATTAAATAACACATATGGCATCATGCAGTAACAAAAAAAGTGTTAAACAAAACATTTGTTTTATATTTGAGATTCTTTAAATAGCCACCCTTAGCCTTGAGGACAGCTTTGCACACTCTTGGCATTCTCTCAACCAGCTTCATCTGGAATGCTTTTCTAACAGGAGTTCCCACATATGCTGAGCACTTGTTGGCTGTGTTTCCTTCACTCTGCGGTCCGACTCATCCCGAACCATCTCAATTTGGGTTGAGGTCGGGGGCTTGTGGAGGCCAGGTCATGTGATGCAGCACTCCATCACTCTCCTTCTTGGTAAAATAGCCCTTACACAGCCTGGAAGTGTGTTAGGTCATTGTCCTGTTGAGAAACAAATGATAATCCCACTAAGCCCAAATCAGATGGGAATCCCACTAAGCCCAAATCAGAACTCTGTGAATAATTTATTTAGGCTGCAATTCCTGAGGCTGATAACTCTAATGAACTTATCCTATGCAGCAGAGGTAACTCTAGGTCTTCCATTCCTGTGGCGGTCCTCATGAGAGCCCGTTTCATCATAGCGCTTGATGGTTTTTAAGACTGCACTTGAAGAAACTTTCAACGTTTTTGAATTGTTCCATATTGACTGACCTTCATGTCTTAAAGTAATGATGGGCTGTCGGTTCTCTTTTTTTTTATTTGAGCTGTTCTTGCCAAATATGGACTTGGACTTTTACCAAATAGGGTGATCTTCTGTCTTACACCCCCCCCCCCCCCTACTTTGTCACAACACAACTGATTGGCTCAAACACATTAAGAAGGAAAGAAATTCCACAAATTAACTTTTAAGAAGGCACACCTGTTTATTGAAATTCATTCCAGGTGACTACCTCATGAAGCTGATTGAGAAAATGCCAAGAGTGTGCAAAGCTGTCATCAAGGAAAAGAGTGGCTATTTGAAGAATCTCAAATATAAAATATATTTTGATTTGTTTAACACTTTTTTGGTTACTACATGATTCCATATGTGTTATTTCATCATTTTGATGTATTCACTATGATTCCACTATGTAGAAAATAGTAAAAATAAAGAAAAGCCCCTGAATGAGTAGGTGTTCTAACACTTTTGACAGGTAGTGTTTGTAATGCATTATCATAAATAGTTTGATTTTAAAGGATAATATGGCTGGTGGATCCTTTCATAGAGGGTTCTAGGAAGAACCTTCCAAAGATAAAAGGGTTCTCTGTAGAGACCTTCATAGACGGTTTAAGGAAGAACCTTCAGATGATAAAATGGTTCTTGGTAGAACACCTCAGAGAGGGTTGCAGGCAGAACCATTCATAGAGAGTACTAGCTAGAAGCATACACAGGGGGTTATTTGAAGAACCCTACATAGAGGGTTCTAGATAGGGTTCTCCCTAGCACCAAAAAGGGTTCCCCCTTTCTTTCACAGAAAACAATCCCATCTATCTCTCACTACTTCATGTCATAGTCAGGGCAGTTAAATGTTGATATTACCCAGGAGGCTTTAAGGGCAATGATTGAGCCAGAGCTATGCCCATCTAATTTGTTTTGTGTCCTTGGCCTAATAGAACAGAGCAAACTCTCTCATCATACGTAGCCGGTTAGAAACATTCCTCTGTTTATTTTCACACACATTCTCACTACACTGCAGACATTCTCTGTACAACTTCAGATGTTTTCCTTTCCTTGCCATTTTTTTGTGTAGCAGTGTAGGGCAACAGTTCATTCTCAGAGGTAGTGTGTTCAGCATTTGCTCATAGGAATGCTATTTTCCCATGTAAATGCTTGAAAAGTTCAAAGGTTCGCAAAAAGTATTCTGACCATAGGAAAACGACAGGGCAGTTTAAAAACATCATCCCGCCAATTGAGGAGTATTCATGTATTTTTAAAACGTTCAAATCCCAAAGAGAAATATATTTTACTTGCAGCTTCAGGCTATGACTGTCTCTTATGATTCTAAGTCGTGAGAGGGTACTGCATTTTATTCAATGCTTGAATGAATGCTGTGGGTACATATCTATAAGCACCCTACCTTTCAAATGTAAGGATGTAATACATATTATCTAAAGTGAATATTATCATGAAAATATAATATTCTTATGTCCACACACCTGTGCTAAATCCTGTTGCTTGTCACAAAACAACTATTTTACACAGATAATTGGTATTGAATCGTACTATGTACTTAAAGGCACTTAAATCTTGTCTTGCCCATTCATTGACCCTCTGAATGGCACACATACACAATCCATGTCTCAATTGTCCCAAGGCTTAAAAATAATTATTTCACCCATCTCATCCCCTTCATCTACACTGATTTAACAAGCATGATTTAATAAGGGATCATACCTTTCATCTAAATTCATCTGGTCAGTCTATTTCATGGAAAGAGCAGGTGTTCTTAACTTAAGGATCGGAACCTCTTTTTTTTTCAATTTTTGCCTAAAACATACCCAAATCTAACTGCCTGTAGCTCAGTACCTGAAGCAAGGATATGTAGATTCTTGATACCATTTGAAAGGAAACATGTTGAAGTTTGTGGAAATGTAAAATCAATGTAGGAGATTATAACACATTATGTTATCTGGTAAAAGGAAATACAAACAAAAAACATGTGTTTTCGATTTATTTATTTTTCATCATGTTTGAAATGCAAAAGAAATGCCATACATTGAAATAGGATTACCGGTGTAGGCGGATTCATAGACAGCAGTGGAGTCAAACTGTAGAACCTAGTTCCTACATTTACATATAAAAATGGATTTTATCAAACAGAACTATGCTACATTCTATCTCTGGGACCCCTTAAGAAGGACAAATCAGAGCAAGATTACTGAATGTAAGTACAGTATTTACCTTCAGAGGTGATTGTATCAAACCAGTTGCTGTGGGAAAAGTGTTTTGTTGTTGTGCACTATCCTCAAACAATAGCATGGTCTTTATGCTCTAAAGCTACTGCAAATTGGACACTGCAGTTAGATTAACAAGAATGTATTCTTTCTGACCATATATTTGACACGTCTATGTCACAGAATTGGCTGTTGTTCACAATGTAATTCTAGTCACATTATTGCATATTGAGCAACAACTGTCCCGGTTTAGGGACACCGATCCCATAGAGGTTAAAGCCTCTTCACTTACAGAAAGGGCCTGGCCATCGACGAGCATTTGACTTGTGGAAATAGACCTACATGACCACAAAAGGCATCAAATGCAGTGTCACCACTGGAATTTCATGTTCCTATCTTAAACGGTTGTTACCTTGTTTCCTGAACATGGCTCAATTCTCAATTCCTCACAAAACAATGCATAACAGATGTATTTTATGCCAAGGACTTCTTGAACCTTTTGAAATTAAGCTTAGTATATTAGATTAAAATAAGGCTGTATTATGATGTTGCCAGCAGTCACTGTCAGTCCTGGGTTGAAATACTATTTGAATTCCAAATACTTTATATGTTCTTGAGTAAACATGCCTTGCTTAATCAATCAATAAAATACAAAACAAAATTGCAAACCCTGGCCATCTGGAACAGCGCTCAAAGTATTTGAAAGATTTCAAATAGTAATGAAACCCAGGTCTGGTTGCAATACATATCTTTATCTGACAATGGACCTTACACACACTAGCTAAAATTCAATGTTGAGTCGTACACTTACTGTACTCACCAAAAGCAGTCTTTTGTGAGTGCTACAGGAACGCAGGACACAGTTTGAACTGAAATGCAAATATACTCAGTATGGTTGGCATGATTATGTTAATACTCATCTACTCATTCCATATAACTTCCAGACTTTACTGCCAAACACCAGTGAGCTATGACTAGTCTCTGTGGTATCAGTTTTCATAATTAAATCAAAACGCCTCAGCTTTTTTGGTTGGTTTCCATCTGAAGACAAGATGACAACTACAACAATTTATTTTGAACTGTAAATTACATACGAAAGCTGATCGTGTCCTCAATTTGCCATGTTTTAGCTGCTTATCAAGTGTATCTCATGAGTGAATGTGAGTGTGTTGGAGATACTACAGTAGTCTATTTATCCACCCACCTGAGCCCATGTACCACCCACCTCAGAGCCTGAGTCACCCTGCCTCGCAGCTTCTCTCTCAGATGGCACTGAGCAGGAGATCCAGTCCAGAACAGCACAACTCAGCATAGCGCTTGTGTGTGGGTGGAATAGCCTTATGGCTCTTCTCATTCAACCAACGATGAGGGTATGACAGAGATAAAGAAAGAGAGAGTGGGGGCAGAGAGAGAGAGAAAGAGAGAGAGAGAGAGAGATTAAGAGGAGTAAAAGGGGAAAGAGGGAACGAATTACAGACATCAGTGGTGAAAGAAACACAGAGTACAACAGTCGAGAAGATAGATAGAGCGGAAAGAACAGCAAGAAAGGGGAACAAATGACAGACATTGTTTACTCCCCCACCTGACATGGATGGAATCACAGCAAATAGTAACCCTTCCCCACCACAACTCAAGCTTGAGCTCATATGCTCGATAACTTCCTTTGGCGGGAATGCTTGCATGAACTGCCAGGTTCTGCTCTGCCAAATGATATTAGGAGGCAAGCAGGCCTGCTACAGAGACAGGGCCAGGCTGTGAGATGGCAGGAACTGGCAGAGTCTGACTCTGATTCAACACAACGACAGGGGTACAGCCAGTTAAAACACCAGGAATGCCCGTTTCAAGGGTTAATGATGGACATTAATGGTACTGAGATTTTCTGGCTCAAAGCTGTCACAGAGTTAGATCCTTTTTCTCATTCTAACGTACAGGGTTTTCTCAGAGGTTACTGTTGAGAAACGACAGTCTCAGATGTTACTGTTGGAGTGGAACTGGCATAGTCTCATGATTTGTGAAGACTTAACAATATTTAATGCTAATCTACAAGCTTCTTTGATCTTTGTGGTTTAGAGTGCAGCGAGGTATGGTCACACTTTGGCTTCAATTGTCATGCTTGAGTAAATGTAAAGACACATTAATAGTAAATTACTCCAATAAAAGTTCAAATCATGCAAAAAAATACTACTTGATCAAAAATATGGTTTTAGTACGGTCGTGGGAAAAAAAGTGCTCAGTTGTCATACTTGAGTAAAGGTAAAATGTAAATGCTATACATCAAATTTCATTTATTAAGCAAACCAGAAGGCACAATTTTAATTTTATTTACAAATAGCCAGCGGCACACTCCAACACTCAAACATCATTTAGAAATGCAGGATTTGTGTTTAGTGAGTCTGCCAGATAAGAGGGATAACAAAGCGTTATATTGATACAGTAGATGCATGAATTGTAACATATTGCTGTCCTGCTTGAGCATTCTAAATGTAGCCAGACTTGGGTGTCAGAGAAATTATATGGGAGTAAAAAGTATATATTTTCTTTAGGAATGTAGTGAAAAAGTAAAAGTAAAAAATACCCCCAAAAATGACTTAAGTGGTACTTTGTACAGACAGTGGAGAAAGTATTTATACTTATTTCCTTCATGCCACTGCTTCATGTCAGGTTCTCTCCCATTGATGAAAATGAAAGAGCCTACTGAGCCTGACTAAATACCCTTCCAATGAGAAGAGTTATAGTTTCCTACACTATACCCTAACTAACCACACTAGTACTACACCTAAGCAGGGTCGAGTTCAGGATACTTTAGAGTGAATATCATACTCCGCTCACTCCCTCGTCTGTCCAAGCATGCCTCCCTCTAATTGGGGTCCATTAGTTTCCACCTCCCTTTGCCACTTCAGCCTAGATCCTCTAGTCCTCTGCCTTCCTCTCCACCCTCTCCCGGTCATATGATTGATCCTATCTGGCCGGAAGTCAGGCTTTGGGAGTCAGCTAAAGCACCATCTTAGACTTAGACTGCTGTCCCCCCCCCCCCCCCCCCCACTTGTATTGTCCCTGTTCTTTTCCAATTGCCTGACTCAAAGAGATGACAAATCTTTGCAGCTTACTGTCCCTCTCAATAGTGTTTCTCTGATCCCATCAGGAAATCTTTGTTTATAATGCTGATGTGAATGTTTCTGTCTTAAGAGAGCGGCGCTTCCTGAGCTGCTGAGGAGAAACCATGCTGTTTCTCTGTGATCGGGGAGTGTTGTGTGTTAAATGTGATTAGTGAGATATTAACGCATTCTTACTCAGCCAGGCAGTCACATATTTTGGCCGAGCAAATCTAAGACAAGGTGCTTTATGGACATTTTGACCATATCACCTACCAACATCCACTATAACATTAAAGTATAAGTGTGAGTCTGAAGTGAATAGTAGTCTACATGTACAGTCTTCAGTGGAAAGTGTATGTGTATGTGTGCAAGAGTGAGGGTGTTTGTGACAGAGAGTGTGTGTGTTTGATTTTGTGGGGACCAGAAGTCCACACAAGTATAGTAAAACAAGGAACATTCGGACAAGTGGGGACATTTTGTCAGTCCCCACAAGGACAACGGCTTTTTTAAGCTTAGGGGTTAGGTTTGGGGTTACAATTAGGGTTAGGTTTGGATGGAGAGAAAAAGACAGGGTGGGAGAGAGGTGTCCTAATAAGCAGACTCAGAGGGTCAGTGCATTGTTTGTTTTATCAGTGCCCCACTGGCGCTGTAGGACGGGCTTTGAGTGACGGCGAGTGGCCACAGCTTTCAATGGAGGGACCTGATGATGAATGTTCAGAGGCAATCTAGGACACTGCAGCAGAAACAACATCATTTCAGCAGCCCTATCAGAGCAACTGGGAGGTGTTGTTTTGTGTGCTTGAGAGTGTGAATGTGCATGCGTGTGAGTATAGTACTTACAGTATATTGTAGACTATGTGGTTAATGATCATGTGATTTGGTGTGTATTTTTTGTTTTTGCATTTGTGTGTGTGTGTGGGGAGAGGGGTGCACGTGTGTTTGTGTACTGGGGAGGGTTAAAGTATTACAGATGTCTCTTGGCTGTGGGAAGTGGTTCAGCAATCCTTCCCATTGGTCATTCCCATGAACCCTTGACTCTCTGAGGGGCACCCTGGGAGGTGACGCTAGGGACTTCACATATCAGCGCTGCCTTGGCCAAACTAGCAGTCAGTTATCAACAGGTTCCATTGGATGAGAGCCCTGCCAGGCCTGCTCTGTGGAGAAAGCGATTAGTGTGTGTGTCTCTGCGTGTGTGTCTAAGTGTGTGTGTTTGATGCATGTGTGTCTGTGTGTGTGTTTGTGTGTGTGTGAAGGGGGAGCTAAGCCCCAGAGACTAGCCAGAGAAATGACACACAGGGATAAGGACAACGAATCCCATGCACTTCATGGTTTTTACTTACTCCCTTCAGCATTAGCAAAGCGCTAGGAAGGAAACCACAAGAATAATCATGTTGTGTCTGCCTTAACTGTGTTAAAATGTTTTACTAGCTTCAAGAGGAAGCTAAACCTCTCTTTCCCTAAATATCATAGACATAAAGGATGACTTTCACAAAATGTTTGGCCTTCTCGTCTCGAGTGTGACTGGGGGGTGTTGTCTAGCTCCAGTTAGCTGGATGTCTCAGTAAAATAATATAGTCTGAAATGTTCCAATGATTTATTTGATTAAATTAAAACGGGAACTGACCTGTTTGCTGTGACAATGTTTGTTGAGTTAGGACAGCCAGACTGTCTGAGTTGGTGTCCTGCTGGATGTGTATAAAGGTATGGAAGCATACACAAACACTCTGCTTGTCTGTAGCCAATGCTGTCAGGGATCTTTCAGTATTGACTTATGCAAACACCAGCAGCATGGACATTTATTCACCTCAACTGGCATTACATTTTTGTGATTATTATGTTTAGTTGATTATAGGATATAAATGACCACAAATGGTATACTTTGCAATCTTTGCCTCAGTTGTAATTGTTAATGCTTCCACTTTTTATTTTACAATTGAAACACCACGATATTGTTCAGATGATATGTTCAAAAAAGGGCATTCTCATCCCTTCAGTGTTCTGATTGGCCAGCTACACTCTCCCACTACCCTACAGGCCGAATTATTAGAGGATGGTAAGCCAAACAATTAACACAGACCTCTCAATAAAAGGATTTCAAGTAATCACGTTCTTCAATGCAGTAAGCAAATTTTTCCAGTCTCACACTTTATAAAATTTTTCCTTGACAAAGTAGATTCTGTGAGGGTGTCGTCCTAAGAGTTGTGGGGATACGGAATGAATGGTTGTCTCTCATTTGGCTTGTTGTTCCAAGGTTCACAACCAAGCAGCCACATCAAGGCACTGATGTTCTCTCCACTGTCCAAGGGACACAGGTGGTCTCTTGCAACAAGCCACCTTCTCACATTCTTAACAAGGCTCCAATTAAAAATCATTAAGATATAAAAGACAAAGGAAGCTCACAGGGACCTTCACTCATCTGCTAAATTCCCCTGATCTGAAACAAAAGGCTGATTGCCGTGATGCAGTAACATAACACACACTTATGGATTTGGTCAACTTTTCCCGCGAATAACTAATATTGTCCCATGTGCCCCAAATAATGACGTCCATCACACTTTCTCCATTTCAAAAGTCGCGCACTCCAAATTACAGGGCTCCTTTAGCTATATTAACGTGTCATTATTATTATTATTTTTTTGTAGAAAAAGGCCTTGATGAATTTCATTAACAATTTCAAAGGGACTGAGCAAGGCTCAATATAATTACCTCCGAGAGACAGATCCACACACCCTGCAGTTCCAGTTACATCGACCACTGCTTGAGGCCACATGGCTGCTCATTTCAATATGCGTCAATATGCGGCAATGTGATTGTAGTTCAGCGAAAAATGTCTTATTTGTGTTGTGAACCTCTCTATTCCAGTAGCAAGTGGAATACATACGGACAAAGACCATCACTATCTATTCAGCAACAGGCAGTGGCACATTGTTCTACACTGAGGGTTGAGGCAGCACCTGACATTGTATGTTACAGTTGACTTTAGTTGACACAGAGATTCTAAACGTGTAGTGGTGGATCGTTTTGGTTTTGAACCGCAGGAATGAAACAACCAAGCCACACGACGCCTGATCAGAACATCCCCTGCAGGTATTATGTTGATCTTTTTTTCCCCCCCCAGAATATTATTCAACACCTTTGTGGATGTATATAGGATACTTGACGGTAGGCTCTCTAATCTCCCAATGAAAGACACGTTCTCTGCACGTGTTTGTGGACACGGCCAAGACAAGTCCAGTTCAGAAGCTAGTAAGGAAAAAGAGATCAGAGGGCATATCCTCGTGAAAACCTTTGCACGTGTCAATTGGCGGGGTCGGCAGCAAGGCTGGAATAGAAGTCTATTAAAGACTAAGGAGAGACCATGGACCTCAGTGTCACCACCAGTCCCACAAGGCCGCCAGTGAAATATTATGACTCTGGGGGAAATGAATTGTGGCTACAGAGGATTCTTCTTGCTACACAAGACAACACACAGTGTCAAGGAATAACGGTTGCCCCTAGGCACTGGCTGAAGCCAAGTAAACACTGGGCATGGTTCTCGAAAGGGAATGTATTCTAACGTGTCTTTGAAGCCTCACCTAGGTTTTTTTTTATTTTATTCCCATTCAAAGCGGGAAATAAATACTTTTTGATAGTTCCAAAGTCGGAGGCGGAACGACTGGAATTAAAGCTGACCAGAAAACCGTTCAGAAAAATGAATGAAGCCCAAAGAAGCTTGGAGACCTCACAACAGTAGATATATCAGGTATAGCTTATGATATTGAGAGAGAAAAAAAAACAGATAACTGAAATGTAAGAGAAAAGCACATCTCCCAAATATCTTTACAATTACAGTATCTCCCAAATACTGTTTTGTCGATTACAACAGCATACTGTACATTTGCAAAGTTACCTAACCAGACACTTTTCAGACACTGTGCCTCCTATTTATCCAATGCTTTTAACCATGGCTAGACAACCCTGTCTAAAAGTAGCCTCTATCCTAACCATGCTGTTGATAAGAGGATAACAGGGCTCTTTGAGATGGAGAGCAAGGTCCCCAGGTGGCCGAGTGGTCTGAGGACCTCTGAAGAGAACCTACTTTACACTGACCACCTAATGTACCACTATATAACATTATCTGTCATGAATGAACAAAGTGCTTGAGAGTAAAAAATGCTATGTTGGCTAGCACCTTCTGGTTTTTGTTAGTGTGATTGCAAAGAGTTGGACTTTGACAGTTTACATTCATTCAGGTCAGGGTGCTAGAGTAGTTAAACAGCAGTTGGGGCTGTTGTGACATGACTGCCACCAGTAGCACCATTTTTCTCACCCACACAGCTTTGAGGCCACCAATAGAAGTAAAGTAAAGATGCCACTGTATCACCTTTGACTCAAACTTATTCAATATGGTCCTCACCAAATCATTCAAATCAAATGCAGAAATATTATTAATTTATTATGTCTATTCATTATTTGGTATTCATATACAGTTCTGCTTTCATGATGTTGCTACATATACAAAATAATTAAGGACATGACTATATATAGAAAGTATTCACACCACATTACTTTTTCTGAATTTCTTGTGTTACAGACTGAATTTAAATGGATTAAATTGAGATTGTTTTTGTCACTGGCCTACAATCAATACCACATCATTTCAAAGTTGAATTATGTTTTTTGAAATTTGTATAAATTATTTAAAAATAAAAAATGTCAAAGTTTTCAACCCCTTTGTTATTTTTATTTTACCTTTATTTAACTAGGCAAGTCAGTTAAGAACAAATTCTTATTTTCAATGACAGCCTAGGAACAGTGGATTAACTGCCTGTTCAGGGGCAGAATGACAGATTTGTACCTTGTCAGCTCAGGGATTTGAAATTGCAACCTTTTGGTTACTAGTCCAATGCTCTAACCACTAGGCTACCCTACCACCCCTGTATGTTATGGCAAGCCTAAATATGTTCAGAAGTAGAAATTGCTTAACAAGACAAATTAAGTTGATTGGACTCACTCTGTGAGCAATAATAGTGTTTAACATGATGGTTGAATGACTACCTCATCTCTTTAACCCACACATACAATTATTTTAAAGGTCCCTCAGTCAAGCAGTGAATTTCAAACACAGATTCAACCACAAATACCAGGGAGGTTTTCCAATACCTCACAAAGAAGGGCACCTATTGGTAGATGGGTAAAAAAAACATACATTGAATATTAATTAAGTTATTAATTACACTTTGGATGATGTATCAATTCACCCAGTCACTACCAAGATACAGGTGTCCTTCCTAACTCAGTTGCTGGAGAGGAAGGAAACCACTCGGGATTTCACCATGAGGCCAATTGTGACTTTAAAACAGTTACAGAGTTTAATGGCTGTGATAGGAGAAAACTGAGGTTGGATCAACAACACTCTATGTAGTTACTCCACAATTCTAACCAAATTGACAAAGTGAAAAGAAGTAAGACTGTACAGAATACAAATATTCCAAAACATGCATGCTGTGTGCCACAAGGTAATAAAGTAAAACTGCAAAAAATGTGGAAAAGCAATTCATTTTTTGTCTTGAACACAAACTGTTATGTTTGGGGGAAACACAATGCATAACTGAGTAGAACTCTTCACATTTGCAGGCATAGTGGTGGATGCATCATGTTATGGGTATGCTTAAATCGTTAAGGACTGGGGAGTTTTTCAGGATAAAAAATAAATGGAATGGAGCTAAGCACAGGCAAAATCCTAGATGAGACACTGGTGCAATGTGCTTTCCAACAGACACTGGGAGGTGAATTAACCTTTTAAGCGGGACAATAACCTAAAACACAAGGACAAATCTATCTTGCTTTTTAAGAAGACAGTGAATGATCCTCAGTTGCAGAGTTACAGTTTAACTTACATATATTTGAAAATCTATGGCATGACCTGAAAATGGTTGTCTAGCAATGATCAACAACCAATTTAATAGATCTTGAAGAACTTTGGAAAGAATAATGGTTGCATAATCCAGGTGTGGAAAGCTCTTAGAGAATTACCCAGAATGATTCACAGCTGTAATCACTGCCAAAGGTAATTTTTCACAAATAATTGATTTAGGGATGTGAATACTTATGTAAATTAGATATTTATGTATTTCATTTTCAATACCTTTGCAAAAATTTATGAAAACATGTTCTCTCTTCATCAATAGTATTGTGTGTTGGAGAAAAAAAATATTTAATCAATATAAAATTCAGGCTGTAACAAAATGTGGAGGATAGTCCAGTCAAGGGGTATGAATACTTTCTGAAGGCATATATATGTGTGTATGTGTGTGTCTACACAAACGTATGTGGACACCACAAACGGTCTCCTAGCCAATTCTGCTATTATGTGGGGGTTTTTCGCAATATTACATACGACAACAACAGCAGCAGCAGCAAGCCGGACTCACACGATATTCTCCAAAAACCCCACAGGGCAGATATCCCAATTATTCGCAAAAGGAAGCGACGCAGAGGACGAAGAGCCTGGTGCCTCGTTCGGACCCGCAGAAGACAACTAGGAAAGCTGCCGTTACCGTCAATATTACTCGCCAATGTGCAATCATTGGATAATAAACTAGACGAGGTAAGATCCCGAATATCCTACTAACGGGACATAAAAAACTGTAATATCCTATGCTTCACGGAATCGTGGCTGAATGACAACATTAATATTCAGCTAGCGGGATACACGCTGTACCGGTAAGATAGAACAGCACACTCTGGTAAGAGGGGGGGGGGGGGGGACTGTGCATATTTGTAAACAACAGCTGGTGCACGAAATCTAAGGAAGTCTCTAGATTTTGCTTGCCTGAAGTAGAGTATATTGTGATAAGCTGTAGGCCACACTACTTGCCTAAAGAGTTCTCAGCGATATACTTTTCGTGGCTGTTTATTTACCTACCACAGACAGATGCTGGCACTAAGACCGCCCTCGGTAAACTGTATAAGGAAATAAGCAAACAGGAAACCACTCACCCAGAGGCGGCGCTCCTAGTGATCGGATACTTTAATGCAGGGAAACTTAAATCAGTTCTACCAAATCTCTATCAACATGTTAAATGTTTAACCAGAGGAAAAACAATTCTAGATCACATGTACTCCACACACAGAGATGCGTACAAAGCTCTCCCTCACCCTCCATAGGTAGCAACACATCTGCCACTCTGATCCTCAACACTGGAGCTCCCCAGGGGTATGTGCTCAGTCCCCTCCTGTACTCCCTGTTTACCCACGACTGCATGGCCAGGCACAACTCCAACACCATCATTACGTTTTCTGATGACACAACAGTGGTAGAGCTGATCACCGACAGCGATGAGACATCCTATAGGGAGGAGATCAGAGACTTGGCCGGCTGGTGCCAGAATAACAACCTATCCCTCAATGTAACCAAGACTAAGGAGATGATTGTGGACTACAGGAAAAGGAGCACCGAGCACATCCCCGTTCTCATTGACGGGGCTGTAGTGGAGCAGGTTGAGAGCTTCAAATTCCTTGGTGTCCACATCAACAACAAACTATATTGGTTCAAACACACCAAGACAGTCATGAAGAGGGCACGACAAAGCCCATTCTCCCTCAGGAAACTAAAAAGATTTGGCATGGGTCCTGAGATCCTCAAAAGGTTCTACAGCTGCAACATCGAGAGCATCCTGACCTGGTACGGCAATTGCTCGGCCTCCGACCGCAAGGCACTTCAGAGGGTAGTGCGTACGGCCCAATACATCACTGGGGCAAAGCTGCCTGCCATCCAGGACCTCTACACCAGGTGGTGTCAGAGGAAGGCCCTAAAAATTGTCAAAGACCCCAGCCACCCCAGTCATGGACTGTTCTCTCTACTACCGCATGGCAAGCGGTACCGGAGTGCCAAGTCTAGGACAACAAGGCTTCTCAACAGTTTTTACCCCCAAGCCATAAGACTCCTGAACAGGTAACCAATGGTTACCCGGACTATTTGCATTGTGTGCCCCTCCCAACCCCTCTTTTACGCTGCTGCTACTCTCTATTTATCTTATATGCTTAGTCACTTTAACTATACATTCATGTACATAATACCTAAATTGGCTCAACGAACCAGTGCTCCGGCAAATTGGCTAACCGGGCTATCTGCATTGTGTCCCACCACCCGCATCCCCTCATTTTACGCTTCTGCTACTCTCTGTTCATCATATATACACAGTCACTTTAACGATACCTACATGTACATACTACCTCAATAAGCCTGACTATCAGGTGTCTGTATATAGCCTTGCTACTCTGTTTTCAAATGTCTTTCTACTGTTGTTTTATTTCAATACTTATCTACACACACACACACCTTTTTTTGGCACCATTGGTTAGAGCCTGTAAGTAAGCATTTCACTGTAAGGTTTACACCTGTTGTATTCGGCGCACGTGACAAATAAACGTTGATTTGATTTGATTCAAATGACTGGATTCGGCTATTTCAGCCACACCTGTTGTGACAAGTGTATACATTTGAGCACACAGCCTTGCAATCTTCATAGACAAACATTAGAATGGCCTTACTTAAGAGCTCAGTGACTTTCAATGTGGCACCGTCATAGGATGCCACTTTTCCAACAAATCAGTTTCTCAAATTTCTGCCCTGCTAGCCCTCCCACGGTAACCTGCAAGTGCTTTTATTGTGAAATTGAAATGTCTAGGAGCAACAACGGCTCAGCCGCAAAGTGGTAGGCCATACAAGCGCACAGAACGGAACCGGAGAGTGCTGACACACGTAGTGCATATAAATCATTTGTTCCCAATTGCAACACTCACTGCTACACAGTTCCAAACTGACTCTGGAGGCAATGTCAGGACAATAACTGTTAGTCTGGAGCTTCATGAAATGGGTTTCCATGGCTGAGTAGCCTAAGATCACTGTGTGCAATGCCAAGTGTCGGCTGGAGTGGTGTAAAGCTTGCAGCCATTGGACTCTGGAGCAGTGAAAACGCCTTCTCTGGAGTAATGTTTGGCGGATGCCAATTGTAAAGTTTGGTGAAGGAGGAATAATGGTCTGGGGCTGTTTCTCATGGTTCGGGCTAGGCCCCTCAGTTCCAGTGAAGGGAAATCTTAATGCTACCGCATACAATGACAATCTAGACAATTCTGTGCTTCCAACTTTGTGGCAACAGTTTGTGTAAGGACTTTTCCTGTTTTAGCATGACAATGCCCCCGTGCACAAAGCGAGGTCCGTACAGAAATGGTTTGTATAGAACCCATCAAACACCTTTTGGATGAATTCGAAAGCCGACTGCGAGCCAGGCCTAATTGCCCAACATCAGTGCCTGACCTTGCTAATACTCTTGTGGCTGAATGGAAGCAAGTCCCCGCAGCAATGTTCCAACATCTAATAGAAAGCCTTCCCAGAAGCGTGGTGGTTGTTATAGCAGCAAATGGTGGACCAACTCCATTTTAGTGCCCATGATTTTGGAATGAGATATTCGACGTGCAGGTGTCCATATACTTTTAGTCATGTAATGTGTATGGGCTGAAGCTCATTGGCTTAAACTCGAATTGCTAGGGGGCTGGTCCACCTCGGGGAAAATTGTGGGAAAATGGAGCCTCACAGCGTCCAGAAAACAGTTGCTTTCAAGCTTGAGCTAATTGAGGTAAAACAGTAATTCTGCTCATAGATTACACACCCAGCACAAAGCGGGAGGTTAAAAAAATACTTACTAGTCACCAATTGTATTAGTATAAAATAATATAATTTCCCTTATTTTTTGAGTGTACTTGCTCAGTATTTGCTCAGTATTATTTATTATATACCATTTTTTGCTCATCTTTATCAAGACAATAGTTCTGGACCTGGCTGTATTTAACCTACATGCAATAATCTAAAATATGCAGTGAGTTAAGTTTAGATTAAACCAAAAGATCTAAGGATAATTATACGTAGTAGTCAATATGAACGATGGATCCTCTCTTTTCTTTATTTTCCATAGATGAAGGCTCAATTGATTTTCATGAGAGAAAACAATATGATGGGGGATTGGACTGTCTATACTTCTATGAAGCTCCTTTTGTATCAATCACCTTTCACATGCAAATTGAACTGGAGTCTGAAGTGTCTGGCGGGCAACAAAATGTCAGCAACAAAGAATAAGAAGTCAAGTATAGGATGCCTCCTGTCTCTACACTCTACAGTAACACCGTCACCAAATGAGACAACTTACTGTGTTAATTAACTTGATGCAACCTTGCTAGAGTGAATGGGATTATTGTTATCTTAATATTCACCAAGCATGTTGGAAGCATGGAATCTTTTTAACCTGGTAACGAGCGTGATATCACACATTTTTGTATTACATCTCTACTGGGCCTCACCTGTGGGCTGCACTGGTTGAAAAAACAACTGACATCAGCAATAGAGAAATGAACAAAACGCCTCGTGCCACACATCCGACCCGTGGGGGGTCAGGTAGTGCAAATTAACAGCAGAGATGTGAGCCTGTGCCTCGTGTCCTCACCTTATGTGTCAGAAACAAGGCTTTGTCAAGATGTCAGCCAGCCCCTGACTGCCTCTCTCTCTCTCTCTCTCTCTCTCTCTCTCTCTCTCTCTCTCTCTCTCTCTCTCTCTCTCTCTCTCTCTCTCTCTCTCTCTCACACACACACTCCCTCTCTCTCTCTCACTGTGTCTCGCTCTCTCTCCAACCCCATCTCTCTCACACTTTCCATTGGTTTAAATAGCATCTTAAACCCCTGGATGAGAGCATCCTCATTCCAAAGCCAACTGGAGCTTTTGACACTGGAACAACCTATCAATGAAACATGTTGCAGTGTGCCTGGTGAAGGAACAGCATTGCCTCCTTTAGTACTTCTTCTAATATGACTTATGACGACCCACATCTGCATATTTAAAATGTCTCAGCCCAATGTAACAAACTCGGGATCAAAAAGTACACAAGCAAAACGGAAGAAAGACAAACAGATAATGATAAGCTAACCCAGAGGTACTTCTTGCTGTGAAGATCATACTGTTTTCATTCTAGATAATTTGGGGCTTGTTGCAAAGGGGTGGTGATTCATTCATTCATGTGTTCGAATCAGTGGTGTTAAACAATAGTACTGAGCAACGAGCTACATCTTTTGTGTGCGACTGTCACAATAACCACACAGATCCTGTGAGATAGTTGGATACGTACAGTCCTTTGCCAGCGTGCTCAATGGCAATACAACAAAGATGAGGCTAGTGGGCAAAACCAGTTTCCGTGGTTACCTTCTGTCTCTGCCTGTAATGTCATCTAACAAAACATGGCTGACATCTACCGCCCTGTGAACTTGTTACTTAAGACTTTTTGTGTACTTCAGACTTGAATACCGTAGAAACTGATTGAAGAATAACCATCCATCTATAGCTCTGAACAAATGCACTGTCGTCACAGCAATAGACATGCGACGGAGAGGATGACGTGGAAGCCTTTCTTGTGATAGAGGATATATGGATGTAATGCTTTTTACCATCCACAGGAGATCAAATGGTGCTGACTCAGGTTTGCACCCTGTTTTTGGTGTGTTCTGCTCCATCAAACAACACCCACCCAAGTGAGTCTGACTTGGCCTAACCCAGGACAATACTCTCTCACTGGGTCCAATTCCAGCTGACTGACTGCATGCTGCCACTTATGCACTTAACGCTAGTGCTCTCTCTCTCTCTCTCTCTCTCTCTCTCTCTCTCTCTCTCTCTCACACTCTCACTTTCTTAATCTTTCACTATATCTCTCTCATCTTTTTTTCTTGTCAAATCTCTTCTTCCACCCTCTATCGCTCTCCCTCTCTGCCTTCTCCTTTTTCTGTCTCTGTCCCTCCAACTCTCTGTCGATTTGTGTTCATAAATACTTAACGTAACTCCCCATTCATAATTTAGTCATCACAAGTAAGAAGCGGATGAACTGTCTCATGCTGCCGGCCAGCTTTTGTGGAGATTTGCGATGTCATGTCCAACCAGATTTGAAAGAGAATATGACAGAATAAGTAGAAAAGGGACATTTCCTCCAACTTCCTGTTAAAATAAAAGATTACTGACTACTTCAACTCAGAGTTCTCAAGAAAATAATGAAAAAGTACACTCTTTACCATACAAAATATTCCCCTGACTGTAGTCGCATTGTTAAAACCACAGGTGAAATAATGTTACCTGCGCACATGCATGTATTTAAGGATATGAGTAATAATGCATTCAAGTATCCATGCACACACACACACACACACACACACACACACACACACACACACACACACACACACACACACACACACACACACACACACACACACACACACACACACACACACACACACACACACACACACACACACACACACACACACACACACACACACACACACACACACAATCAATCTTGTGTAACGGATAGTTTGGACACACAATTCAGTCCCATTCAAAATCCTATTTTCCCTAACCCTAAACAAAACTCTGACTCCTAACCCTAAAACTAACCATAGCTCCTAACCCTAATTTTAACCCTGAAACTAATTTTAACCTTAAACCCCTTAGAAATAGCATCTGACATTGTGGGGACTAACAAAATGTCCCCAGTTGGTCAAATATTTGTTAGTTTACCATTCTTGTAGGGACTTCCAGTCCCCACAAGTATAGTTACGCACACGCACACATACACGCACACACACACACACGTCAGCACCTTGACCTGATTAAGCAATATCCCTGTTCCGCCCTCACCCCCCCTCTGGCTTAGGTCTCAGGTAAAGACCACAGGGGCAAAGTCATTGTTTTGTCTCCTCGCTAATGGTGTTAATATTTGTGTGGCCCATAAATAACATAAAAAATAGGCACATAAAAATAATGAATTAAAAGGCAATGGAAGTGGAGCACTGAGATGCATGATTACGCAGAGCAGCGACAAATGACCCATGGGGAAGGGTGGGGTTCGCAGAACAGTCATTACTCCGCACAGCGAGCATGGTCTGCCTAACACCTGTGTTTCCCTACTAACCGCTCACCCTAATTAGCCCTCACACACCCCGGGGGATCCTCCGCAACACACCACACCACACCAGGACCAGACAAGAGGGGGAGGAGAGAAGGGATGGAGCACAGAGATCGGGCTTGTTCACTTAAAAACGATACAGTAAAGCATCTGAAATCTTATGGGCATGACATGAATGACGTTTTCCAGTTTTTTTTTTTTTAGTTGGATTTGACTTTTAACTGTTAGAGTTAGAGAGATTAAGAGAAAGAGAGGGAGAGAGAGAAAGGCAGTGAGGCAGTCATGGGCTGGCTGATATCAGCAGACAGGTGAGGACATGAGATAGCTCACCTCTCTCCTGTTCACTTGCACTCACCCACTCCATGGATCGTACATGTGGTTGGATTTTTAATTTTTTATTTATAATGCTCATCACAGTTGGTGTAACGTCGTTCGTCTGTTGAATGAAGAGAGTCAGACCGAAATGCAGCGTGTAGGTTACTCATGACTTTAATGAAAGTATCGCGGTACATGAAATAACTGAACTAAATACAAAAAAACAACAGAACGGAACGTGAAACTAATTACAGCCTATCTGGTGACACTACACAGAGACAGGAACAAACACCCACAAAATACAACGCGAACTCAGGCTACCTAAATACGGTTCCCAATCCGAGACAACGAGAATCACCTGACTCCAATTGAGAATCGCCTCAGGCAGCCAAGCCTAACTAGACACACCCTTAATCATACACAATCCCAATTAATATAAACCCCAATACGAAACACAACATATAAACAAACCCATGTCACAACCTGGCCTACCCAAACCTATACCAAAAACACAAAATACAATGACCAAGGCGTGACAGTTGGTCTTTGAATTATAACGCCTGAAACTCCTCCCTCATCAACAACGATCCCATGGTGTCGCTCCTAGCAACAGCATACAGTCCAGCTTTTCCACGAAGGTGGCTCAAAGTTCCCTACTTGTTGGAAGCAAGTTATACTTCTGTAGCATATTATTTCAATGAACATTTATGCCACTAAAATGTTTTGCACGTGAGGTGGTGATGGGAGGGAGGGGATAACTGTACAGTACATCACAGTATTTCCTGTCCCTCATGCATAATTACTAGACATCAGAGCTCATCATATACAATCTACCCCAATGCTTACACTGCCTGGCTAAAACAATGATGAACTCCAAACATCAACAGCATTATCCTCACGATATGACACCGAGGAAAGTAACAAAGGTCTGGCGTGCCAACACCTGGGAACTGTCCAGGAGGGTGTAACGTTCAGAGAGTCATGTATTGTGCAGCACAAAAATAATTGCCTGTCTGGTAGAATAGGGAATTGTCTGGTAGAATAGGGAATTGTGATAGCTCTATTCGATATATTTATTTTTCCTTTATACTTTTGCCTTCACTCAATCCAGTACAGGTCTATATGATGCTTCTCCTCCTCCTTCGCCTCCATCCCAGAAGGGTCGATGTGGAGTCGATGTGATTGGGTTACAGTGCACCAGAGCATTGATCCAGCAGGGTGCCCAGGGGGTACAGTATTGATGGAGAGAGAACTGAAGGAAAAAGAGATCACACAGTGAGCCTGACCCCAATGAACTCGGGGAAGTCACTACAAGCACCTTGCCAAAGAGTAAAGAAACGGTGGAACAAAGACAAGCACTTTACTCTGAGAGAATGGAAGCGAGAGGTATTGTGATTACATGTATGTTTATCAGAGAACAGAATTCATTGTAATATATTGGATCTATGACTTAGTGTCAGATTCACCTTGCCTAGTTTATTTACTAACTTCAATAGACCATGAAACATGAGGTTACATACAGGATCTGATATTTGTATCTAATATGGTATTTTTACATGTTTTATTAAAACACTATGTTATAACAGCATTATGATTAACCCGAAAGACGCTGAGACATTTCTATGTTGCCAGAAGACAGAATGTTAGACAGTGGAATTAGTTTAGAATGTATATTTTTCCCCTCCTGAAGTATACTTTTGCAATACAGCAGCATTTCTTGAATTAAACAGAATAACAGTGTATATAATCCACTAACTTTCAAATAAAATAAAATGTTTTTCTTCTACTAGTGGCTCATTAGGCATTAATTTGCATCAATTACTGATTCAGGCACTGAATACAACTCGCAAAGACATCATTTATCACTGACTCACTGTCACTTCAATACAAATGGACTTGATTGCAATGTCCATACATCTACATTTAAATTGTGAGGAATATAGCAACATATACTGTAGGTAATTATTTCTTTGTGAGAATGAATGAGAAACATTGTCAGGGCACATTTAAGAAGAGCTATTATTTTAAATGGTTATAAAGCTTGGACTATTTTGTATAGTGATACAAACTGTCTGTTTCGAAAAGTTGAATAGTGTCTTACATTAACCTCCTGGCCTTATTCTCTCTCTCTCTCTCTCTCTTTCTCTCTCTCTCTCTCTCTCTCTCTCTCTCTCTCTCTCTCTCTCTCTCTCTCTCTCTCTCTCTCTCTCTCTCTCTCTCTCTCTCTCTCTCTCACACTCTCTCTTTCTTTCTCTCTCTCTCTCTCTCTCTCTCTCTCTCTCTCTCTCTCTCTCTCTCTCTCTCTCTCTCTCTCTCTCTCTCTCTCTCTCTCTCTCTCTCTCGCTCTCTCTCTCTGTGTGTCTTTCTCTTTCCCTCACATATACATGCAGACACACACACACAAGACTGGGTAAGCACAAAAATCTATTCATGTTGACAGACTACGTCGGTCGATCCACTCCTGATTCCTCTGCCAGGAAACGTCTGTTTGTATGTGTTCAATGTGTGTGTTTCCTGTGTGTGTGTTGTCACCAAGTAAGAGAGAGAGCCAATCCCCCTACATGCTGACTCCAAAGACAAGCATGGATCTTATTACTCTATGCCTTGGGACCACACACACACACACACACACACACACACACACACACACACACACACACACACACACACACACACACACACACACACACACACACGCACACGCACACGCACACGCACACGCACACGCACACGCACGCTCACTGTATGGTATGTGCTCTCTCTCTATATTGCTCAGCTCTGCACTTGGTGGTCAAACATATCTCTATCAAATTAATGTACTGTATGTTTTCATTTAATCGTGAAAAGTCTTTGCAGTGCAATCATGATATGATAAATGCCCAATGCCCTTTTTAATATATAATAATAATAATATATGCCATTTAGCAGACGCTTTTATCCAAAGCGACTTACAGTCATGTGTGCATACATTCTACGTATGGGTGGTCCCATACGTAGAATGTATGCACACATGACTGTAAGTCGCTTTGGATAAAAGCGTCTGCTAAATGGCATATATTATTATTATTATATATTAAAAAGGGCATTGGGCATTTATCATATCATGATTGCACTGCAAAGACTTTTTCTAATGTCGTATTTGAGACTGAATTTAATCTCTATATATAACTCCTTAATTTACTTAAATCTCGCAAGGTGGGTGGTTTGAGGTGGGATAGACAAATATAGTTTAAAAAAATATACAAGGTGTAAGAGCAAGAGAAGGAGTGTTGATGCAGAATGTCGGGGACAACAAGGGGAAACTGTGGTTTTGTTTTCTTGCTTAAGAAAACTACAACATAGTGGAATTTACACTGGACATGTCTGCTTTGATATACAGAATGCAGACGTCAATGGAAACCAAGCCCTCTGTTTGTTTTTTTTGTACATTACTGTAAAGAATATTTCCCTTTTTAGGCTCAATCCCTTTTTTTCCCTTCCCCCTTGATATTATTCTCTCATCCTTCTTCTACAGATTCTACATTTTTTCTCCTTTTCATATCCAAACGTTCACATTTAATCATCCTCTCCTCTGCTCTGCTCTCCTTGCTCTCCTCTTGGTTGGTCCGGCAGTGTTCACTGAGACAGATCTGAGGCTGCACTGGTGGTGACAGAAGTAGGCTGACCACACCGGCGCTGGCCCAATCAGTGCCGTTCTGCATAGTAATGTGTTGCAGGGGCGGGATAATGAAGTTCCCAGCCTGCCGGCTGGAAGGGTATCCTCCGGTGTGCCATGTGATTTATCTCCTCTGTCAAGAGCCAGGACAGCCAGGACTTGTCCTTCCCCATGGTCCCTGGGAACAGGAGCCAACACACTCCAGATAATAGAAGGGCTGGATTCAAAACCTGGAGCAGCCCACTGGACAGCAATTTTCACCTTACAGTACTGGCAACCCTCATGCTATAGTTGAGGGAACTATGTAAAATACAATAGGATAGGGGACCACTTTCCGTGGTGTACTACTGCAACACAGAGTATGCTATCAATTTGTCAAACAAACACTGTTCTTGTACCTTAGAGCAGGATACAGCGCACAACACAATAATGCCTGATGCTGTATATGCTCTGATGGAAATCCCAGGATGCTTGTTAAGAGAAGTTTACAACTTCACAAGTCAAACTAAGACAATTTGTCCTTTACATTTTGTTGACGTGTGTCAGTCCAGAATAAAAAATATGTTAGGCACACATGTAGTTAATCCACTTTTGGAGTACAATTTGTAATTCCGATTGATAGACCTCATTTATCATGTCTGTGTATGTCAATTTGTGTGTAGGTCTATCGCTTGCAAATAATATATTTAATAACATATTTCTGAGTGTATGTGTAATTCTGTGTATGAGTAATTTTGTGAGTATGAGTGTTCCTCTTCGCTCCACGCCAGGCCGGGCTGCCTGCGTCAGGTGTCCGAACCATGCTCCATACAGCCCTCTTGTCTCCAAGGCCTGGCTCGGTTGCTTTACATATTTTTCTCAGGCTTGACCTTGGACAAAATACTTAAATTAGCCCAATGAAGCAGATAATGAGTTCATTTAGGTAATTACGCATTCAGGTGGAATGAAAAAACTGTAAATATGCCTGAGGTGTATTCCACGTCGGCCAGACTAAATGATGAAGATGCTAAATAAAAATAATTAGCTTTTTTTCTAGACTCACTTCTAACAAGGAGCTACATGAGATCTAAGTTGAACGGACTTCTTCAGATAGCCTCAAGTTTTCTAATTAAAAACAAACGCTAGGAATGTATTTGCATATTGCAATTTTCAATCGACATGTTATGCTATTAGCTCTTAATTAGATATGAATTAAGTGTACATTGCACAAATACGAAGAACACAACAGTGTCTATAAGGTAAAGCACCAACACCAAATGTAACATTGTTCTTCTTGGAAGTGAGTGTTTGTTGTGGACATACCCTTATCACTACACAACACATTGCTATGACATGTCGATGATGGTCAACAGGAGCTTCACCTCCCGAGTGGCACAGCGGTCTAAGGCACTTGCATCGCAGTGCTAGCTGCGTCGTACAGATCCTGGTTCGATCTCAGGCTGTTTCGCAGTCGGCCGTGACCGGTAGATCCGTGCGGCGGCGCACAATTGGCCCAGCATCGTCTGGGTTAGGGGAGGTTTTGGCCGGCTGGGTTATCCTTGTCCCATTGCGCTCTAGTGATTCCCGTGGCGGGCCTGGCACAATGGACACTGTCACGGTCACCAGGTGTACGGTGTTTTCTCTGACACACTGGTGCGGCAGGCCTCCGGATTAAGCGAGCATTGTGACAAGAAGCGGTGCGGCTTGGCAGGGTCGTGTTTCGGGGTTCGCACGGCTCTCGGCCTTCACCTCTCCCGAGTCCATACGGCAGTTGCAGCGATGGGACAACTAAAAATTTGATATCACAAAATTGGGGAGAGAAAGGGATAAAATATATATATTTTTTAAACTAACAAAAAAAACAGAAGCTTCACACATCGCCCATGCACGCTGCATTGGTACAGTCACAGTGTGCCATTCAACTGACAATGAACATGACCCTCAATTTTAAAACGTTCCCGCCACTCTTGCCGTTTCTACTGACATCCCCCAAACAAATAAAAACTGACTCCCGGAGAATGAGTGCACAACTAGTAAATAGTCTTGCTTGTACACAAAACATTAAAAGGACACCTTCTCTTTCTAATAACAGACTGACCAGGTGAATGCAGGTGAAAGCTATGATCCCTTATTGATCACTTGTTAATTTGACTTCAGTCAGTGTAGATGAAGGGGAGAAGATGGGTTAAAGAATGATTTTTAAGGCATGAGACAATTGAGAGGTTGTGTATGTGTGCAATTCAGAGGGTGAACGGGCAAGACAAAAGTGCCTTTGAATGGGTATGGTAGTAGGTGCCAGGCGCACTGGTTTGTGTCAAGAACTGCAACGCTGCTTGGTTTTTCAAGCTCAACAGTTTCCTGTGTGTATCATGAATGCTCCCAAAGGGCATGCAGCCAACTTGACACAACTGTGGGAAGTTTGAGTCAAAATGGGCCAGCATCCCTGCGGAACGCTTAAGACACCGAGTCCATGTCACGATGAATTGAGGCTGTTCTGAGGGCAAAATGTTTTGTACACTCAGTATACAAGTACATGTCAGTCAGGTGGCTAGCTGCCCGCAACAGGCCTCTATCACAGTAACGTTGAAGGGCCGAGGCTCGTATGACTTAGCAACCAGACGGATGGAGTAAGAAGCTAACGTTAAACAGAGACTAACTCAGCAGGAGCAAAATATAAGCTACTAAGTTCTCATAATAACTGCTTTACAGAGAGTAGGCTACTGAGACAGACAGTGATGTGGTGCTCAGTGGTGAGGCTGAGGAAGGCTGCAATGCACGCAGAAGAAAGCAGAGGACACCGAGAGAGAGAGGAAGCAAGCAGAGAGAGGTTTGTACAGTGTTCCAAAACTTGGGGTCGGGGCCAAGTGGGGTCCACTGAGAAAATCTTTACTAATCTTTTCAAACAAGTTAGGAACTTTAAAAAGGAAGATATGTTTGAATATGAACATCTCCACATGCCCTATATTCCCTATAGGCCTAAGTTTACATTAAAATGCAATCCGAAGGCAAACAATACAGTTAAAAAAAATGTCTTGTCTCGATCGCCAATGGCGTTTATAGTTTACCGGTTATCCACCTTTTTTTTACCACTGGAGTACATCACTTATATTATTACAGAATCATAAGTAATATTCTGATAATTCATGTGAAATCAAATCAAATTCAATTGTATTGGTCACATACTGTCACGTTCTGACCTTAGTTATTTTATTTATGTCTTTGTTTTTGTATGGTCAGGGCGTGAGTTGGGTGGGTTGTCTATGTTCCGTTTTCTATGTTGTGTTTACGTTTGGCCTGGTATGGTTCTCAATCAGAGGCAGGTGTCGTTAGTTGTCTCTGATTGAGAATCATACTTAGGTAGCCTTTTCCCACTTGTGTTTCGTGGGTGTTTATTCTCTGTTCTGTGTTTTATTCACCGTTCAGGACTGCTCGTTTGTCGTTTTATTGTTTTTGTTTCAGTGTTCACTATTCGTATTAAAAATAATCAAGATGAACACTTACCACGCTGCGCTTTGGTCCTCTCCTTGATACGACGACCATTACAGAAACACCCACCACAACCGGACCAAGCAGCGTGGTACCAAGGAGCAGCAGGTTCAAGACTCCTGGACTTGGGAGGAGATCTTGGATGGCAAGGGACCCTGGGTACAGCCAGAAGAATATCGCCACCACAAGGCAGAGCTGGCGGCGTTATGAGGAGGCAGCACGGCAGCGCGGCTGGAAGCCCGAGAGGCAGCCCCAAAAATGTCTTGGGGGCGGCACACGGGGAGTGTGGCTAAGTCAGGTAGGAGAACTGAGCCAACTCCCCGTGCTTAACGTGGAGGGAGAGGGACCGGGCAGGCACCGTGTTATGCAGTGAGGCGCACGGTGTCCCCGGTGCGCAGGCATAGCCCGGTGCGATACATAGCAGCGCCTCGTATCGGCCGGGCTAGAGTGGGCGTCGAGCCAGGTGCCATGAAGCCGGCTCAGCGCATCTGGTCTCCAGTGCGTCTCCTCGAGCGGGGTACATGGCACCAGCCTTACGCATGGTGTCCCTGGTTCGCCAGCACAGTCCAGTGCGGGCTATTCCACCTTGCCGCACTGGCCTGGCTATGGGGAGCATTCAACCAGGTAAGGTTGGGCAGGCTCGGTGCTCGAGAGCTCCAGTGCGCCTTCACGGTCCGGTCTATCCGGTGCCACCTCCATGCACCAGCCCTCCGGTGGCAGCCCCCCGCACCAGGCTGTCTCTCCGTCTCCTTCCTACAGGTGCTCCCGCCTGCTCAGCGCTGCCAGAGCCTTCCTCCTGCGCAGCGCTGCCAGAGTCTCCCGTCTGTCCTGAGCTGCCAGAGTCTCCCATCTATCCTGAGCTGCCAGAGTCTCCCGTCTGTCCTGAGCTGCCAGAGTCTCCCGTCTGTCCTGTGCTGCCAGTCTCCCGTCTGTCCTGAGCTGCCAGAGTCTCCCGTCTGTCCTGAGCTGCCAGAGTCTCCCGTCTGTCCTGAGCTGCCAGGGTCTCCTGTCTGTCCTGAGCTGCCAGGGTCTCCCGTCTGTCCTGAGCTGCCAGAGTCGCCCGTTTGTCCTGAACTGTCAGAGCCGTCAGTCAGCCAGGAGCTGCCAGAGCCGTCAGTCAGCCAGGATTTTCCAGAGCCTTCAGTCATCCAGGAACTGCCAGAGCCATCCGTCAGCCAGGAACTGCCAGAATTGCCCTTCACTCTGGAGCTGCCTGAGTCTCCCGCCTGTCCGGTGCTGCCGGAATCTTCCGTCCGTCCGGTGCTGTCGGAATCTCCCGTCCATTTGGGACCCGTGGCTTGGGTTCCCTGTCCGAGGTCGGCGGCGAGGGTCGCCACGTTAAAGAGGCCACGGAGGCGGGTATAGAGGCAGAGAAGGACTATGGTGGAGTGGGGTCCACGTCCCACGCCAGAGCCAACACCGCGGACAGATACCCACCCAGACCCTCCCCTATAGGTTTAGGGTTTGCAGCTGGAGTCCGCACCATTGGGGAAGGGGGTACTGTCACGTTCTGACCTTAGTTCTTTTATTTATGTCTTTGTTTTAGTATGGTCAGGGTGTGATTTGGGTGGGTTGTGTATGTTCTGTTTTCTATGTTGTGTTTGCGTTTCACCTGGTATGGTTCTCAATCATAGGCAGGTGTCGTTAGTTGTCTTAGATTGAGAATCATACTTAGGTAGCCTTTTCCCACTTGTGTTTCGTGGGTGTTTATTTTCTGTTCTGTGTTTTATTTCACCGTTCAGGACTGTTCGTTTGTCATTTTATTGTTTTTGTTTCAGTGTTCACTATTCGTATTAAAAATAATCAAAATAATCAAGATTAACACTTACCACGCTGGTCCTCTCCTTCACACGACAACCGTTACACATACATAGATATTTAGCAGATGTTATTGCTGGTGTATCAAAAGTATATCCATATGAAATGAGTAAAGCAGTATGTAAACAATATTAAAGTGTTCCTTTATTACAGTGACCAGTTATTCCGTGTCTATGTATATAGGGCACAAGCCTCTAAGGTGCAGGGCAGAGTAACTGGTTGGTAGCTGGCTAGTGATGGCTATTTATCAGTCTGATGGCCTTGAGATTTAAGCTGTTTTTCAGTCTCAATGCCCCAGCTTTGATCCACCTGTACTGACCTTGCCTTCTGAATGATAGCGGGGTGAACAGGCTGTGGCTTGGGTTGTTGTTGTCCTTGATAATACCGCAGCACCGTCTGGAGAGCCCTGCAGTTGTGGGAGGTGCAGTTGCCATACCAGGTGGTGATACAGCCCGACAGGATGTTCTCAATTCTGCGTCTGTAAAGTTTGTGAGGGTCTTAGGGGCCAAGACAGCCTCCTATCTGTGTGGGTGGACCATTTTAGATCGTCAGGGATGTGTACGCTGAGGAACTTGAAGCTTTCCACATTCCCCACTGTGGTCCTGTCAATGTGCATAGGGGCGTTCTCCCTCTACTTTTTCCAGAAGTCCTTGATCAGCTCCTTTGTTTTGTTGAATTTGAGGGAGAGGTTATTTTCCTGGAACCACTCCGCCAGGGCCCTCACCTCCTCCCTGTAGGCTGTCTTGTCATTGCTGGTAATCAGGCCGACTATGGTTGTGTCGTCTGCAAACTTGATGATTGAGATGGAGGTGTGTGTGGCCACGCAGACATGGGTGAACAGGGAGTACAGGAGGGGAATGAGTACGCACCCTTGTGGGCCCCTGTGTTGAGGATCAGTGAAGTGGAGTAGTTGTTTCCTACCTTCACCACCTTGGTCCGGCCCGTCAGGAATTCTAGGACCAAATTGCACAGGGTGGTGTTTAGTCATTTGGGTACAGGAAAAATGGTGAACATCTTGAAGCTAGTGGGGACTGCAGACTGGGATAGGCAGAGATTGAATATATCTTTAAACGCTCCAACCAGCTGGTCTGCACGTGCTCTGAGGACACGGCTAGGGATGCCGTCTGGGCAGGCAGCCTTGCGAGGGTTAACACACTTAAATACCTTACTGACGTCCATAGAGATCGAGAGCACACAGTCCTTGTGTTATCCTCAAATGGGGCAAAAAATGTGTTTAGCTTATATGGGAGCAAGTCTTTGGTGACCGCGACGTGGCTGGTTTTCCCTTTGTAATCCATGATTGTCTGTAGACCCTGCCACATAAGTCTTGTCTCTGAGCCGTTGAATTGTGACTCCAGTTTGTCTCTATACTGACGTTTTGCCCGTTTGATTACCTTACGGAGGGAATAACTGCACTGTTTGTATTCGACCATATTCCGAGTCACCTTGCCATGGTTAAATGCGGTAGTATGTGCTTTCAGTTTAGCGTGATAATACAAACATCTGTGTGCTCCATTGATGTATGTTTGTGCGGGGCATGATTAGTAATGCCTAGGAATACAAATGTGAACACTACGCCATTTGAGAAAACAGCTATCTATGTAAATAGTTGATGATTTTATGCAATTCATTATTACAACTGACTGAACAGTAACAGATGCTACATGTCAGTATGAGTCAGTTCTCATATTTCTCCCATTTCAAGGGTATACCATTGCAATTGCATAACTAATAGGCTATGTGTTTGTAGATTTAGGTTATAATGACTGGGATCATTTTTGCATATTTTTTGTTGTTTAACAAATTGCATGTAAAAGTTTTAATTTGATAAGAAATGCATTAAATGAGCTTCAACATTCCCAAAAATTCCTGGGGGGGGAGATTCCAGACCTCACTAACAGTTGGACTGCAGAGTGAAGGAAAAGCATCCAACAAGTGCTCAGTATATCTGGGAACTCCTTCAAGACTGTTGGAAAAGCATTCCATGTGAAGCTGGTTGAGAGGATGCCAAGAGTGTGCAAAGATGTCATCAAGGCAAAGGTTGGCTACTTTGAAGAATCTAAAATCTAAAATATATTTAGATTTTTTTTAAACACTTTTTTGGTTACCTCCTGATTCCATATGTGTTATTTCATAATTTTGATGTCTTTAATTTTATTCTACAATGTTGAAAATAGTAAAAATAAAGAAAAATGATTTAGTATATGTAAAGACAAGATTTAATCAAAATGAGTCTGAAGGGTGACAATATTAGCCTCAACACACCCCTATAATTCACATCATTTGTGAATGAGGCCCAGCATATGTAAAAAAACAATACCTTTTTTTCTGCAACTTTTTAAAATAATAGTCACACACCTAATGTAGCCTAGCCCATAGGCCTATATGTTTTAATAAGGTTTGTATCTCAACTAAAATGGCCAAATAACTTCTTAAAATTTAGCACATTAATCCACTTTACAAGGGGTGTAGAGCATAAACAGTGCGTGAGTTTCAAGTTTGGGGAATAACATTTTCATCATAAAATGTACCTTTATAATAAAAGCATTACAGTACATGCATAATTGCATTTGCGGTAACTTTTGATAGTGGTGTTTTCTGCTAATGGAACATTTGCTCTTTTAACCTACTACCATATGCACATTGCTGCGCTTATAATGTGAAAAAAATGAACTAATCGTTTATCAACAATTTAAGCTAAACTTTTTGGGAGGCTAACGGTTGTATTAATTTGGGATCTATCTCATACCACAACTGACCAAGACTATGTTTTGAATATTTATTTCTCGCACAGAATAGAATAGGTTGACCTTTGTACTATGTGGATAGTACATTGACAAAGGCTAGTGCTTTTGTTGTTCGTTATGGCTACTCATATTGTTGGCCGACGAAAAGTAAATGTGGACAGTTCTTCCAATATCTTCAATATGCACTCGGAACTGGATAAGGACGCACGCAATTGCATCCCCTATGTGTCTGTCTTCACTTGTAGCCTGTGAGAAAGACCCAATTCCAGGTATTATCAAGTGCTTGTCAAATTGTGAAGGATTGACTGATGTAGTGTGTACAGATTGCAGAAAAAAAACAAAGCAGAGCTCGTGCCTTTCAAGCAAATTTTTTCAAATCATCATTAGAGTCGCATCATCAAAACATTTTATTAATAATAACTAAAGTTACATTATTAATATCTCAAAATTAAGCATATAAAGAATAGCTATTTTTTTGTTAACCGTTCAACACAGAATAGCCGCATGTACGCACTCTCTCAAATCATTTGGAGAAAATATCCTTTCTATTTTATTCAGCTTTCTTCAATTGTATTCTTTATACTTCAACATTTTGCGATGGAATTCGAAGCAAATCTTGTGTGCAAAATGAACTAGTGTAGCTCACATCCATTTGGCATAGCCAGATCAGGACCTAACATAAGGACCACTCAGAGTATGTTATTCTGTTCTTCTGAAATATATTACATGTTCTTCATATCATGCTTGTTTAGACCTGTCTGAAATACATAAATAACGGATTTATGTTCCAAAGGTCTGCATCAGTGTGGAAGCCAGGAGATGCTAAATGTGTTTATTTTAAGTAACCAAAACATTAACCAAAAGTTATTTGCTTAACAATAACCAGCTGATGAAAATTTGTGACCACCACAGCCCTATTCACATACACTACATACGCACGCACGCACGCACGCAGGCACGCACACACGCACGCACGCACGCACGCACGCACGCACGCACGCACGCACACACACACACACACACACACACACACACACACACACACACACACACACACACACACATACCGACACAACATAAACACACATACTGTACATATACATTACACACACACACATAATTTGCACTCATCCTTTGCTGCTGCCACTCTGTTCTTTATTTTACTCTTGTTATTATCTATCCTGATGCCTAGTTGCTTTACCCTGCCTTCATGTACACATCAACCTCAAATACCTCATGCCTCTGCACATTGATCTGGTACTGGTACTCAGGTGATATACAGTGCCTTCAGAAAGTATTCAAAACACTTTTTACACATTTTGTTGTGTTGCAACCTTAATTTAAAATGAATAAAATGACATTATTTTGGTCACTGGCCTACACACAATACCCCATAATCGAGTCGAATTATGTTTTTCAAAAAGTGTACAAATTAATTACAAATAAAAAGCTGACATGTCTTCAGTCATGTTATTGGCAAGCCTAAATAAGTTCAAGAGTAAAAATGTGCTTAACACGTCATATAACAAGTAGCATGCACTCTCTGTGTGCAATAATCGTGTTTAACATGATTTTTGAATGACTACTGTACCTCATCTCTCACCTTTCAGTAGAACAATAACCTAAAACACAAGACCAAATCTGCGCTGGTGTTGCTTATCAAGAAGACAGTGACTTTTATGACTTAAATCTACTTGAAAATCTATGGCAAGACCTGAAAATGGTTGTCTAGCCATAATCAACAACCAATTTGACAGAGCTTGAAGATTTATAAAAAAAAATAAGTAATAGGCTAAGGTTGCACAATCCAGGTGTGGACAGCTCTTAGAGACTTACCCAGAAAGACTGCAATCGCTGCCAAAGGTGATTCTTCAAATTATTGATTCAGAGGTGTGCATATTTATGTAAATTAGATATTCTGTATTTCATTCTCCATAAATGTCTAAAAATCTCTAAAAACAGGTTTTCACTTTGACATTATGGGGTATTGCGTGTAGATTGGTAGAAAAATACATATTTTGAATTCAGGCTAACACAGCAAATTGTGGAATAAGTCAAGGGTTATGAATACTTTCTGAAGGCACTGTAGCTCCATTCTTGTGTATTATATTTAAGTCCTCTCGTGTTACTATTTTGATTTGATCATTTGATTTGATTTGACAAGTTCAAACAGCCACGTAACGTTTAAAAGCTTCCATTCCTTATTTCCTTGTTTTACTTGTTTGGAGAATAGTGGTTACGCGTCTGTTCACAGACAGATTTACTACATTTTTTCATATGAATAACAATCGTCCTGTATCTCTCTCACCTCTCTCACTGATCGACTCTCAGCTAATTCATACAATGAACCAACACTAGCTGTTCTCATAAACTCAATTGGAAAGAGAGCATCGACCTCATTTAAAGAGAAAATGAGTTTAATATCAAGGAATGTATTATCTCTCCTGTTCAGTACTATCTAAAAAAAAACTACAATTGCACTAGTAACAGTACAATGCTTAAATGAATCATTCAAGCACTCTCTACTTTAAGTGCCAACATTTTGTCACTCGCGACAATCGTCAATGAAGTAAATTTAGCAGTATGGTAAATATTTCTATTGAATCATTGTCAGGCATTGGTGACAGCATGAGGGGCATGGAAAATGTTTATTTGTCAGTGTAACAATTGGACCATGTACTACCCAGGCTATTCTCTGCTGCCTTTTATTAGGAAGCGTTAACAAGTTGCTGTGCGGGCAGGCGGAGGATAAGTACACAGTAATTGACTCCTGCCCTCTCTTATTGTGTTAGAGGCCTAATAAAAGCGTTCTGCTTTCACAGGCGTTACAGACTCACAACGGGCCCTTCTCATTTGTCATCAGTGCTGCTCGCAACAAGCGAACGCCCTGGCAGCTGAACCTGTGCTTTATGATACTGTACTCTGTACTCTGGTAATGTGTGTGTGTGTGTGTCGCATACCTCTCCCATCTCCCGTCTCCCATCTTTCCCTCCAACTGGCGTCTACCACGGTAGCGTGGCGGAGTGCTGCTAGTTCTCGAAGCTGGCTTGTGTCTGGGCAGGCTCCTTGGAAACAGGCTAGGGTGACAGCGTCAGCTTGACTCTCCTAATGAATGTCTCACTTCCTCTGGCAGTCTCCCCTTGCAGCGCTGAAGGCAGGCCCCACATCTCACCGGTCGACAGCTAGTGCCATCATCGGTGTGACCTAGCAGCCTCCAAACGTAGCCTGCAGACCCAGTGTCACTTTGGCTTTGGCAGGGGCCAGGGGATTGGGGGTAATGTCAGTTCGCTGTGAAGGGTAAACAGATTAATAGAAGCTAATGAGAGTGAGTGGAGCAGCATGGTCGATACGGACGGCGCGCTTGGGAGATGTAATGCTGCTGTTAGCAAGACAACGCTGCCTCACTCTCTCACTTGTACGCTAAGGGAATTGTCCTGGAATTTACAGTTTATAGTACCATGTATATTCCCTGAGGAAATATGCTACAGTTAAATTCCTAATAAGTGATATACAGTAACAAAGCCACAAGAGGATTATACTCTATACTCTTCTATGCTGTACTATACTACTCACTCAATGAAATGTTGTTTTGCCCATACCATAAATGCAGTGATTACATGATGATTTGTTTTTAAAGCCATTAAAGGACATGAAATAACACCATTTATTAGCTACCTTAAGAGTAATACAAGCATTTATAGGCATATACCTCATTTCATGGAGCAAGACAGTGTATCAATGCATGTTACATTCATTTGTGACATATAATTCCGAATATGATATAATTTCTGGCCTAATGAAGCTGAAAGCTGAGCCCCATTGTCAGCTGTGACAAATGGCTATATCAATGTCCACTGATGACTCAGGGGGCCAGTCAGTCAATGGCTCAGACACTGACTCACCACTGGCAATAAATGAAATGAGTGTAATCACTGGCCAAGCAACCAGTGACAGTGTCTGTCTATGCTCTGCATTTCCTCTAATAGTGCTCCAGGGACAAATTATGCATTGATGATCCAGCCAGCTGGCCACAATGCTCTGTTTTATTTTGTTGCTCTTCAAAGTCATCTTTGAATGATGGTTGTCTGTGTTTCGTGATACTTACATCTACAATACCTTAGACTGCAATGATGGAACCATGTGGTTTAATGCTGTATTCTTACCAGAATGTCTAAGTGTCTTTGGAAGTGGCCTGGGTCCACTGTTACTCCCCAGTAGTTTGTGTCCTCTATGATCAGAGATCAGAGTAGGAGTAGCAGTAGCAGCTGTTTCAGTGGGTCAGTGAAGGGCTTTCACTCTACCCTCCTGGGACAACACAATCCACAGCCTCCGTGGGCCAGATATGAACCGCCCTTTTCTTTTCTATTTGATTGTTATTCTCATGTCGTCTCTCTCTCTCTCTCCCTGACCTCTTTCTCCCTTTTTCACTCAATGTCTTCACCTTTTCTGCTTTTCTTTACCCTGTTAGAGACACCAGTTCCCATTTGGGAACGCGCCCCCACCCCCCCCCAGCTGGAATGTGGTGCAGGGAACGCAAGAAATATTCCTAAAAATATTTAACCTCCACACATTAACAAGTAAAATAGATCAAATGAAAGATAAACAGGTTGTTTATCTAGCCAGCAAGTCAGATTTCTAAAATGTTTTACGGCGAAAACATAGCACATATTTATGTCAAACCACCACCGCAGACATAGCTCATTAGCATAGCCAAGTAGGAAAAAATATGCAATCAACAAACGCAGGATTAAAAAAAAAATCATTTCACTAACCTTTTGAAATCTTCATCAGATGACAGTAATATAACATGTTACACAGTACATTCATTCTTTTCAATAATATGCTATATATATCCATAAATCTCTGTTTACAATTACGCATCGTTCAAAAAATGCTACTAAAATGTCCTGAGAAATGAAATAGCCCCGGCAGATAACGTCAGCTAACAAGGAATACACATCATAAACTTTGACTAAATATGCATGTTTTACATATGTATAGCAAGATACACTTCTTCTAAATGCAATTGCTGTGTTACATTTAATTTTAACGTTACATTTTGCGTTCACTAGACTATAATAGGGAGTCGGCGCTCCCACAGTAGCATAATGACTCCTCTATCTTGGAGTCGACAGAAACCCAAACTTAATGCATTAAATATTCCCTTACCTTTGTTGTTCTTCCATCAAACAACCTGGAAGGGATTATACTTACCAAACCAGCGTTTAGTTTTCAAGTCTGCGTCTTTCGGTTCTCAAAATACCCACGTTTCGGTCGAAATTTACGCAAAATTGAAGTGGTTGCGCACCAAAACGTTGAAATTATATATTATATGTCTAGTTAACTTGTCGAACTAACTTCATAATCAAGCTTTAACATGTTATAAAGGTGTACAGCAATTTTGAGAACAAACAGAAACACAGGCACCGTTCAATCGATCTTGGAAGAAAGAGAGGACTTGACCACTGCGCACAGAAAAGTGACAGGTGTTTTTGAGTGACTGGGAGCTTACCGCGTGCTCAAACTCTCGCGAGCGGGCGATTCTCACAATGACAGGCCCCATTGAAAGCTGAGATCACGCTGAACACGTGGAGACTGTTCCTGGAGCTGTAACTGTTTGGGAAGGGTGTTTGCGATGACGTCAAAGGTGGCCCAACTTTTCAGATGAGAAGAGATAGTTTGGGAGAATGCATATTTTGAGAGTTCTGCTTTACATAGAGACACAATTTAAACGGTTTTAAAAGCTTTAGAGTGTTTTCTATTCAATAATATATATATATATTTTTTTGCATATATTAGCAAATTTTGACAAAAAATAATTATGTTTACTATGGGCACGCAATTACTCCAGCGGGGGCAGTAGACAGCCCTATCCCTAAAAGGGTACTACGTCCCTTTTCTGAGGATATTAATCGTTCTCTCTCCTCGCCCCCATTCTTTCAGGGTGAACCTACATACGCTGACTGAAGACAGTAATCAAGTCACCTATAATCAGAGGGGATCCCTCACAGACACCCCCATCCAACATCGGACATAGTGTCTCCACCTAATTTGTCCCACCGTTCCTCATTCACCAGAGAGTGAACACACATCAACGACAGACATACATCATAATGTGAGTCTCTCTACCAGCATCAGGGTGGGGTGTCTGTGTGAGTAGATTGGGCTTAGGATCACAGCTCCCACATCCATCCCCCCACAACAATCCACTACTCCAAAAGTATTGTGTGAGAAAGATACAGAGGCAGAAATATCATACCCCCAAGACATGCTAACCTCTCACCAACACAATAACAGGGGAGGTTAGCATTTTGGGGGGGTATGATTCATAAAGTATTACCCATAATCATGGCAGCAGCCACATTAATGTAAAGTGTTTAGAAATATTATGTTGTTATTTACAATAAAAGTGACTCCAAAGTGAAACAATACATTATTTACCATTAATTTCCATTCGGCACAAAATTATCTGAAACACAACCAAAACAAAGATCAAATGCATCCAACAAATGTGTAGAGTCACAGGCTTGATGTAGTCAAGTCATGCTATGAATATGGGACCAAATACTTAACTTTTGGCTACTTTAATAGAAAAATAATTGAATTTGTCCCAATATTTTGGGATGTATCAGTGTCCCAATACTTTTGGAGGTCACTGTAGCTACCCAGCCCCTCAACCCCACCAGATTCCTACCCAGCCACACAGCGGACTATCATTCTCCTTTGAGAGGCTGAGAGTGAGAGGAAATTAGGAAAGGGTTTATAATCTGTCTCACAAGAGGCATGCATCTGGGAATGTGGATACTGAGATGAAGACCCTGTGTGACAGTAATGTTGATCCTTCATATTGCCCCCTGGATCCCTCTCCCACTATCCCCTGTCCCCCTCCCTATCCCCTGTCTCCTTACCCAACTGTGGCCCCTCACTGGTCCCAAACAGAAAGGGCGTGACAGTGACATGGCGAACTAGGGTCGCAACCTCACGTCCCCCATCATTAGAGGGTAGAGATGGGCAGGGACTTCCTGTTGATGTGGTGGCCAGGGAGGCCACCACACCAGCCAGGCCCCGTCCACCCCCGCCCCCTCCCTTGCCACCCCCTGTACACACACCCCTGCAGAGATGGCCACTAATTGCCACCTTCACTGCCAGTGTGGGTGTGGAGGGAATGTCAGAGCACTGCACCGGCGCAGGAAAGCCACAGTACTCCGTTCACAGGGGGACCCTGAGGGAGGGAGCCTTATGTGAGCCACTAGACTCTAGCACTCGTTGGCCTCATTGGTCTGCAGGTTTGGAATTATTCTGCTGTGCTTAATTGATCAATTAAAGAAGTTAATTGGCTAGAGAGTCTCTCACCTGGTTTCTCAGGTCTACAAATGACAGAAACCAGTCAAAACTGAAGGCTATGGAGAAGAGGAGATGTATAATGAGTGTTTTTACATTGATGTTAAATTTGATTATTTGCACTGCATTCATCGTGCAGCCTTGCTAACATTGATGCTGTGAGGCTATGTGTATGTATAGTAGCTATGTGGACTTGAGTCATGTGACATTTTGAGAGTTGACTTGGCAAAAATAAAAAACACTTGACAGTCTTTGACTTGAGCATCTATGACTTGGGAGTTGACTTGGACTCGAGCTGTAACACTAGAGACTAGAGAGATTTGGATTTCCCCCTCCTGAAAGAGCCACACTACCTTCCTCTCCTGTTGAATTAGGTTATTACACCCTGCACATACATTCTTGGCAATTTTGTTTCTCAAAGCAGAGAATCGCATTGGGTTGTATGGGAAATTACTGTTAAAACTTGACTTGAATCCCGCAAATGGGATTGATATTACAAAAGCCAGTGAAAGTGCAGGGCACGAAATTCAAAACAACAAAAATATCATTATTAAAATTCATCAAACATATAAGTATTTTACACAATTTTAATGATAAACGTTTGTTAATCCCACCAGAGTGTCTGATTTCAAAAAGGCTTTACGAAAGCACACCAAACTACAGATTATGTTAGGTCTGCACCTAGACACAGAAAAATACAGCCATTTTTCAAGCCAAAGAGAGGAGTCACAAAAAGCAGAAATAGAGATAAAATGAATCACTAACCTTTGATGATCTTCATCAGATGACACTCATAGGACTTCATGTTACACAATACATGTATGTTTTGTTCGATCATATTTATATACAAACATCTGAGTTTACATTGGCGCGTTATGTTTAGTAGTTCCAAAACATCCGGTGATTTTGCAGAGAGCCACACAATTTACAGAAATACTCATAATAAACATTGCTAAAAGATACATCTATTATGCATGGAATTATAGATACACTTCTTAATGCAACCGCTGAGTCACATTTTTTAAAATCTTTACCGAAAAAGCACACCATGCAATAATCTGAGTACAGCGCTCAGACAACAAATCAAGCCATACAGATATCCACCATGTTGTGAAGTCAACAGAAGTCAGAAATAACACTATAAATATTCACTTACCTTTGATGATCTTCATTAGAATGCACTCCCAGGAATCCCAGTTTCAGAATAAATGTTTGATTTGTTTGATAAAGTGCATCATTTATGTCCAAATACCTCCTTTTTGTTCGCGCGGTTAGCCCAGTAATTCAAATTCATGACGCGCAGGCCAGACGAAAAGACAAAAAGTTCTGTTACAGTCTGTAGAAACATGTCAAACGAAGTATAGAATCAATCTTTAGGATGTTTTTAACATGAATCTTCAATAATGTTCCAACTGGAGAATTCCTTTGTCTGTAGAATTGCAATGGAATGCAAGCTAACTCTCACGTGAACGCGCGTGGTCAGCTCATGCCACTCTGGCAGGCCTCTGACTCATTCAGCTCCCATTCCCCCCTCCTTCACAGTAGAAGAATCAAACAAGGTTCTAAAGACTGTTGACATCTAGTGGAAGCCTGGGACCCTTAGAAAGTGCAATATGACCCCATAGACACTGTGTATTTGATAGGCAATGAGTTGAAAACTACAAACCTCAGATTTCCCACTTACTGGCTGGATTTTTTCTCAGGTTTTTGCCTGCCATATGAGTTCTGTTATACTCACAGACATCATTCAAACAGTTTTAGAAGCTTCAGAGTGTTTTCTATCCAGATCTACTAATAATATGCATATATTAGCAACTGGGCCTGAGTAGCATACAGTTTACTCTGAGCACGTTATTCATCCAAGCTACTCCATACTGCCCCCAGCAATAATAAGTTAAATTCTGTTAGGTCCAAATTTCCACAAAGTCAATTTAATTTATTGTGTTATAGGTTCCATGATGCTTGTATCTAAACCAGGGGTGTCAAACATATGGCCCGAGGGCCAGATTGTGGTTTGAGTTTAAAAAAATAATACAAGTAATGTACTTTAAAATAACTGAAACCAAATCGAAACTGTAGAAATTACAATGGGTGTACATTTATACAATTTCTTTACCATGTCCAGCTCGCGAATAGTCACTGAAATTAAAGATAGACAGTCAGGGAGTACCTACAATTCCCCAAAACCACGGACAGAGGACCTCGTTAAAGATTCTGTTCTGCCTAGCGCAGATAATTTATTTCATGATCTGTGAAGTTTATTATGTAGGCCTACAGTATGTACTGTACTGTACTGGTAAGCCAACTGTAAGGAAAACAGAACATATTACCTGAATTTAAAAATATACTCTAAATATATAAAACACTTAACCATTGACTTGAGGACTCAAAACCCAAAATTTGGGACTTTTGACTTGACTTGAGCTGAGCTCTGGAATGTGACATAATACTTGACCATTATTACTTGGGACTTCACTCAAGATTCAAGGTTAAGAATCAAGACTTTCTTAGGACTTGCTCAATTGTGACTTGGTCCCATCTCTCTGATGTGCAGTAGTTATCTAGTTATCTAAAGAAAAATGTCATGGCCAACACCAAGTCTCCGTCCTCCAATACAATTACATTGAGTGTATAAAACACTAACAACTCCTCATTTTGAGTAGCATCCCCTTTTGCCATCAAACAACCTCAATTTGTCAGGGCATGGATTCTACAAGGTTTCAAAAGCATTTCACAGGGATACTGGCCTGTGTTGACTCCAATACTTCCCACAGTGGATGTCCTTTGAGTGGTGGGTCATTCTTGATACAAACGGGAAACGGTTGAACTTGAAAAACCCAGCAGTGATGCAGTTCTTGACACACTCAAAGCAGTACAACCTGGTACCTAGTACCATATACGCTCAATGACACCTACATCTTTTGTCTTGCCCATTAACCCTCTGAATGGCACACATACACAATCCATGTCTCAATTGTCTAAAGGCTTAAAAATCATGATCTATCCTGCATCCTCCCCTTCATCTACACTGATTGACGTAGATTTAACAAGTGACATCAATAAGGGATCATAGCTTTCACCGGGATTCACCTGGTCAAACTATGTCATGGAAAGAGTTCCTAATGTTTTGTACACTCAGTGCATATTAGAGACACTTTGCATTCTTTGCCAAGCAGATAAATAAGAGGCCTATTAAAGTGTGGCTTTTTTTATGGTGGCGAGTGAGTTTTATGTTTGAAATATTTTTATAAGCTCTCTTCCACTCTTTTATTGACTACTCATGCCATCTGGAGCCTTATAGCTGTGAGGTGTTTTGTCTAGTTGAAGCATTTTGTCAGTGTGTTTCTCACTACTGTTCACAAACATAATATACAGTTGGGGACCGTGGGGTAAGTTGTGCCAAAGGGTTAGTTGAACCACCCCTTGTTTCTCGAAAACCATCCAGAAAAGGGAATCATGTGAGAAAATATTTAGGAAGAGGTTATCATTTCATGGAGTCTGTGAAGGAAGAAACCACATGGAAAAAGTGGTAAGCAAGTTAGGTCCAAATTTCCACAAAGTCAATTTAATTTATTGTGTTATAGGTTCCATGATGCTTGTATCTAAACCAGGGGTGTCAAACATATGGCCCGAGGGCCAGATTGTGGTTTGAGTTTTAAAAAATAATACAAGTAATGTACTTTAAAATAACTGAAACCAAATCGAAACTGTAGAAATTACAATGGGTGTACATTTATACAATTTCTTTACCATGTCCAGCTCGCGAATAGTCACTGAAATTAAAGATAGACAGTCAGGGAGTACCTACAATTCCCCAAAACCACGGACAGAGGACCTCGTTAAAGATTCAGGGCTGTGAAACAAATTCGATTGACACCCCTGACAAAAGTAGATTGATTTAAGTCTGTTTCATACAGTCTGTTTCATATGTTGGGACTCTATAAGCTGCAATATGAGGTCTTAAACCAAGCATGAATGTGCATCCTTATAGCTGTGTGGGTTAATGTATTCAAAATGGTTCTTTGTGATAAATTGTGCCATTTGGCCAGGGGCAAGTTGAGCCAATGACTAATCAATATTCCCTGCTGGATTGCAGGCATTGGGCCACTTAGTTTGGTTGTTTTATTTAAAAAGAGCAAGGTTGGCCTCCCTAATGGTGCAGCGGCCTACGATACTGCATCACAGTGCTTGAGGCATCACTACAAACCCCGGTTTGATCCCAGGCTGTGTCATAACCAGCAGTGACCGGGAGTCCCATAGGGCAGCACCCAATTGGCCCACCATTGTCTGGATTACGGGAGGGTTTGAATAAGGGGACTTTACTTGGCTCATCACGCTCTAGCGACTCCTTGTGGCGGCCCGGGCGCCTGCAGGCTGACCCCCGGTCGTCAGTTGAACGGTGTTTCCTCCATTTGTGCAGCTGGCTTCTGGGTAATTAAGCGAAGGGGTTTAAGAAGCGCGGTTTGGGGGGGGTCATGTTTCGGAGAACGCATGACTCGACCTTCTCCTCTTCCGAGCCCATTGGGGAGTTGCAGCGATTAGACAAGATTGTAATTGGATAACAAATGGATATCACGGAATTGAGGAGAAAAGGGTTGAACGACTCAAAAATAATGGCTTGAATGGAGTAAATGGAATGATATGAAACACATGGAAATCATGTTTTAGATGAGTTCAATTACCATTCCATTAATTACATTCTAGCCATTACTATGAGCAATCCTCCCCAATTAATGTGCCACCAAGAGCCTGTGGTTGGGATGTTGATGCTGGGTTAGTGATATACTGCATGACCCAGCGGGTCAGATTAGAAGACTGGATGCGTGGTTTAGTAGTGGCGTGGCTTTCAGATAGTTATTTCTGGCCACCCGTGAGAGTAAATGTCATCTGTTTTGCTGTATTGTTAACACATGTTGAAAACATACATTTTATGCCTGCAGCAGTCTGAGAGCTGGGTTGTGTAGGCTGACGTAAAGGTAAAAATAGTCTGATGATGAAGGGTGGTTGGCTGATTGGAGGACCAGCAGGGGCGTTTAGGCATAGGGGTGGGAGACATTAAGAGGGGGCAGGTCATGGGCTGATATGCCACGGGGTCTGGCACACTGTGAGCTCCTGGAGCACGGGACCAAGTTTCCAGTCAACACATGAGTCACTCAGCAGAGATGCTCCCAAAATAAATGGCTTCCCTGTTCCAGCAGGAACCACACCCTCTTGTGGTTTCTTGGAGGGGCAGTATGGGTATGGCCGGGCGATGGCCCCAGTGGGGTTTTTGGGGCCAGGTTGAGGGGGTTCGGGTGAAAGGGGGAGGTGATGGGGGTGTGTGGGAAGCATGGGGGTGTGTTTGAGTTCCCAAAATTGTAATGTTTGGGGCAAGCAGCTGGCACCCCCTCAGTCTTTACATTGTTTATTGTTTGCTGCAGTAGGGATTGTAAACAATGGCACGCCCTCTCTCTGGGCGTACTGTGGCCGGGCCAAGGCTGTGTCTTGAGGCTTGGAGCTGGCTCTAACCCTTTAGGCCAGCCTAGGCCGCATCAACACCCCGCAATCTACCACTCTATTGGCCCCTTGTGGAAAGTTTTACAGACTCTCCCTTCTGTCTGTCTGTCTGTCTGTCTGTCTGTCTGTCTGTCTGTCTGTCTGTCTGTCTGTCTGTCTGTCTGTCTGTCTGTCTGTCTGTCTGTCTGTCTGTCTGTCTGTCTGTCTGTCTGTCTGTCTGTCTGTCTGTCTGTCTGTCTGTCTGTCTGTCTGTCTGTCTGTCTCCGCCAACCATCCTTTCACCATGACATAAAAATGATGTGTGTGACACCAGTCTGTTGAAGCTTCTCAAGAAAGTTCAAAAGTTAGTGTAAAAAAAGGCCTCTGTACAGTCTCTGAGAGAACTGCAAGTGGTTTGGCTTGTCAAAGGTCAGTAATCCAGACTAAACCAACATACATTTCCAATCTCTCTCACTCTTTCTCTGTGTGTCTGTCTCTCACTTTAATTCTCTCTCTCTCATCCTTTTAGAGAGACGGAGTGCAGTCAAGCAGACAGACAGATGTTGGAATTTGTGTAGGAGACACCCAATCAGTCTAAGAATCTCAGAGCCAGGGTCTCTCTCTCTCTCTCATCTATATTAGCTAGCTCAGTGAGTCAGAGGAGGGACAAGAGAGCTGGGAGTCAGTCGTTACCCATGGTGACGGAGGTGTCATTCTTTCCATCTATTATGTATATCTCTTTTTTAATTCAATCAGGTAGTATAGTGGTCTCCAAGCAAACAGCTCAGGGACACACACTGAGAGATGTGATATAGAAGACAATCTTAGCGAGGCAATGGGGGATGATCTGATCTCACCTAATGTACTTGATATAAAGAGTTGTGGAAAGCGTGTAGTGCACTGACTGAATTTCTTTTTTAAGTACTTGCTAACCCAACTGCTGGTCATCATTGTCAAACATCTGGAACAAAAATCTGTTTTTCAATCTGGAAGAGTTGTTCACTGCTTTGTGTTCTCTTTGAAAATGTTCTCTAATATTTCCATTCGTATGGTAGTTATTTAAATTAAGAATAGAGACTAAGATGATGCCGTTAATACACACACATTCGAGTTACCTACCGTGCCTCATGCTCCAAACAAGGAAATGCTAATCAATGTACGGTATAATTAATTACATGAGTATGAGAATGTTGTTTATTCCCTTTTTGTTTGTTATTGTCTGTTTTTGTGTATGAACATTTCTTAAATCTATCCGGAGAAAAAAGTATCTTTTGGGAGTATCACCTTGCCTGCATGAGAGAGAAAAAAGATCAAACCTGAAAGCATACACCCTTTAATCCACAAAAGTTCACCAACACAGGCAAACACAAAGATGTACACAAACATGCATGCATGCAAACACACATGAGCACGCAAACACACACACACACACACACATTCACTAAAGCTTCTACGAGCTCCAACTTTGAGAAGTTGGAATGAGAACAAGAACAAGGAGAGTAGGAGAGAGTGAAACGATGGAAAGAAAGAAAGAAAAAACAACTGAATTGGAGCGTGAACGCATTGTCACTCGACGGAGTGTTGCAAACTCCAGGTTCGCTAACAAACAGGGACGACTCCCTCCTTGTCTTTTCCCCCTGAGGACTCGATGCGTTTGGGGAGATAATTGACGAGTCCCTCGGCATGTAGCGAGGGAGGGAACACTTCACATAGCTACACACAGCCACACACAAAGCTCAGCTCGGAGACTGTGTTTCTCTGTATATCTGTATGGCAAAACCAAGAGTGTATGTGTGTGTGAGGAGAAAAGAGTGTTTGTTCCCGTCTTTGTGTAGCGTAATCCATTTCCGCTTCGGCTTGAGAAGAGAGAGAACCTGAAAAAGCTTCAGACTGCACTGAAAGAGGTCTGCTACTCTCTCCATCTCCATTGCTGTGGAACACTTCCCCGATCTTACACAGTTATACAAAAAAACATTCTGTCTGTATTCAACTGTATTCAACTTGTTTTCTTCCCTCGCCAGCTGAAAGATAGCAGAGATAGAGTCCAGTTCTATGAAATGTAGTGCCACTTACTTAGTTCCGAACGACAACTTACAAAGTAAGGAAGCCACTGTTTGTAGTCGGTGGAATTTTCACAGTTACGTAGAATAATTAGAAGAGGCAATTTTGCAGTGAGGTGGTGCTTAAAAATTGTAATATGTGAATACTTACTAATCTAAATCTGTACATTCATTGTGTTCTCTTGATTAGTATACATTAAAAATATAAGTATGACATATAATCTAAGCACATTATCAAACAAGCTTGAGTTGATGGCACAGTCTTTGATGTCCATCATTTCTCACCATTTACTAAAAGGGGGCTTTTGATTTGACTTTGATGTACTCATCCTTCATGCCATCAATGCCTTCTCTTTTAGTCATTTTAAAACGTGTTACATATTCTAAATACCTGTGCACAAATGAAGGCAGCTGTTGATTTGGTTTGATCAAATTTCTAACAGGCTGCCAAATTATTGTGTGGTATAATGCCACCCGTTATGCTGTCAAATTAAAAAGGTGAAAATGTCTGCATTCGAGAGGGGCGTAACAAAAAAGGTTCGGAATGTGTATCTGGGAGAAATGACTGGTGCTCCTATAGCAACATTCAATTAGGCACTCTGAGCTGCCTTCAAGTGCTGCCAAACTGAGTTATAAATACCCACAATGGGCCGATCTGGATGTCTACTGGGTTTATTTGGTCAACAGTTCTGTATGACGAGATTTCTTTGCAGGAGTCGTGAAAGATCTCAGACACAAATGACTTCTTAACCTGTGTTACCCAACAAATATATCTAACATACAGATTGTCTTGGTGGGCATAGTGCAAGCCTCTCAGGCTATCTGCACAGGGGTTGAATCTAAGGGAGGTATTGTTGAGACTAGGGCATCCAGACATGATTGGGGAAGGGGGAGAGGTTGCACAGAGACAAGTTCCCTTAAAATCTGACTGGGACAGAGAAGACTTCCTCAATCACCACATTGAGGAAGCTAGAATATCCACATTCCCACTCTATGTGATACATTTATTCATAGGAAAAAACATCAAAATATCCGGCTACTGTGAGCCAGATTACAAGCACCACTGACTGAGTTTTCCATGCACTGTATGTATCATAGATGACTCAATGAATATCATCCAATAGTGAAGAGAACATTATGGATTTAGACAGGGTGACATTGTGATTTTGTGAAAAGGCAGCAGCGTGTGTGTGTGTGTGTGTGTGTGTGTGTGTGTGTGTGTGTGTGTGTGTGTGTGTGTGTGTGTGTGTGTGTGTGTGTGTGTGTGTGTGTGTGTGTGTGTGTGTGTGTGTGTGTGTGTGTGTGTGTGTGTGTGTGTGTGTGTGTGTGTGTGTGTGTGTGTGTGTGTGTGCGTGTGCGTGCGTGTGCGCGTGTGCAAGTGTGTGTGCGCATGTTCGTGCGTTCATTCACGAGTGTGCGTGTGAACATACTTGCATGTATGTATCTGTGGTGTGTGTGGGTGTATGTTTTCTGGTTGATACTGTATGAGTGCTTTAGCTACTAGTTTATAAAGAATGCAGCAATAAGTGTGTGTGCGCGCACACATGTATGTTTTCTTGGTGCCATGAGCTGTGTGTGCGGTAGAGATGGCTTGCAGTGTTGAGTGTGTGTTCTCTGTCAGTCTGTCCCTGCTGTGGCAGCAGCTCCTGCTGAACGCCTCCACACTTCCACCCCCTGTAGAGGACTTTGATTGCCGTGGAAACAGCACTTAAGGAGAACATTTGGATTGCCTCCTTTCTCATTTAAAGGTGGTGTTTAATTGGCTCCATTTAATAGAGAAAAAAATTAATAAATACATCACACATTGCTGTGTGATGTATTAGTCGTTGTGTGTTGATGAGAAAGATAAATAAAACCATGAGTGTAAACGCCAAACAGGCTCATACACAAAAACACAATGTAGGGTGTTAGGGGGGTAAAATAATAATTTCTTTACATTACACCACACTATACAACTTTTTATGATTTTTATGTCTGTAGACCTTACCATTGCTGAGATATTACAACATGTGTGTCCGAATTCTGGATCAAAAGGTCTCAGTAGATAATGCACAGGTCAATGGCAAAGTTTTTTCAAAAATGGCACCAAAAGTATAGTCTTGCTAACACCAACCTCTCCACATCCTTGGCTTGAGTGTCTGGAACGGCTGCTTTGCTTTGTTGGCACGAAACAACGATTATGAAGGGACTGTGCCCTCAGACTTCAAGGCGTCACCCTATGCTTGTTGGATATCCCTGTTTCGAAATTGAACTAATCATGGTCTATTTTTTAATATAGGTCCACCCCCAGCCTCTCCGTTTCCTTCCAGCAAGCCATTCCGGGATAAGCATACACATACGGTAGCTATTTAGCTAGCACAAACCTTCAGAGTTTGGTCATCGTTTGCCACTAACATCTTGAATAGCATAAATTGTCACACGCACAGGTTTTGTACACTCAGTGCAAATATGTATATACAGTAGCAGTCAAAAGTTTGGACACACCTACTCATTCCAATGCTTTTCTTTATTTGTACCATTTTCTACTTAGTAGAATAACAGTGGAAAGATCTAAACTATAAAATAACGCATATGGAATCATGTAGTAACCAAAAAAGTGCTAAAAAAATCTAAATGTATTTTATATTTGAGATTCTTCAAATTGCCTTGACAGCTTGCCTTGTTAAAAGTTCATTTGTGGAATTTCCGTCCTTCTTAATATGTTGGAGCCAATCAGTTGTGTTGTGAAAATGTAGGGAAGGTATACAGAAGATTTGGTATACAGAATATTTGGTGAAAGACGAAGTCCATATTATGGAAAGAACATCTCAAGTAAGAAAAGAGAAACAAGTAACATCATTACTTTAAGACATGATGCTTAGTCAATCTGTAAAATGTCAATAACTTAACTGAAAGTTTCTTCAAGAGCAGTTGCAAAAACCATCAAGCGCTATGATGAAACTGGCTCTCATGAGGACCACCACAGGAAAGGAAGACCCAGAGATTCCGCTGCTGCAGAGGATACGTTTATTAGTGTTACCAGCCTCAGAAATTGCAGGCCAAATAAATGCTCTACAGAGTTCAAGTAACAGGCAAATCTCAACATCAACTGTTCAGAGGAGACTGCGTGAATCAGGCATTCATGGTCAAATTGCTGCAAGGAAACCACTGCTAAAGGACACCAATAATAAGAAGTGACTTGCTTGGGCCAAGAAACACGAGCAATGGACATTAGACCGGTGTAAATCTGTGCTTTGGTCTGATGATTTTTCCAACCGCACTGTCATCTTGGCAAAGGGTGACTACTTTGAAGACTCTAAAATCAAATTTGGTTCACTATTTTTTGGCTAAATAGTTTTGATGTCTTCTCTTGTATTATACAATGTAGAAAATCATCAAAAATAAAGTAAACCCCTTGAATGAGTAGGTGTGTCCAAACTTTTGACTGGTACTGTATGTCACTAGGTCATGCTTGCACTAAAACATCCTTTACCAGAAGTATCATTAGTTGACATTGTTAAATAACGCAAAATTAGTACATCATTAAAAGACCTAGAGCTTATTGTTTTACGTTGTGTTTAACTTTGAAGACACTATCTATGAGTGGTGATAGCACCTATTAAAGTAGACAGTCGACATGGGCTATAATCTATAGTAAATGATGGCTTCTCAACATGGCTCCTCATGTTTAGAATTTTTTTTATTTAACCTTTATTTAACTTGGCAAGTCAGTTGAGAGGAAATTGTTATTTACAATGACGGCCTACCATAATTTATCTCTGTAACTCAAATAATTTTCCACTTTTGAACATCATGTGCTCATATATACAGTACTCTCATCTTCTTTCACTAAATAACGAAGTTGTCCAAGCTTGCTGAAACTCTGCCGAAAGGGAAGTCTCTCAAAATGTGAGCTAACTTCCCCTGTTAGAAGCCCGAGATACCAGACCAGTGAGTCAATCATTACACCTCCCACAGGTGTGAAGTGTGTGTGTGTGTGTGTGTGTGTGTGTGTGTGTGTGTGTGTGTGTGTGTGTGTGTGTGTGTGTGTGTGTGTGTGTGTGTGTGTGTGTGTGTGTGTGTGTGTGTGTGTGTGTGTGTGTGTGTGTGTGTGTGTGTGTGTGTGTGTGTGTGTGTGTGTGTGTGTGTGGACAAAACTTCCTGATAGCTACTCTAGCAAAGGTGAGATTGCAAGTGTTCATAAATGTGTGCACAACAAACCACTTTCCAAACAGTTTCTTGGTTGGGTATTTTGCACATTTATTAGCAGCAAAAATTAAACATTCCATACAGGCAGATGTCATTACAGTAGGTGCATATCCATAGTTCGTAGTGAACATGCAAAGAATACAGGCCTATTAATATCAAACAAAAACCGAAAGAGCATCTGTACTTCTCACACAACCAATAAACTGACAGATACACACACACAGAGAGAGCGCGAGAGAGAGAGAGTGAGATATAAATATATGTACACCACCAACAAAACACACACATTTCTTTCCACGGGGCCTTGGGGTGAGACGGGGATGCAGCTTAAGCCCCACCCTCTTCAACATATATATCAACAAATTGGTGAGGGAACTAAACAGTCTGCAGCACCAGGCCTCACGCAAATCTGAGGTCAAATGGGTACTATTTGCTGATAATCTGGTGCTTCTGTCATCAACCAAGGAGGGCGTACAGCAGAACCTAGATCTTCTGCACAGATTCTGTCAGACCTGGGCCCTGACTGTAAATCTCAGTACGATCAAAATAATGGTGTTCCAAAAAAGGCTCAGTCGCCTGGACGACAAATACAAATTCCATCTAGACACCGTTGCCCTAGAGCACACAAAGAGACTATACATAACTCGGCCTAAACATCAGCGCCACAGGTAACTTCCATAAAGTTGTGAACGAGCTGAGAGACAAGGCAAGAAGGGCCTTCTCTGCCATCAAAAGGAATATAGAATTTGACATACCAATTAGGATCTGGATAAAAATACTTGAGTCAGTTATAGAACCCATTGCCCTTTATGGTTGTGTGGTCTGGGGTCCGCACACCAACCAATAATTCACAAAATGGGACAAACACCAAATTGATACTCTGCATGCATAATTCTGCAAAAAATATCCTCAGTGTATAACGTAAAACCAAATAATGCACGCAGAGCAGAATTAGGCCGATACCTGCTAAGTATCAAAACCCATAAAAGTAAGCGATTCCCAAACCTTCCATAACAAAGCCATCACCTACAGAGAGATGAACCTGGAGAATAGTTCCCTAAGCATGCTTTGTTCACAAACACAAACAGACCCCACAAACCCCAGTACAGCAACCCAATTAGACCCAACCATATCATGAGAAAACAAAAAGATAATTACTTGACACATTGGAAAGAATTAACAAAAAAACAGAGCAATGCAATTTGGCCCTAAACAGAGAGTACACAATAACAGAATACCTGACCACTGTGACTGACCCAAACTTAAGGAAAACTTTGACTACAGTATGTACAGACTCAGTGAGCATGGCCTTGCTATTGAGAAATGCCTCCGTAGAGCAGACCTGGCTCTCAAGAGAAGACAGGCTATGTGCACACTACCCACAAAATGAGGTGGAAACTGAGTTGCACTTCCTAACCTCCTGCCAAAGTATGACCATATTAGAGAGATATATTTCCCTCAGATTACACAATTCGAAAACAAACCTCCCATATATAGTGGGCGAATTACCACAATGTACCATCACAGCAGCAAGATTTCTGACCTGTTGCCACAAGAAAAGGGCAACCAGTGAAGAACAAATACCATTGTAAATACCCCATATTTATGTTCATTTATTTTCCCTTTTGTGCGTTAACTATTTTCACATTGTTAGACATAATATGACATTTGAAATGTCTATATTACTTTGGACGTTTTGTGAGCGTAATGTTTACTGTAAATTTGTATTTTTTATTTTACTTATCTATTTCACTTGCTTTGGCAATGTAAACATATGCTTTCATGCCAATAAAGCCCTTAAATTGAATTGAGTGAGTGAGTGAGTGAGTGAGTGAGTGAGTGAGTGAGTGAGTGAGTGAGTGAGTGAGTGAGTGTGAGTGAGTGAGTGAAAGAGTGAGTGAGTGAGTGAAAGTGAGAGAGAGAGACAACAATTGATGGTTTAAATGTAGACTGTGTTGAGAGTTTAAGCTCTCAGCATAATGATCATGCACTAACACATTACCTTGAACTCTGTCCCACCTGATACCTGGTCCCCACATAGACTTAGACCAGTGGTTCCCAAACTTTGTATAGTCCCGTACCCCTTCAAACATTCAACCTCCAGCTGCAAACCCCCTCTATAGCCATCATTGAAAGCCTACCACACAAACACTATATGATACATTTATTAAACAAAAAATGAGTGTGAGTTTGTCACAACCTGGCTCGTGGGAATTGACAAAGAGCTCTTATTGGACCAGGGTACAAACAATAATATAATAATCATCAATCATTTTACTTTTTATTTGGTCATCTTACATATAGTATAAATATGTATTGCTTCATCGAAAATTGTTAATAACTCACCACAGGTTAATGAGAAGGGTATGATTGAAAGGATCCACATAGCTCTGCAATGTTGGGTTGTATTGGAGAGAGACTCATTCTTAAATCATTTTTCACACACAGTCTTTGCCTGTATTTAGTTTTCATGCTAGTGAGGGCCGAGAATCCACTCTTACAGAAGTATGTGGTTGCAAAGGGCATCAGTGTATTAAATTCAATATCACCGGGATAGGCCAGTTGTGTGAGAAACTTGTCACCATGCAAGCGGGCAGACACGTGAAAATTATGGTCAGTAAAGAAAACTTTAAGCTCGTCTCTCATTTTTTTTTTAAACATGTCAATACTTTGCCCCTTGATAACCAGCATGTATGTTGTAAAAGTGTTACATGGTTGCTGCTCATATTATTGCATAGTGTAGAAAATACACGGGAGTTCAGGTGCCTTGCTTTAACAAAGTTCACCATTTTCTCTGTGGTGTCCAAAATGTCTTTCAAACTGTCAGACATTCCCTTGGCAGCAAGAGCCTCTTGGTGGATGCTGCAGTGTACCCAATTGGCGTTGGGAGCAACTGCTTGCACGCGCGTTACCACTCCACTACAGTTGCTTGTTAAAGTATTCACCCCCTTGGCATTTTTCCTATTTCGTTGTCTTACAACCTGGAATTAAAATAGATTTTGGGGGGGGGGGGGGTGTATCATTTGATTTACACAACATGCCTACCACAAACAAGAAATAAGACAAAAAAACTTGAGAGCGGATAACTATTCAATGTTTCTCCTTAAATCACTCAAGTGTTGATTTAGCAGTATGCTTAGGGTCATTTTCCTGCTGGAAGGTGAACCTCTGTCCCAGTCTCAAATCTCTTGAAGACTGAAACAGGTTTCCCTCAAGAATTTCCCTGAATTTAGTGCCATCCATCATTCCTTCAATTCTGACCAGTTTCTGACCAGTTTCCCAGTCCCTGCCAATGCAAAACATACCCATCAGCATGATGCTGCCACCACCATGCTACGTTCTCGGGGTGAAGAGAGGTGTTGGGTTTGCACCAGATATAGCGTTTTCTTTGATGGCCAAAATACTAGATTTTAGTCTCATCTGACCAGAGTACCTTCTTCCATATTTTATTCCCTAATTTTGTCCGTCATAGTTGAAGTGTACCTATGATGAAAATTACAGACCTCTCTCATCTTTTTAAGTGGGAGAACTTTCACAATTGGTGGCTGACTAAATACTTTTTTGCCCCACTGTATATATATAGCCTGTGATTGCATAGATTGCTTCTAATCTATTACGCTGAACATGTTTTTATGTTCTTGCTGCTATGTTGTTTTGCATCAACATGTCAACACACATGAAGTTGACTCTCAGGAAATTCATATACACACACTAACATACTCTCATAGCGGATTAAGCTAGATGGAAATGTACTGCTCTGATCACACCACCTCTTGCACAATCAAGACACTCGTCTCTGGACTGCAGGTATATTTACGACTTGTGGCAATCAACCTCACATACACAGTCACAGAGAAACATATTAAAATGCAAACACAGACATAGACACAAACACGCATGCACACACACGAGTACATACACACACACACACCTTCCATCAACACACAAACACACTCTTATCATTATTAGTTTGTATCATCCATCCCTACCACTTTCCCCAGATAGGAGTACTCACTGTGTCCATGGTCACCTCAGTGGGTCACAGCGGTCAGTGGTCATCCCTCTCGCTCTGACTGTGCTTGTGTTGAACCTTGACCACACCATGACCACATGGGGTGCCCCACGTTCAGGTGAGTGCCCTGCCGTCCGGAGGAGCACAAACCCAGTCCAGTCAGGTCCAGTATGGGGGCAGTGGGGTGTAAGTGGTCAAAGTGTATTTTAATATGTATTCATTACGCTGTGAAAGGGTTGCAGTTGGGGCTCGGCGATTGTGGCGCCAGCGTGTGATTGTGGCAAGACAGGCTGACCACTCGAAAATGGCTGAGCTAACAGGGACAGGAGGCAGAGTGGCGCGACAGAGCGGCAGTCCAAGTTTGCTCTTGCCACCCGCACTAACACACCTTATAATTATAGATCATCACACAACAAACCACCACACACTGCAAATGCTTGTTAAAGGGAGAAAGAGAGAGGGAGAGACTGAGAAAGACAGAGAGAGGGGGAGAAAGATGGAGAGGGACATTGTCCAAGTGCCAAAGGAGTAGGCTGGTTGTGCTTCGTTGAAACTGACAACTTCTGAAGAGACAGCCACCCTGCCATTCTCAGAACAAAACTCCTACACAGACACACAAAATAATAAATAAAGAGAGAAAGGAGAGAGAAACAAAGAAAGTGAGAGAGAAAGAGAGAGAGAGAAGACCAAAGAGAAGGAGATACAGATGTAGGATTTTATTTGAGCCAGTTTGCTACAGCAGGAAAATAATCCTGGAGCAACAGGAAATGTGAATTATTATGTGGATTATAATTAATGGACAGGTTTTGTAGGGGTTGGTACAATTTTCATTTGGGCAAATTAAGTCTGACATTTTAAAGTAGAAATTACAAGAAGCCTTTTAGAAGCCTTTTTAAACCTTGGATACACAACAAGTTTGCATTTACTGCTGTGCAAGACAATTCTCAGCAACAAAAGAGTGATCAAATTAAGATCCTACATCTGTACAGAGAAAGAAAAATACTGAGATGAATCAGAAGAAAATGCTGGGAATATTTCTTTACCATTCCCACTCAACCTCTGAACATGCGAGAAAACAGTTTATTTGATGGCTTGGGATGTTTGAAATGGTGAAAAACTTGCTCCTGTCACCTTTGCCTTGCTATGGCCTGTGTTGCTGAGCGTGTGTTTCTCTAAGAGTAGTTGTTCATCTGCTCAACCTCCGCCTGTTGTGTGATAAAGACGCCCTGAGGGAGAAACAGTGGGACCTAGGGTGCTAGGGTTTAGCTGTGTTTGGTTGCTTACAACCCGAGGAGAGAAACAGAGACATAAAATCAATGATGATACGGTTAGTGGAGGTTTAAAAGGAACGTTTACAGAGGATCCCTGGGTGGAAGGTGATGTAGTTTGTGCTTATGAAGGAATGTGATCTAACTCCATCTTGGAATGGAGCAAGGTGCAAATGAACAGCTGTATGAAGCTGCTTATTTCTGAGTGCAAATAGGAATGTTTGTGTGTGTGTTTGCCTGTTGAGGTTTTGTGGCATAAATGAGAGAGTCAAGTTTGTGTGTGTGTATCAGAGAGAGAGAGAGAGAGAGAGAGAGACAGAGAGAGAGAGAGAGAGAGATAATGAATGTGAGAGATAATGAATGTGAGAGATAATGAATGTGAGAGGAAATTAATGTGAGAGAGAGAGAGCGACACAGCCAGCCAGCGTGAGGGTGGGGCCACTATAGGAGGAAGAGGATACAGGAGAGGGTTAGGGCTATGGACACTACTGCATCTCCTCTGTAGGGGGCAGTCTGTCCTGTAATCAGTTGGACCCAACTCCCCTGTGATTCTACACTGTAAAAGGAGTCTACAGGGAGGGGGGAGAGGGAAAGAGAAATCGGTTAGTCCAGACCAGGCAGTCAAGATAAATTAAACACTTGAAGAAAGTTTAGCAAAAAAAAAAGATATATTCTTACTTGTGACCTTAGCGTAAGTTTATCTTGAGTGTAATAGCAAATACCTTTTTTTTTTACAACGGCAAACTTCATCATCCAGTAGATCTGCATCTGCTCTGTAAAACAAGTCATGTGGTTGAAATGGCAGTCGTAATCACATGGGTTTACTATTGAACAGTATGCTTCCTGAAGAGATCACTGAATGATCCCTTTAATATGAAAGCAGCTTGATACCATCCCACACAGGCACAAAGACAGCATGCACCTCCAGTCAACGAGCCAAACAGATTGGCCGGTGTTAAAACCAGCATTTTGGATCTGATCCGATTGTGGGGCGAGAGCCAAACACTGGGAATGATTGACACTGATTTAGCATAAGCAGGTGTCATTCTCTGAAACATATTTCTGTTGCTCACTGTGTGGGATGGAGGAGGGTGATGGGTGGAGCAGGACCTGTCCATCAATGTAGATTGACTCATTGTTCAGGTTAATGTCTGTTAGATGCAATTGTGCTTTATCAAATGTTATACATACATACACAACAATGGGGAGGGACATGTATCAGCCAAGATATGAGGCTCCATAGACTATACACACTGAAAGACACAGTACAGAAAGCAATATATTTTTCTTCCTTTCGCCAGAAACGCTTGGTATCATGTCCCCCCCCCTTGAAGTCACTACATAGAATCTGTTGCCGGGGTTCTGCCAAGTTGTGGGAACATAGCACTTGTTGACAAGCTGCTTGAAACGCAATCAATGCACCTGCCACATTGAGAACCTGAAAGAAGCAACATTTGGATCAGGCACAAGGTTAAATCCTCTGTGTTGAGGACAGAAATACGTGCCAAATCCTCCTTTCAATCAAAAAGTACTCCAAACTCTTTCTCGACTAACTTTAATCCATGATATTTGTGATGTGTATAAATTCATTTCAAATGTTGTTTTTTATTCATTATTTACTGCAATATAATGATACAAATTTCAAATTATATATATATTTTTAAACCAACATGCTTATTTAAAAAAAAAACAGAGACAAAGTAACTATACACTTATCATGGCCCAATAACATTTGCTGAAGTCGTTTTAGCATTGTGTGTTTACAGTATTTGCATCTCCTTTCTATCTAAGCTTATTGTCTGCATTGTGACACACGCATGCCCTTTTCCTACAAGAATTACATTGAAGCCTGAGCTTTGTTTCATTAGAACCTGCACTGTGTTACCTACTTACAAAGCATTAGCGACCCGCTGAGTTCAGAGTGGATGAAGAGTGCTTCCTAATTGGAACTGCACAGCACAATGAAAGAATAAATTGCAACGGTTACTCCCTATTTCAAGTTCATCATAATATTGGTTTTTCAACAGGAGGTGAAGCTGAACCAAGTCAATTATCCTAGTGTAAATATCATTGTTCAGTCATCATTAATCACCAGCAAATGAGTCTTTAAAGAAATAAATGATTTATTATGGATCTACGGCTTGACAGTTTCATTGGAAACTAACATCAAAACAATGTTTTTACAACAGTTTTCTAATGTATATGATAGGAAACCTTCATAAGACCTTGTGTAGCACACTGTAGGCAGCAACTGTAAATGCATCCTAATGGAACGTATTGTCAATCAAATAATTATATAAATATTATTGTTTGCTCTAACTATGGTCTCTTTTGTTGTAAATATTGTAAATAGTGTTTTTTTTTAATCCATTACTGTTGATAATGTGTTAATGAATTAGTGCAGAGGGTAGGGACTAGGGTTAGACATTTCCAGTAACTTTCCTAAAATTCCCAGAAATCCTGAGAATTTGTGGGAAAATGCAGGTAATCTGGGATTCCTCCAACCAGGATTTTTCAGGAAAACTTTCTGTAATTTTGTAACCCTATTCAGGACCTTTATCTTCGGGAGGAATGCAAATGTTTATACTGTACATTTCATGTTATCAAGCTGATGTGAATAAAACTAAAGATAATAATGTACTACCAAGGTTTTGGTCATTTACATTGAGGAGCTGTCCAAACTTTTTTTGTTCCCAAAACTGAAGCCGCAAAGTGACATTTACAGAGGGGAAATGTTTTGAAGAAGAAACTTGATGGTTATTCCACATAGTATGGGATTGGGGGAAAGATTATTAAGTGTTATTTCTGTGGAATGTCTGCATAACAAAGTCCTCTGCGGCTGGGATATTTAATTAGAAGCTGAAGCAGAGGCACAATTCAACGGAGAGAGAAAGGGAGGGAAGGCGGGAGTGAGTGAGCAAATGAGGGAGAGAGAGGGAGAAGGGGGGGGGGCAACATCAATTCAAGACAGCTCCCTGTTTTTCCGGCAGGAGATTCCTCTCAGGTACATGCAGCCAACTGCTGCGCTTCGCCTCTTCCTTCGCCTGACCTATTTAGGTAATTGCACTCTTCATTAAAAAGCTCCGTCTGCAAGAGAAATTACACTTCCCCATTGGTATCTAGGTAACCTAATCTCCCTCCGGGGGCCTAATTGCATGGCATGATAACCTCATAGGCCGAGCCTCTTTAAATTTTCATCTCTTTTCAAATAATTATGGATCATTGGAGAGAGGTATTGATTTGATTCATTAACTTCCCGCTCGGTGCCAAGGTTAATGATTACATGGATCCCAATTATACGCTAAAGATCCACCGGACTATTTGCTTTGATTGGCTTCCACTTTATTATTAGCAAAGGCTGTGTTGAAACAATGCTCAGACTGAGAATTTGAGAAAGCTAATTGGATCTGGTAAAATCTGCTTTATTTCACTAGCCCCTGTATATGTACTTGACAAATGCAATGAATATGTATGGCTGAAAAAGAATGTTAGGGATGGTGGAAATAGATTCAGGGGGGATTGGATGCTGGCTGCAGGGGTGATATGTTTGACCTTAGAGTGTTTCCTTTGAATGTCAAGGGGACATAGGATATCTCCCAAATTGGGTAAGAGAGCGATGATTCATAAACATCATGTTGACTTCACAGAGTTATGATTTTTCTCAAACGTGTACCTCCCAAAATAACAAAATGTTCCCCAAAAAGAAACAAAAATTGTACTGAGAGGACAGACATTTTTTTATCGATGATTTATTTTCTCCTATATTAAAATTATAATTCAGTAATTGCACACCGTAAAACTTCCATTAATAGCCCAGGCATTTATTTGCTTCAATTTGAGCCAGGCATCTACTTCCTTAATGCACACAGTTTTTGCTCCATTAAATGTTGAAAAGACTACTGTTTATTGTGACCGGTATGACCAGTATAAATATTATAATAACAAATCCATTGTAGATCAGACTTGCAAAAACTAGGCTGCCTATCATACGCCCCCCGACACAAACAATCTCTCACTAGTGCGCTTTGTTGCGCCTTGTATCCCCTGTAGTTGCAGCGAGATCACGCCAGATAGACTTCAGTATTCAACATTTGTCCAGGTACCCAGGACATCGGGCGATGCTTTCTATACTGTCCATTAGGGGCAAAGTGAGCACACATTACTTTATGCTTAACCATCAAGTAAAAAAAAAATTGAACAACCTATATTCTGTTTTAACGTACCTGTTTTCACTTCACCCATAGACATTTATTCCTCCCGCCTGGACAAACGTTGAATACTGAAGTGAGACCGTGACATCCTGTGGGTAGTTGAGCCGACCATGTCAAGCCACACTGCTGTGACATCCATGGCAGTGTTTTTGCTCTCCTTAATCTTTTGCACAATCGTTACGGTACTCACTGAAGTTCACTCATAAACAGTTCCTTTAGACCCTGCGTTTATTTGAAGCAGGAGTTTATTTGCTGAAATGTCCGGCTATTAAAAGGGACAGGTGGCTATTTGAGATGACGTTTTATTGAAGTTTTACAGTATTTTACATGGTTTTCCTATTTCCCACTGTAAAGCTCCTTTATATTGCAGGTGAGTGAGCAGAGTTGTGAGTTCCTCCAGGGTGATTTGAAACAGACTTATGAGGACATTAAAACGACTGTAATGTCTAAATGATTTCCTCCATTAAGTTTCCTCTCCTCTCCTTTCATAATCATTTTTCTTATTTCCGACACAATATGCCAAGGAGGGGAAAGGAAGTGTGCTGTTGCGGATTCACAGACAAATTATGTCTCTCCCTCATAACGTCAAGGAAGCAAAAAAGCAACATTAATAAAGAGTGAGGAAAAGTACATTTGCCGGTTGTTTATATAAGTGGCGGCCTGTTCTGGCAGTCTGGCATGGCAGTCAGCTTGAAGGGCAATTGTGTGTCTACACGTACGCTCCAAAGAACCTTTTTTTTCTCTTCTCGCTGGCTGGACAAGCGGTGTGTGTGTGTGTGTGTCCTATTATGTAACACTCTAGACCCTGCCACTGCTTTTACTTTGCCACTGCCCCACATTCAAGACCTCCTGGCTGATCAAATGGAAAGTCATAGGGGATTCATATTACCCCAGGGTACCACATGACAAGCTCTTTTTATATACACACACATACAAAGTCCCCATCTAGACATTGGGTACATTACAATGTACATACTACTTCATACACACACACACACACACACATCTCTGCACTGTTTCTGGCCATCCACAGACCCGTCCAACCTCATTAGGTATGAAACACAATAGCCAAAGAAGGATGGAGTAAAGAGAGGTTACTATGATGCAATGGAATGGCAACTCCGCACAGGACTGGAAAGTCTAAATGGTCTTGGCGAAGTGGCTGGGCCCTTGTCTAAGCCTCTCTTGTGTCTAAGCACTCTGCCACCACTACAGTCTCCAGGGAGCTATTACAGTTATTCCACATGCCAAGGTCTGTGGAGGCTCAGGACAAACATGACAGACACACACACATATACAGTCACATGCACACACACACACACACTGAGCACACACACAGACCTGAGCGAAACAGACCCTCACAGGCTGTCAAATAGTCATCATGACTATCCACAGTATGTCCACTGTGGCTAAGTTGTTAAAGCATTGCATGGTTGTGGGTTTGATTCCCATGGGGGACCAATTACATTTTTTTAATGAAAATGTAGAAACGCACTGTGTCGCTCTGGATTGAGCGTATGCTAAACGATGCAAATGTAGAATATTCATCTAGATAGAAACTCAACTTGGTGGTCTCTGTGTGTCTCCCAATGAAGACAATGGAAACACCTCAGTCATTCCACAGTAGCTCTGCGGATACCTGAAGGCCCTGAAGGGGAGAGACTCTACTCCTGGTTCTTCCCTTCTCTCTCTACCATGAAGGCTTATGTTTGCTTTTACCATCCATCTGCTGGCAGAGAGAGTGCAGACAGCCTGGGCTGCTTTCATTTGCCCAGTGTTTCAATTCACGGTGGTGGTCCGCAAAATTTCACAGGTACTGTAATGGTAATGTAAGCCTGATCCTGAGTCTCAGTAGTCTAGTTTGTACGTTTTGACAGTGGCTCAGGGGCATCGGAACGGTTTGGTTGGATGGACTCTGTCCTGTCTGTCTGACTGTCTGTCTCTCAATTAGGCCCTTCATGAACCAGAGGAGGACATGGAGGAGGGGGGGCAACTTCCTCTCTCTCTCTGGCTCTCTCTCTCTGGCTCTCTCTCTCTCTCTGGCTCTCTCTCTCTCTCTGTCTCTCTCTCTCTCTCTCTCTCTCTTTGGCTCTCTCTCTCTGTCTGTCTGTCTCTCTCTCTCTCTCTCTCTCTCTCTCTCTCTCTCTCTCTCTCTCTCTCTCTCTCTCTTTGGCTCTCTCTCTCTGTCTGTCTCTCTCTCTCTCTCGGGCTCTCTCTCTCTGGCTCTCTCTCTCTCTCTCTCTCTCTCTCTCTCTCTTTGGCTCTCTCTCTCTGTCTGTCTCTCTCTCTCTCTGGCTCTCTCTCTGTCTGTCTGTCTGTCTGTCTGTCTGTCTGTCTGTCTGTCTGTCTGTCTGTCTGTCTGTCTGTCTGTCTGTCTGTCTGTCTGTCTGTCTGTCTGTCTGTCTGTCTGTCTGTCTGTCTGTCTGTCTGTCTGTCTGTCTGTCTGTCTGTCTGTCTGTCTGTCTGTCTGTCTCTCTGGCTCTCTGGCTCTCTGGCTCTCTCTCTCTCTGGCTCTCTCTCTCTCTGGCTCTCTCTCTCTCTGCTCTCTCTCTCTCTCTCTCTCTCTGTCTGTCTCTCTCTCTCTCTCTGGCTCTCTCTCTCTCTCTGGCTCTCTCTCTCTGGCTCTCTCTCTCTGGCTCTCTCCCTTCGTTTCCCGTCTCCCTCGCTCCCTTTTTTCCATTAGCGTTTTATAGAGCACAAGGGGCCGTCCCTGTTGGGTCATTCTCAGCTGTTGAAATGGCAAAAAAAAGTGACAGTTTTAACAAGTGTTTTAAGAGCATGGCTGGGATCACGGGTCTCTGACTCTGAATGTTTGGAGTGTTAACAGGGCCCAGGACACAGCTATGCCCAGGCCCAGCCTCATGCAGACAGAGAGGGATTAAACCTGAGATGTTTGGAGAACTTCTGTTCCTCTTTCCCTCTCCCCCAACTAGACTGGTCCAGGCAGGTCAAGATCAGGTCTTGGTCAAAACTCCTTTGACGAGGCATTGAACTGACCCTGACTGAATGTTTCACTTGCATGATCTCTGATTATAAAAACAACAACTGGAAAACCATTCAACATGAAAAAATAATCTGTGCCCGTAACTAAAAAGCACAAGAGCCATTGCAATATCAATAGGGCTTAAGAGGCACTTGTTAAGGTTAATTTACATAGAGTGTAAATACTCTGCATGGTCTACTCAGCTCCAATCCCAGGCCCATTCATTTAGCTCATTTAACATAGACTCTGATCTGAACAGATGATGTGTCCTAATGGAACACTCCATTCCGTTTTCCTTTGACCTCTTACTGTACTGGGCTGTTTATGCTATTGCTTACAGACGCTATTGTTGCCAACATTCAAACACAAATATTGATTTACTCACTCTGTCATTGCCAGAACCATTGGTGATATTCACCGTATGTACCCATGTATGCAGTTTTACTGGGGTCATAAGGGCAAAATAGCATATTAGATCAATACAAACAAAAACTGTCACATTATCAGATAGGTTTGGACTCAAAAGTATTTTCTCCAACCCTTGAAATATAAATGGAACGTTCTCCAACATTGAAACATGTCTTTGCTGCAAGAACAGCAAAAGAAAAGTTGATGGAGGCATAGTCTGGCCTTTTCTATGGCCCTCCAGTTAGGGAGGGGTCTTTGTGTTAAAACAAAAAACACACAAAAAAAAACATTAATGTCCCTCTCTAGGTACGGAATGATCTTGCAGTGTTTTGTATTGCACTCGTTGGGCCGGCCCTAAATCAGTATAATGTTGCACAGCCAGGACTTCTCCACCACTGGTTTGTTGCCAATTTTACCCAAGGCAGGATCCCTAATGGGTTATTCCCCACCTCAGCCCATCCATAGCTCCCAATTCAACCATTTGACAGTCTCTGGAAAGGTGCAGTTCAAGTTGTTTTCTCAAAAGTGTCTCAACATGTGGTGGTAAAGTGGGTTTCAAATATGCCCTGGAGTCATATAACAGTTTTGGCCAAAAACAACGTGTTGAAGAGGAATACATTGAGAAATCCTTGTGGTCCAATGTATTACAATGACCCTCTCCACTGGGATGGCATTACTGCTGTCTTACTACTGTATCTTTACAGTCTTATGATTAACCTCGTCGTAGTTTACCCTCTTATAGCTTACCCTCTTAAACAACAGTAGTTATTACTAAGCCATTATCCATATGAAGTATGTTCATAGGAAAAAAAACTGAAAATAGGTTTCCCCTAAAATGAAGAAATCAAATAGTGACAGAGAAAGAAAAACCCAGACTTATGCACAGAACAGTAGACACGATTTGATGAATCAATCTTTGAAATGAGGAAGCTTCAAGACACTGGGCAGCTATTTTCACTTTGGTACTACTACTACTACTACTGCTGCATACCACTATGACTGCATTTACAATGCAGAGCTCCAATATCCAAGTTTTGGGGGAGAAAGTGTAGGCCTACATACTTTTTGTATGTTTGTTGAAAACATACTTCAGGAAGAAATATCTCACCTGAAAAAAAATACAACTACAGTATATACAGTACCAGTCAAAAGTTTGGACACACCTACTCATTCCAGGGTTTCTCATACTTTTTTTCTATTTTCTACATTGTAGAATAATAGTGAAGACATCAAAACTATGAAACAACACATGAGGAATTTTGTAGTAACAAATAAAATGTTAAACAAATCAAAATATATTTGACATTTTAGATGCGTCAAAGAAACCACCCTTTGCCTTTCTGACAACTTTGAACACTCTGGGTATTCTCTCAACCAGATTCATGAGGTAGTCACCTGGAATGCATTTCAGTTAACAGGTGTGCCTTGTTAAAAGTTAATTTGTATTTGAGCCATTCAGTTGTGTTGTGACAAGTTAGGGGTGGTATACAGAAGATAGCCCTATTTGGTGAAAGACCAAGTCCATATTATAGCAAGAACAGTTTAAATAAGCAAAAAGAAACGACAGTCCATCATTACTTTAAGACATGAAGGTAAGCCAATCTTCGAAAGTGTTTTCAAGTGCAGTTGCCAAAACCATCAAGTGCTATGATGAAACTGGCTCTCATGCAGACCGCCACAGGAAAGGAAGACCCAGAGTTACCTCTGCTGCAGAGGATAAGTTCATTAGAGTTAACTGCACCTCAGATTGCAGCCCAAATAAATGCTTCAAAGAGTTCATGTAACAGACACATCTCAACATCAATTGTTCAGAGGAGACTGTGTGAATCAGGCCTTCATGGTCAAATTGCTGCAAAGAAACCACTACTAAAGGACAACAATAAGAAGAAGAGACTTGCTTGGGCCAAGAAACATGAGCAATGGACATTAGACTGGTGGAAATCTGTCCACATTTGAGATGTTTGGTTCCAAACACGGTGTCTTTGTGAGGTGCAGAGTAGGTGAAAGAATGATCTCTGCATGTGTGGGTCCCACCGTGAAGCACAGAGGAGGTGGTGTGATGGTGTGGGAGTGCTTTGCTGGTGACACTGTCAGTGATTTATTTAGAATTCAAGGTACAGTTAACCAGCATGGCTACCACAGCAATCTGCCGAGAAACACCTTCCCATCTTGTTTGCGCTTAGAGGGACTATCATTTGTTTTTCAACAGGACTATGACCCAAAACACACCTCCGGACTGTGTAAGGGCTATTTGACCAAGGAGTGTGATGGAGTGCTGCATCAGATGACCTGTCCTCCACAATCACCCAACCTCAACCCAATTGAGATGGTTTGGGATGAGTTGGACCACAGAGTGAAGGTGAAGCATACAACAAGTGCTCAGCATATGTTGGAACTCATTCAATACTGTTGGAAAAGCATTCTTCAGGAAGCTGGTTGAGAGAATGCCAAGAGAGTGCAAAGCTGTCATAAAGGCAAATTATTTTTTGATTATTTTTACACTTTTTTGGTTACTATATGATTCCATTTGTCTGATTTCATAGTATATATATATATATATATATATATATATATATATATATATATAACATAAATCAAACTTCTGCACCAAAGTTCCCTTACATGTAGTGAACATTTATCAGGTTTCGTTTTACATAGTCAGCACAAAGAGTTATGTGTTCTGGGTACCTACTGTAGGGGACAGACCACAGAAGCCACATGATCTGCATACATGTGCTGCTTCACGCTTAGGCATTTCTATCAGAATACATTTCTAAGGTCAGCCTATACCAAGAACAGTATGAATAGAGAGAGCATTACTGGTAAGGTCGCACCAGGGAATAGTACTGATACTCTGAGGACAAAGAACAGAAAGGCTTTGCTTGTAGGCCTACTCCGCCTAATGCATTATCCATTCATTATGGACCAGCATTGATTCATTATTGGATTTGATGACAAATGAAGCAGACAAATACAATTTAAACAACTTAAACAACTTATTTAAGCTTGCAATGGAAGCAATCTTGCAACCTTAGAGAGAATATGTGGCACAATGTTGTTTTTTTGCCGTCTTTTTCCATGTGTCGTAGTCATTGACCAGAGTGTTGATCTTGTGGAAGAGAACAGCTCTTTTAACCAGTCAGGTCACGCGTGATTCAAGTCAGCATTCAACGTCCAGCCATGTCTGAGGATGTCGGGAGATTACTTGGAAACCGGCCAGTAGGGGCAGCAGTGAGCACTGTTACCTTCGAGAAGGTTTCGGTTTGACTATGGCATTGTAGATGGGGATGGCGGATGGGTGTAAGCATCTGATTCCAAAGGTTGTTAGTTTGAATCTAGCGATAGAAAGTTGTTTTTGTTATTTTTGTTATAAGCCTATCCCAAACCTTAACCTTTACATTAACCTTAACCATCCGGAGTTAATGCCTGACCTTAAGAATTTGTAGTTAATGCCTGAACATAACCCTAACCTTAAAAATTCAGAGTAAATACCTAAATGTAACCTTAAACACTTTGAAATGTAACATTTGGAAAAACTTGAGAAACATGGATGAATGTCTAATCCTGTCGTGAGACTGTGAGAGCTGGTAGCTTTTAACGAGCCTGTGTATCTAACCCTCAATAGACTCTCCCAAATCATCTATCACAAAGACACGTGCACACAAGCTCTCTCTCTCTCTCTCTCTCTCTCTCTCTCTCTCTCTCTCTCTCTCTCTCTCTCTCTCTCTCTCTCACACCCCCCCCCCCCCCCCACACACACACACACACACCAATTTCCGTGATGGAGATCCGGCAATCCAATCAGGCATGCCATCCCGCTAAAGCAGTGAGTTAACACAGCCAATTAGGTTGTATTTTGCTGCATGTTGATTAGTGAAGTGTTACCCCGGGGCTATGTGGAGGTAAACTACAGCAGTGAACGCAACTGGACCGCTGGCCGCTGATGCTACCACTGACTTCTCTTCACTGGGCTATTTGAGGGATGTCCAGTCACTGTGTGCGTAATCTGTTAAAGTAGAATAACAAATACCAAAATGGCACTCCAGTTCCCCCCATTCCCAGTATCCGTTTCCACCCATGGAGGGCAATTTGGACCAAGATGTATTAGACATAATTAACGGACTGCTCCGCTCCTGTCCTAGCACTGATATTTCATTTACTCAATTAAATAAAGGATCATTATTGTCTCTTACACCGGAAAATAATAGGTGCATACTGTGAATGCTTCCTGCTGAACACATCGATCGTCTATCCATACAATGGTATGAAGAGAGAAAAAACTATTACAGAGACATTTTTTCATCTGCAGTAGTCCACCAATACACACATAATGTTATACAAGGGAACACACACACACACACACTGTTTGCATGTAAACACACACACTGGTGGAGTGTTCATTAAAAAAAAGTCCACTTTGAAAGGGCAGAAGTTTGGAGTGGCAATGTTTGATCATTGTCTGTGTTTATAAGTACTGTAGGTGAAACCCGTGTGCTGGTAAAACTGTGCAATACCACATTACAGGAATGTGTTAGCCAACAGTCATACTGAGACTTCCATATCTTTGACTCACGTGATTGGCACAGATCAGGAACCTTACCAAGCTATAAAACGCTTACTTTTTAACTTTTAGATTTGGTCTGATGAAACCAATGTGAAATATTGTAGGACAACATTAAATGTCCTGTGAGTGAATGTTGGTTACATATTGTTTTTAATGAATGAGTCATTCCAGAAAAAATAAAAAATAAACAATATAATCAAATTGTATTTTTCACATGTGCCAAATACAGCCAATGAAATGCTTTCTTACGAGCCCTTCCCAACAATGCAGAGTTTAAAAATCAAATAGTAACAGTACGTGTGTGTGTGTGTGTGTGTGTGTGTGTGTGTGTGTGTGTGTGTGTGTGTGTGTGTGTGTGTGTGTGTGTGTGTGTGTGTGTGTGTGTGTGTGTGTGTGTGTGTGTGTGTGTGTGTGTGTGTGTGTGTGTGTGTGTGTGTGTGTGTGTGTGTGTGTGTGTGTGTGTGTGAATGTGGGTGTATATAGTGTATCTGAATGTGTGTGGGTTTTGCGTGGGAGTGTCAATGTAGTGTGTGTAAATAAGTCTGTGTATGGTTTGTATACAGTGCATACAGAAAGTATTCAGACCCTTTGAGTTCCTCCACATTTGTTACTTTAGAGCCTTATTCTAAAATGGACTCAATAAAACTATTTTCTGCATTACCATCCTTGAGATGTTTCTAGAACTTGATTGGAGTCACCTGTGATAAATCCAATTGATTGGACATGATTTGGAAAGGCACACACCTATCTATATAAGGTCCCACAGTTAACAGTGCATGTCAGAGCAAAAACCAAGCCATGAGGTCAAAGGAATTGTCCGTAGAGCTCCAAGACAAGATTATGTCGAGGCACAGATCTGGGGAAGGGTATCCAAAAAGCAGAATTAAAGGTCCCCAAGAAAACAGTGGCCTCCATCATTCTTAAATGGAAGAAGTTTGGAACCACCAAGACTCTTCTTCGAGTTGTCCACCCGGTCAAACTGAGCAATCAGGGGAGAAGGGCCTTGGACAGGGAGATGACTAAGATCTACATTTTTCGGGCCTTCCTCTGACAATGTCTGATATAGAGGTCCTGGATGGCAAGGAGCTCGGCCCCAGTGATGTACTGGGCTGTCCGCACCACCTTCTGTAGCGCTTTGCGGTTAATGGCGGTGCATTTGGAGTACCAAGTGGTGATGCAGCCAGTCAAGATGCTTTCGATGGTGCAGTTGTAGAACTTTTTGCGGATCAAAGTAACCATACAAAATCTTTTCAGCCTCCTGGGGGGGGGGGGGGGGGGGGGAAGAGGCACTGCCGTGTACTCTACATGACTTTGCGGGTGTGGGTGGACAATTTTTCCTGTCCTTAATGTTGTGGACACAAAGGAACTTGAGACTTGGTAGTCAACTGCATTCGACTACCTAGTCTCATGCTTTCTGCAGTTTCCTATGCGCCACGACTCCTTCTCGACAGTGTAGAGGTTTAATCTCCAAGCACGGAGGCTACAGCACAATCCTACAAAAACTTTCACGTCCTAATAAGCAGCTCCTGAACATGCAATTGACCGACCACTTCAAAGCAAAGAGAAAGAGGAAAAAACTCTAGCAGTTTTCTGATTAATGTGGTTAATTTACCTTGATTGCCAATGAATTTCAGCTAATATTACTACAACAAATAAAAGACATAATGATGTAATTGCATTAAAGCAATACCAGATTCCACACTCAAATCCCTTACTGCTTGTGGCCCCATTCTGTCATGTTTTGTTCACACCCTCCGTACTGTATGTGGGAGCGGTAGCCTGTTACAAATATCCAACACTCATACAGATACAGTACCATCACTGTATCACTGTAAAATATGGATTTCTACATATGAGATATGTGACTGATTCGGCTCGATTCGGTCTTATGTAGCAATATTTTTAATTGTGTTTTTTATATTGGATAAAAGGGGAGACTCAGAGCTGGAAAAGTTTATGTCATAAACTACAGTTGAGGAACAATGGGGAAGTAATTATGCTTTTGAGGTTGATAAACTTATATCCTCACTTTTGAGAAAATGGCCCTTGAATATTTTTGATAAACCTACTGGAGAGATTTTCCTAGTCTACACCCATTCACCATCGTTCACACCCTCTTAACCAACCATCTCTTTAATGATTCACATGTGAGGCCATGTACTAAACAACCAAAGGTTTCAAGACTAAAGGCTGGTTTATAATATGTCTATCGACAGTTGTCGCAGTGACATAATGAACATTCTATTGTCATCCAATATCAAACTAGTCATTGTTGTTTTGAAAAAGTATTAACACCAAAACTACAGGTCGCATGACATCAGCAGCCTGGTGGTCCAAAATAGCATAACTAGTCTATTTTAACACCAATAAATCCACCCATTTAAAAATTAATTTAGGGCTCCCGAGTGGCGCACCGGTCTAAGGTACTGCATCGCAGTGCTAGAGGCATCCCTACAGACCCGGATTCGATCCCAGGCTGTGTCACAGCCAGCCATGACCGGAAGACCCAAGAGGTGGCGCACAATTAGTCCAGCATTGTCTGGGTTAGGGGAGGGTTTGGCTGGCCAGGATGTCCTTGTCCCATTGCGTTCTAGCGACTCCTTGTGGCAGGCTGAGTGCATGCACGATGACTTGAGTCACCAGCTGTATGGTGTTTCCTCTGACACATTGATGCGGCTGGCTTCCGGGTTAAGAAAGCAGTGTTTGAAGAAGTAGTGCGCCTTGGCGGGGTCATGTTTCGTAGGCGCAGGGCTCTTGATCTTCGCCTCTCCTGAGTCCGTGCGGGAGTTGCAGCGATGGGACAAGATTGTAACTTCCAATTGGATGTCACGAAAAAGGGGTTAAAATAATTGAGTATATGTCAATCTAGCAAACTAGGGAACTAAAAGCAACTTTCGAAACAATGTTTTGGTTAGTTTCTAGTTTGTTAGGTAGCTAGCTAAGTTTAAATAATGACCATATCATATAGCAAAATAAGGACAAAAGAAGGACAGAAGAAAAAGGAAAAGAAAGAGGACAACATAGTGAAACAGTCAGCACTTCTATTGCAACTTGTATTTCGTCGTCCTAACGTAGTCTACACTGCTATCTGCCCAGCAGCTAGCCAGCTAGCATACGTCCACCGTCTACCGAATAGCAGCACTGTAGAAACTATTACATTCAACTGAACGACTTGATTAGTGTAGTGTTAGCTAGCTACATAGTTGTCTTTGCTGTCTTCGTATCCAAGATAATTGTGTAGTTTAGAGCGTGTAGTCTTAGAGTGATTATCTTAATTTACTGAGGTTAGCTAGCCAGCTATTTGTCGTCCTTAACGTAGGAGACACTGCTAGCTAGCCAACAGCTAGCCAACGTCTACTGAATAGAACTTCCGCACTCAACAACCCGGTCGCATTCCGCTTCGCTCCACAGGTAGTATCACATTTTTCATTTCATTTCATTACAGCACAACGGTTTGATTTGTTTGATCGTAGCTAGCTACATAGCTAGCTACATAGCCGTCTGTGTATCAAAGATAATTGTTGTCGTTCTTTTAACGCAACGTAACGTAATCAACACTGCTAGCTAGCCAGCTAGCCCCGAATAGCAGCACTGTAGAAACTATTACACTCAACGGAACAACTTGATTAGTGTAGTGTCAACAACGCAGCCACTGCCAGCTAGCCTACAAAGTCAACAACGCAGCCACTGCCAGCTAGCCTACTTCAGCAGTACTGTATCATTTTAATCATTTTAGTCAATAAGATTCTTGCTACGTAAGCTTAACTTTCTGAACATTTGAGACGTGTAGTCCACTTGTCATTCCAATCTCCTTGCATTAGCGTAGCCTCTTCTGTAGCCTGTCAACTATGTGTCTGTCTATCCCTGTTCTCTCCTCTCTGCACAGACCATACAAACGCTCCACACCGCGTGGCCGCTGCCACCCTAATCTGGTGATCCCAGCGCGCACGACCCACGTGGAGTTCCAGGTCTCCGGTAGCCTCTGGAACTGCCGATCTGCAGCCAACAAGGCAGAGTTCATCTCAGCCTATGCCTCCCTCCAGTCCCTCGACTTCTTGGCACTGACAGAAACATGGATCACCACAGATAACACTGCTACTCCTACTGCTCTCTCTTCGTCCGCCCACGTGTTCTCGCACACCCGAGAGCTTCTGGTCAGCGGGGTGGTGGCATCGGGATCCTTATCTCTCCCAAGTGGTCATTCTCTCTTTCTCCCCTTACCCATCTGTCTATCGCCTCCTTTGAATTTCATGCTGTCACAGTTACCAGCCCTTTCAAGCTTAACATCCTTATCATTTATCGCCCTCCAGGTCCCCTCGGAGAGTTCATCAATGAGCTTGATGCCTTGATAAGCTCCTTTCCTGAGGATGGCTCACCTCTCACAGTTCTGGGCGACTTTAACCTCCCCACGTCTACCTTTGACTCATTCCTCTCTGCCTCCTTCTTTCCACTCCTCTCCTCTTTTGACCTCACCCTCTCACCTTCCCCCTACTCACAAGGCAGGCAATACGCTCGACCTCATCTTTACTAGATGCTGTTTTTCCACTAACCTCATTGCAACTCCCCTCCAAGTCTCCGACCACTACCTTGTATCCTTTTCCCTCTCGCTCTCATCCAACACTTCCCACACTGCCCCTACTCGGATGGTATCGCGCCGTCCCAACCTTCGCTCTCTCTACCCCGCTACTCTCTCCTCTTCCATCCTATCATCTCTTCCCTCTGCTCAAACCTTCTCCAACCTATCTCCTGATTCTGCCTCCTCAACCCTCCTCTCCTCCCTTTCTGCATCCTTTGACTCTCTATGTCCCCTATCTTCCAGGCCGGCTCGGTCCTCCCCTCCCGCTCCGTGGCTTGACGACTCATTGCGAGCTCACAGAACAGGGCTCCGGGCAGCCGAGCGGAAATGGAGGAAAACTCGCCTCCCTGCGGACCTGGCATCCTTTCACTCCCTCCTCTCTACATTTTCCTCCTCTGTCTCTGCTGCTAAAGCCACTTTCTACCACTCTAAATTCCAAGCATCTGCCTCTAACCCTAGGAAGCTCTTTGCCACCTTCTCCTCCCTCCTGAATCCTCCTCCCCCTCCCCCCTCCTCCCTCTCTGCAGATGACTTCGTCAACCATTTTGAAAAGAAGGTCGACGACATCCGATCCTCGTTTGCTAAGTCAAACGACACCGCTGGTTCTGCTCACAGTGCCCTACCCTGTGCTCTGACCTCTTTCTCCCCTCTCTCTCCAGATGAAATCTCGCGTCTTGTGACGGCCGGCCGCCCAACAACCTGCCCGCTTGACCCTATCCCCTCCTCTCTTCTCCAGACCATTTCCGGAGACCTTCTCCCTTACCTCACCTCGCTCATCAACTTATCCCTGACCGCTGGCTACGTCCCTTCCGTCTTCAAGAGAGCGAGAGTTGCACCCCTTCTGAAAAAACCTACACTCGATCCCTCAGATGTCAACAACTACAGACCAGTATCCCTTCTTTCTTTTCTCTCCAAAACTCTTGAACGTGCCGTCCTTGGTCAGCTCTCCCGCTATCTCTCTCAGAATGACCTTCTTGATCCAAATCAGTCAGGTTTCAAGACTAGTCATTCAACTGAGACTGCTCTTCTCTGTATCACGGAGGCGCTCCGCACCGCTAAAGCTAACTCTCTCTCCTCTGCTCTCATCCTTCTAGACCTATCGGCTGCCTTCGATACTGTGAACCATCAGATCCTCCTCTCCACCCTCTCCGAGTTGGGCATCTCCGGCGTGGCCCACGCTTGGATTGCGTCCTACCTGACAGGTCGCTCCTACCAGGTGGCGTGGCGAGAATCTGTCTCCTCACCATGCGCTCTCACCACTGGTGTCCCCCAGGGCTCTGTTCTAGGCCCTCTCCTATTCTCGCTATACACCAAGTCACTTGGCTCTGTCATAACCTCACATGGTCTCTCCTATCATTGCTATGCAGACGACACACAATTAATCTTCTCCTTTCCCCCTTCTGATGACCAGGTGGCGAATCGCATCTCTGCATGTCTGGCAGACATATCAGTGTGGATGACGGATCACCACCTCAAGCTGAACTTCGGCAAGACGGAGCTGCTCTTCCTCCCGGGAAGGACTGCCCGTTCCATGATCTCGCCATCACGGTTGACAACTCCATTGTGTCCTCCTCCCAGAGCGCTAAGAACCTTGGCGTGATCCTGGACAACACCCTGTCGTTCTCAACTAACATCAAGGCGGTGGCCCGTTCCTGTAGGTTCATGCTCTACAACATCCGCAGAGTACGACCCTGCCTCACACAGGAAGCGGCACAGGTCCTTATCCAGGCACTTGTCATCTCCCGTCTGGATTACTGCAACTCGCTGTTGGCTGGGCTCCCTGCCTGTGCCATTAAACCCCTACAACTCATCCAGAACGCCGCAGCCCGTCTGGTGTTCAACCTTCCCAAGTTCTCTCACGTCACCCCGCTCCTCCGCTCTCTCCACTGGCTTCCAGTTGAAGCTCGCATCCGCTACAAGACCATGGTGCTTGCCTACGGAGCTGTGAGGGGAACGGCACCTCAGTACCTCCAGGCTCTGATCAGGCCCTACACCCAAATAAGGGCACTGCGTTCATCCACCTCTGGCCTGCTCGCCTCCCTACCACTGAGGAAGTACAGTTCCCGCTCAGCCCAGTCAAAACTGTTCGCTGCTCTGGCTCCCCAATGGTGGAACAAACTCCCTCACGACGCCAGGACAGCGGAGTCAATCACCACCTTCCGGAGACACCTGAAACCCCACCTCTTTAAGGAATACCTAGGATAGGATAAAGTAATCCTTCTCACCCCCCCCCTTAAAATATGTAGATGCACTATTGTAAAGTGGCTGTTCCACTGGATGTCATAAGGTGAATGCACCAATTTGTAAGTCGCTCTGGATAAGAGCGTCTGCTAAATGACTTAAATGTAAATGTAAAAGCTGACAATGTCTTCAGCTAATTTGTCTTCAGTATTACATGAAAATAAACTCACAACGATATCAATATTTACAAGTTAATGGTGAGCCAATTACGCAAAATAGCTTATCGTTGTGAGTGTGATGATATTAAAGTAGTGCATTCTACCAGAGAATTTTAGAACTTGGACACTGTCTCGTTGGCCTAACGTTATATCCTAATATGACTTTGGTGCAGGTCATGTTTTTCACATTACCGTCTCTGGTAAACACATACTATATCAAATAAAATAAAATTTGATTTTTCACATGCACAGGATGTAGTGAAATGGTAACTTGCATAGTGGAGTCTTTTGTTTAGACATGTAGCTAGATAGCTAGCTAGCAAGCTAAACAAGGAACCATAATCTCAACTCAAAACATTACTACCCTGCATGAATCTAGAGGTAGCTAACCCTTCAGGTTCAATGTCAGCTAGCTAGTGAACATTAGCCTATAACTAGGAAGGCAAATGTATCTGAGATATGAATGATATTACTACACAGATCATACACGTAACGTTACCTAGCAAGCCAGCTAATGTCAGCTAGATAGCTAACAGTACGCTTTAACTTAAAATGCAAATTACTTTCTGACAAAATTCTACACGTATAATATCTGAAAATATAGCTAGCTAGACTATCTTACCCGTATACTATCACGAATGCCATGGTTGCACTTAGTTTGAAGATGTAATCCGGAGACAGGTGTTTTATACAACAGCCTTCTTTGTGTACTCTTTTCGACTCCCTCTGCATATTTACAATCAAACAGCAGCATTTTCTCCATCTCCTTAGCTATCACATTCTAATTCCGCCATGCATTCTACAGATTTCAAAATTCAGTCCTCCAGAAAGTGGAGAATAACACTTTTGCAGTTCTACTACGTAATATCTTTCAAAGAATCTGCGTTAGAAATGAATACCTACAAATACTGACCAGCTCATGTTATAGACAGAAGTGTGCTACATGGCAGACCAATCCAATCTCATATCTCGGCATGTCCAGACCATCCATCCATTATCTCAGACAATCATGGCTAGCGGGAAGGTTTCTGACTTTTTCCGTGGCTAAACCAACTAGGCTCAAAAATTAACAATTGCATTCGTATTTACAGATGGCATACACATTTGATATTAAGGCACATGAAAGTTCACGTGTTCCAGAAGGAATTTCTGCCCCCAAAGGTTACGTTCAAATTCCTCTCCTGTGAAGTAGTGACGTGCCACATACGCCTAGTTTCCTAAAATGTGTCACGTATATGATATCCATTGATAAGACATTATCCAAAGGTTATTATAAAATGGGTTGTTTGGATCCTGGATCCTGATTGGTTGATAGCAGGGAGTTATACCCACATTCCATGGGTAATGCATGTTAACACTTCCATTAGATTTATCAACGCTCTTCCACTGTCCCACTTCCCAGCCAGTCAATGTATAAACATAAACATTTCCCTGTATGCTTATCTGACCTGTGCAACATGGTGAATTAATTTATCAGGACTATTTTAATGGATTTATCCAAAGAAATTTAAAAACACAAAAAATACAAAATGTTCATAGTTTGCAGTCAGCTGGTTGATGTGATTGTGTGTTAGCTTGCCTTTAGTTGGCTAGCTACTGTAGCTAGCAAAGGAGAGGCAAGGTTAGCTTAGCTATACTCCATAACTACACTGAGTGTACAAACATTAGGAACACCTTCCTAATATTGAGTTGGACTCCCTTCCGCCCTCAGAACAGCCTCAATTCGCCAGGGTATGGACTCTACAAGGTGTCGAAAGCATTCCACAAGGGATGCTGGCCAATGTTGACTCCAATACTTCCCACAGTTGTGTCAAGTTGGCTGAATGTCCTTTGGTTGGTGAACCATTCTTGATACACACGGGAAACTGTTGAGCTTTAAAAATCCAGTAGCGTTACAGTTTTTGACACTCAAACCTGTGCACCTAGCCCCTACTACCATACCTCGTTCAAAGGTACTTTCACCTTGCCCATTCATTCTCCGTATGGCACACACACACAATCCATGTCTCAATAGTCTCAAGGCTTAAAAATCATTATTTAACCTGTATTCCTCCCTTCATTTACACTGATTGAAGTGGATTTAACAGGCAACATCAATAAGGGATCATAGTTTTCACCGTCTATGTCAAGGAAAGAGCAGCTGTTCCTAATGTTTGTACACTTTGCACACAGTGTATATTATTGACTTGACAATCATCTGGTTTTTGCCTATGTATACATTATTTATTAAATCATATTTTATTGAAGTTATTTTCTCTCATCATTATTAGCTAGCTAGCTACACATCAATGATTTTTTTAGTACAGCAACGTGGAACGAACAGAATGAACGACTGGTCAAAACATCCAAAATAATTAATGACCAGCTTGTTTGGTTAGCAACTTCAGAACCTCATAACTAACAAGCTTTTGGACCATATCATATCGTCTGGTGGAAGGATGCAATAAAACAAATGTACTCATTAAAATAAAGTTTTAATGAAAACATGTAGTTCATCTTTTTTTTAAGGTTGGCAACAGTTTTCTAAAAGCAATAATCCCCTTGAACCCAGTGATTATGGTATGATAATCCCTGGGAACAGCCCTCTGGCCTAAAGACAACCCTTAGTCGGAAGTTATCACATGATAATGCCCGATTTCTCATGTCTTGTTGCTTAAATAGTTTCTGATCAGTCTTACTGTAACAGCCTTTTCTAACGAGCCATCAATATAAGAAGCATATTGTCATAAATTGTTCAGCGTTTGCCTGTGATAACCATCTCACAGCAGGTAACATCCTCTAATTGTAAGGTAATGAAAGGCTACAAATGTAACTTTTTGAGCAACCTGACAAAATGCACATAGACATCTGAGTAATAGATCTGTCGTTCTTATTGAAAGCAAGTCTAATAAGCGGTAGATCTGTTCTATGTGCGGTATTTTTTTATTTTTTTTCGTCTTCTGCTTTCAGTTTTCTACACCAGCTTCAAACAGTTGAAAATACAATATTTTTTGTTACGGAACAAATTTTCACAGCGGTTTAGATCATTGTATCTAAACCGCTATGAAAAATTTGTTCCGTAACAAAAAAATATTGTATTTTCAACTTCTCTGTATGGCACAATGATTCTCTTCAATCCTGTGGGGTGACGCACAATTGGCCTAGCGTCGTCCGGGTTAGGGAGGGATTGGTCGGTAGGGATGTCCTTGTCTCATCGCGTGCTAACCAAGGTTGCCAGGTGCACAGTGTTTCCTCCGACACATTGGTGCGGCTGGCTTCCGGGTTGGATGCGTGCTGTGTTAAGAAGCAGTGCGGCTTGGTTGGGTTGTGTATCGGAGGACGCATGACATTTAACCTTTCGTCTCTCCCGAGCCTGTACGGGAGTTGTAGCGATGAGACAAGATAGTAGCTACTACAACAATTGGATACCACGAAATTGGGGAGAAAAAGGGTAAAATTCACAAAGAAATATATATATGATTCTCTTCAATATACTTGATTATTTTGCCACATAAACTGAAATTGGGTGAACTACTATAATTTTAGCAACCAGAAAATGGCAGAGTGATTTCTGCATAGTGCATCTTTAACACATACCTATTCATCTATCTAGTTTGCAAGACAAAAACAATCAGACTGCATCAATGGCATATTGTTTGGGAAAAACAACAAATGTACTTGCTTCAACAACATCTAATGATGAATACCAAAAAATACCACAAGGTTGTCATTAATGTCACTTTGAATTGCAAAAGGATAGAAATGAGGAAGAGCACAATTAGTCTCGTTTCACAGGTTTCATCACAGTCTTCTGGTTCGGGCGGTTATTTGGGGGGGGGGGGGTGTTGGCAATGGGGGGGAGTTGTGGTAATGGTGCAGTGTGTGTATGTATATGCGTTCATGTGTGCGTGTGTGCATGTGTGTGAATGTCTGCGTGCATCTGTCTCTATGTCTGTGTGTGAGTGTGGTGGAAACCCCCCACAGTCTTGACCTCCAGCCCAGCTGCTCTTGACGGCAGTGTTGAAACGCCTCACTTCCTGCGAGGCCGCAGATGCAGACAGAAACGGCTCATGATGACTGTGGGGGGGATATTGACCACTCAGCGATGATACATATTTTTTCCCTCTGTTCAGAGACACATTTGTGAAACGCGAGCCGCTCAGGAAGTACGAGCGCGTCTGTCATTCAGTCACTCAGTCAGAGGTGCCTCCCTGACTATCGACTTCCTGTCTCACTTCCTCAAAATTGAGAAGAGGCTTAGATGCGCTCAAACCCTTGATTTTATAATTTGTTGCTGCTTTACTGTATCTGTTTATTATAGACAAGGAGTGGAAGACCAGCAAAGTAATACAAATCACATTTATATGAAAGTGATCTGAAATCAAGTTTATTTTTTTACTCTGATTTTGCGATGCGTGTCCTTTTGTGACTACTCTTACATTGCTATCTCTCCGTGTATTTAATCAAGCATTGTCTGCATGTCTTTGTTTGTGTTGGAAAGAGAGATATGACTTATCTATGTGATTGTGCGTGTATGTGTTTGTGCAAACACGTGTGTATGTGGGAATGTGTGTGTTCGTGTGCATGTGTGTTTATGCATGGGTGCATGAGTGTGTGCATCTATGCGTGTGTGTGTGTGTGTGTAATTATGAAGACGAGAATGGGAATGCCCTCAAGCTACTTGTTCCATCAGACAAGGCAGAGTCAGACTCAGATAGATCCTGTCTACCTTCCCTTAACCTTAATTTGTCAGGATGCAGCATGTTAAAAGGCCTGGGGACCATTGGAATCTGTCAACTCATTTCTAAATGTTGTTTTTCTGTGCCATAACAAAGGGGTTCAAACGTGCATCCACTCATGCAGCATGAGATCACCCACTCCTTTCTCCTTTGCATGTTGCTTTTTTTCATTAAGTGAGGTGCACCACTGAAATAGTTTTGCTTAATGGTAGCCATGAATAAGTCTTAAATTCAAAAGAAGGTTACAAAAAAACTTAAGATAATGTTCCTAAATATTTTCCTGATGCTACCGTCTGTTTATTTTTATGATGTAGGAGAACGTGCAGAGGTCATTACAGTGAATGAAAGGTACTAATGTTAAGGTCTGATCTGTGTGCAACATGTAGGAAACCACCCCAGGGTGACACAAAATAAAACTGTCCTTATGGTCCCCATTACTCCTATATATCTTGATTTATGCAGAACAAATTAGTAATTTCTTGATGCTTTGACTCAATTAGAAATTTTATTTCGATTTTTTTGTGTGTGATCTCTCTAAGTATCAGAAATATTTAAATGGTTATATCTGACTTTATTCTCCCTCTCTCTCTCATGTATTTTATTGACATGGGAAACATATGCTTACATTGCCAAAGCAAGTGAAATAGATAATAAACGAAAGTGAAATAAACAATAAAAAATTAACAGTAAGCCTCCCGAGTGGCACAGTTGTCTATCCTGGTTCGAGTCCAGGATCTGTCACAGCCGGCCGCAACCGGGAGACCCATGGGGCAGCGCACAATTGGCCCAGTGTTGCCCGGGTTAGGGGGTTTGGCCGGCAGGGATGTTCTTGTTCCATTGCGCTCTAGCGACTCCTGACGTGGGCAGGGCGAAGTGCACGCTGACACGATAGCCAGGTGTACGGTGTTTCCTCCGACACATTGGTGGCTGGCTTCCGGGTTAAGCGGCCATTGTGTCAAGAAGCAGTGTGGCTCGGAGGATACACGCATGTAGAATTTAACATATTTTTTTCTGGATTCTGATAATTAGCAGTTATCATTTTTTTCTGCCCCCACATTGTACACTGGGGATATTTTACTCTAAATTCTGAGTCTCAATTGGGTGTTTGTCCCATTTTGTGAATTCTTGTTTGGTGAGCGGACCCCAGACCTCGAAACCATAAAGGGCAATGGGTTCTATAACTGATTCAAGTATATTTAGCCAGATCCTAATTGGTATGTCAAATTATATGTTTGTTTTGATGGCGTAGAAGGCCCTTTTTGCCTTGTCTCTGAGATCGTTCACAGCTATGTGGAAGTTACCTGTGGCGCTGATGGTTAGACTGAGGTATGTATCGTATTTGTGTGCTCTAGGGCAACGGTGTCTAGATGGAATTTGCATTTGTGGTCCTGGCAAGTGGACCTTTTTTGGAACACCATTATTTTTGTCTTACTGAGATTTACTGTCAGGTCCCAGGTCTGTGCAGAAGATCTAGGTGCTGCTGTAGACCCTCCTTGGTTGATAACAGAAGCACCAGATTATCAGCAAATAGTAGACATTTGACTTCAGATTCTAGTAGGGTGAGGCCGGGTGCTGCAGACTGCCAATTCTTTGATGTATATGTTGAAGAAGGTGGGGCTCAAGCTGCATCAAGATGCAAGCTGTTAATGACAATGCAGAGGATTTTCCCAAGGTTGCTGTAGTTATTGTTGTCAAATTTGTCTCTCTCTCTCTAATTATTTCACTCACTAAAGCCACTCATGAGCAGTTGATAGAGTGGTTGTGTGGTTGTGTATGACTTACCGTTGATGGGGAACGATAGAACGTTGGCCTCCGTGGTCTGGTTGCTGTGATGGACAAGTGGAAAGAGAGACAGACACTTTCAGTTCCCTATTCTGGCAAGTGTAACTGTCCCTCTCTGGCTTGGCAAAAAATAGCTACCAACCGTGCACTACTTTCTGTAGAATTCTGATTAAGATCAGCTTACTAATTAAACATGTAACTAAAATATATTACTTTATACCTGTACAGTATTTGGGAAATGAGACAAACGTTACGCTGCACTCACACTGTCAAATAAATGCTTATAATCCCTAATGAAATATGTCCTTGTTCTTGCATACATTTCTGAGGATGAACATTTTATGAACATATAGGCCTACAATTCCACACAGATGCTAAATGGCATATAGGACTAATAGAAACAAATTCATAATCCAAACTAAACAGATTTGTGGGGCTCTCAACCTGCTCCACTGCAGCCCTGTCGATGAGAATGGGGGTGTGCTCGGTTCTTTTTTTCCTCTAGTCCACAATCATCTCCTTTGTCTTGATCACGTTGAGGGAGAGGTTGTTGTCCTGGCACCACACGGCCAGGTCTCTGAACTCCTCCCTATAGGCTGTCTCGTCGTTGATCAGTCCTACCACTGTTCTGTCATCGGCAAATTTAATGATAGTGTTGGAGTCGTGCCTGGCTTTGCAGTCATGAGTGAACAAGGATTACAGGAAGGAACTGAGCACGCACCTCTGAGGGGCTCCTGTCTTGAGGATCAGAGTGGCGGAGGGAGTTTAGTCCCAGGGTCCTTAGCTTATTGGTGAGCTTTGAGGGCACTATGGTGTTGAACGCTGAGCTGTAGTCAATGAATATCATTGTCACATAGATGTTCCTTTTGTCCAGGTGGGAAAGGGCAGTGTGGAGTGCAATAGAGATTGCATCATCTGTGGATCTGTTGAGATGGTATGCAAATTGGAGTGGGTTTAGGGTTTCTGGGATGATGGTGTTGATGTGAGCCATTACCAGCCTTTCGAAGCACTTCATGGCTACAGACATGAGTGCTACGGGTCAGTAGTCATTTAGGCAGGTTACCTTAGTTTCAGAAGTGACATTGGGCAGAACACTGTCTTATTTACTGAAAGTATGTGAAGCTTTCCCCTCCAGAAACATTTGTCCTGAGTGAAAGAAAAGGGGTTTGTCCTCGAAGACCGCTTGGGAAGTGGTCCACAACACTCGTTAAGCAACTCTCAACCACATTGAAAACACAGGCCAGTCCACAACAGAGGTTTGTTTTGCACCGGCTTTGCCCTGCATTGCTCAGAGCCTAAGAATAGACTGCTTATTGGCCCCTCTGTCCATATGTGTCTCTTTACTTTGGAGAGTGTGGTGAAGTGATTATGTCAACAAGGAGAATTACTGTATTTACAGCCCTTTCCCAATTCATATTACCATATGCAGACGATTTCACACATGAGTGGTGCAGTGTTTTAGGGGTGTCACACTTAAACAGTGTTGTCCGAGATTGTGTTTCTAGCAGGTTTCATATTATTCCCAGTTTGGGATCTTAACAGCATGGGAGTTGTTCAAGAGCAGTACATAATGCTTTTATTTTTCACTTGAAGCAGGACACAACATGTAGAACATAACTATCAAATATTGATAAGAAATATAAGAAATGAGCTAAACTCACTTTGTTTCTCTTGAGGAGATCTATGTCTCCTCAAGAGTATAGAAATCCTTGTCGAGCGTATAGGCAAAAGGAAACGAGGGAAATAAGTAAGAAGAAAAAAAAGAAAGAAAGAAATAAAAGCGACCCAGAACAGAACCATCAGAGGGGTCATTAATGAGCATTGCTCATGCTGTCATGGCAACCATTATCACAGTAATGTCGCTAATGGCATCGGAGACAGGGCAAGAGAAAGATGTGAAAATTATTGTCAGATTCAATTAGCTCCCTTCCCCTGAACTCAGCTGGTCTGCTGCAGGCCTCCATTGATTAGCTATCAAATTGAATGAAAAATGGGAGCAGTTGAATTCAGATACTCCTTATAGATAGAAGAAGTGGGCGGACCCCATCAAACAGCCTTAATCCTCATCATTACTGACATATTTCTGTATAGTAGGATGCAAATAACCACTTTCACAATGTGATCACCTTGACTATTGTTGATACCATTGCATGTGCAGTAGAGTACACAGCCTCTCAACATAGTAGGGTAAATTAATTCCATGTAATTTTGCAAGGATGTTGTCCAAGGATTTATGTCCAAATCAATATTTGATCTGAGTTTTTTACTGACACAAAAGTCACCACACATGAAGGTCGTTCGATGGCCTAGCTAGTAACTGTACATTATGCTCTATGTGTTTATTCAAAGTGACACTTGTGGAACCCAACTCTTTGAATGTCTTTAAAGGGATAGCTCACCCAAATTACACAACATATTGGTTAATTATCTATTGACAGGGTAATACAGCAACCCATGCTTTGGTTTTGTGGATCAATGTTTGTCTTCAATTGCTAACTTTTTTACATTGTCGTCCAAAAACCAAAGTTAATATATATGATATGTTTTTTTTTGTGCATGTTTCATCTCCAAATTAAGTTACATTAAGATGATTTGGACATGCATTGGTTTTTGGACAACAAAAAAAGGCACAACCAAAACCAAAGCATGGAATGCATGTCTTACCTTTTCCATAGACTGCTTAGATGGTGGTAAGGAAATCAATATGTCATTTTTTTACAAGTCAACCTGACACTAGTTATTTCCAGTGTAGTGTTTTGCACACCAGGGCAAGATGGGTTCCACAAATGTCATGTGTAGTGGTGTTTTTGTGGACTTTAATGTAGTATTCAATGTAGTGTTATTGTGAACTGCACGATGCTGTGGTATTTTTGCAGACTGTAGTATTTCATGTAGATATTTTGCAGACATTACTGTAGTATTTAATACAGTGTTTCTGTTTTATTATGTTTGACATAGAAGTGTAGAACTTATCCTTCAGAGAACCTATTTGAGAAATACTAAAAGAGCTAATTTCCATCACAGGTAGGTAGGTAGGTAGGTAGGTAGGTAGGTAGGTAGGTAGGTAGGTAGGTAGGTAGGTAGGTAGGTAGGTTGGTTGGTTGGTTGGTAGGTAGACGTCTGTCTGTGTAGTTCAACACTTCTGTTCTTTTCTACACAATATGGTTTATATTTGGTATGTAGGTTTCTCATTTATGGGTGGCACAAATTGTGATATGGGGGAGGGGAATGGGCATGGTATATGCTAATTAAATACCTCAGAATTTATGATAGTTAGAAAAGTGTAGTGTTTTTGTGGACTGTATTATAGTATTTACTACAGTGTTTTTATTGTGGATAATACTGTAGTATTTACTATAGTATTCTACAGTATACTACAACATTCTATTGGTTGGTTGGTAGGTAGGTAGGTAGGTAGGTAGGTAGGTAGGTAGGTAGGTAGGTAGGTAGGTAGGTAGGTAGGTAGGTAGGTAGGTAGGTAGGTAGGTAGGTAGGTAGGTACTACAACATTCTATAGTAAGTACTACATATGATCGATGGATACTACATTGTGTATACTACATTCTATAGCAAACTTTAGTATTTTATTATGTTGGAAATATCAACTGAGAATGAAAAAGTGGGTGATTCTTGAGAACGCTGGTGACTAAATGAGAAACAGATTGGGCTAAGAGGCAGGTGGTTAGAAGAGTGGGAACAAGTGAAACCATGGGGACGTTAAAGATCAGGGTGCTGGAATAATCCGGATTGATGAGTCCGATTTAGTCAACATGTTTGTGTGCTCCGGAATGGGTGAGGTTTTGGTAGCAGCCACATTAGAGAGTGCGACTCGGACGGCGAGATTCCTGTGGCCAGACAACGACAGCGCTTCTTGCCCACTCCACCTCCCTGATGTTTGCTGGCCCTGCAGTCGACAATAAACTCCAACTCAGAACATGCCCAACGTCCATATTTCCAGACTATTTTTTACAGAGGGGTACAGCAGACCCTGGTTAGTCGACTCCCACTCTATTACTCCAACGGAAAGTCATTCATTAAAGGCAAGACTTTCAAACTCCAAAATGTTTTTGTAGCGGGGGGAGGTTTGCATTTTCCTGAATGAGTTTCACCAAGGTTTGCATACTAAGTATATTTAGATCACTAATTGCCTATGTCTACACACTGGGCTCGATTCAATCAGATCCGCTTTAGCCAACATCTGCAGAGCAGTTGTTTTGGCGGTGTCAAAGGTGGAGCTGCGTTAGAGTTGTCAAATCCAAAAGTGGCTCCCGGCATTACACCTAAAGTGGACATTGCCATTGTCATTATTTTGTTTACACTTTCTCGAACTTCTGACAATGATCGCAAGAGCAGCTGCTCAATGGGCCAGATGATGACCATCAGCCAGGTTAGGGTGGCTCTCCCCTGAGCTTTGTGCTCCACTTTCTGGCTCTGGGAACACAGATCCTGGAGCCCTGGAGTCTCCTCTGGGATTGTCTGTTTGGACTGGCAGGCAGGCAGGCCTGGGGTGGCTTTGGAACATGCAGTCACCCGCCACCATCTGTGGAGAGGCTCCCAAATAGGGTTCAAGAGAGATAGAACAATATGACCGCTGTTCGATGTGCTGTTCGATGTGATGTTCATCAGGCAGGAGATGCACCTCCTTGTCTTGGGTTGTTGGAGAAGTTGTCGAGAGTGTGTCCATGTATTTCCCTCCTCTTTCTTCTCAGGGAATTGGAAGTCTTGCTTTGCAAGGAGGTATATCTCATCAATAACTTGAAAATGTTAGACCAATTCTTGTTGAAATGTTGGTGTTGACCAAATTGAAATAATATTATTCTCCTACATAGATGAATTGCTTAAACAGTTTGACGAGATAATTTATTCTGGCCCACAGGCTGGGGACCCTTCCCTGATGTTGCGTTGGTATGATTCACGTCATTTTAAAAGTCCAAAACAGCCATTTTTATCTCAATATCAAATCATTTCTTGGTAACAATTACGTTTTTATTCAAAATAATCCAAAATTAACAAAAATAGTTTCTCAGTAAAGAGCCATTTCTCAAGCCAGAACTTTGCTAGGACTGTCTGAGAGTGGTTTGTAGGGAGGGGAAAACTGAATACTACATTAAAACTGCAATATCAACATTTTCACAATTTCTCAGTATTATCCCATCATCATAGTGTGGAAATATATACAAAACAGGAATATAATGTTTTGCCTGCACTGGGCCTTTAAATATTGCATTATGTTAAAGGACTGGAACTTCAAATGGTACATCAAATTACTGCAATTACTATAGACAGACATCTAAAACACACAGCATGAAGCTGTGTGCTTAAAAGCTTTTAATTTGTGATAAAGGCTCCCAGGCCAAGCCAAAAACCAAAATTATATGAACTACTGCAAACCTAGAGCTTAATGTAAATGGTAAATTCCTTTAATTCTTGCATAGGCTTTGGAAGGTTGTTCCTTATAAAATTACACTGCTGTGGTTTAGTGCAAGTGGTATTTAGTCATTGGCTGTGTGGGAGACATGTAAGGTGATTGAAATCTAATAGCCACATCAAACACCCAACCTTATTAGAGTCATTAGTAAAGTGTCAAGTCCTTACTGTTGATCTGCTGCATCAATGTAGGAGTTCATTTCTTGATGGAAATGCCTAGTCTTGATGACCACTGACAAATGGTTGGTTTGTTCCCCGAATTAAAAGTAGCAAAGGTCCCTGATGTTCTTCAAAACATTTCAAATAAAGCTTGATAAAGTTTGAATGGGAAAACCAATGGGAATCTTTAACGCACACTACCCTTCCACTCAATGTGACTGACAGTTTTGACCCATTTGACTTTTGCCAGTCTAGTATTATTATGGATAAATAAGGAGGACATGTAATATTCCATCCTTGTCAAACCTTTAGACCTGACTTTTTGCTCAGGGCTTATAGTAAACGTGGTAACACATTACTGTAGGTGTCCTAATTCATGCCTTCATAAAGCCTTTAAAGCAGCTACATAACACATTGCAACATTTGTCGTAAGCTATCATAAATAGTTGTAAATAGTTATGAGAAACGGCATAAGATATTACAAAACTAGTTATAAGGGGTGTCATAGATGACTGTTCATACTGTAGTCATATGCTCTAATGTCAACTGTTAATTAAAAATAATTTCACAAAGTCTGCATGACAACTTATGTCATATGTTATTACATGTTACATAAGTCTGTGTCACATTATTACATTGAATGGAATGACGGGTGCCATAACCATGTAGTATGCCATTATAGAGTGTTCAGACACATCAAGTAAAGTTACATTCATTTAAGGTGTTATGAACCGTTATGAATGTGCTTCATACGAATGTGCTTAATACCACAGGATGAGATGAGGTGATCTCCAAGAAACATGGTCAAATTGGAGCACAGATGTATTTAGGATATCTTTTTATTTAGACAACAAGACAAACTGCTAAGTTATACAAATTGCACGTCCAGATATAAAGGTGGTCCACTGCCAGCGACATGAGCCGACATCTGTCTTCTTCTCCCGTGTTGAATTAGTCCCACTTTCCTTCCAATTTCAGTGATATGATTCACTGGCACAAGAGCTCAAGAGCTACCTAGCTAGCTAGCTATGCATCGATTGGGGCCACAGTGGGACTGCCCGTGCTCTTGTCTTGGCCTTGCGGGTGAATGAATGGCTAGCTAGCTAGTGGCAATACTGTCAAATTACTGTTAAATGAAACACTTTGTTTGGAATATGTATAGAAGGGCTCTCCAACACTGTTCCCAGAGAGCTATAGTCAATGTTGGAAATACTTAGCTAGTTTAAGGTAAAGCTGACAAGGTAAAAACGTGTCGTTCTGCCCCTGAACAAAGCAGTTAACACACTGTTCCCCGGTAGGCCGTAATTGTAAATAACAGTTTGATCTTAACTGACTTGCCTAGTTAAAAAACAACCAATGAAAGTCACTGTAGCCTGCACAAAATCCTGCTGTCACAATGTTGTGCAAAGCAGTTAATTGTTTCTTTTGTTGTCAAAATAAAAAAATCCTAAATATATCTGTGTGCAATTTGCCAATGTTTCTAGGAGATCCTGAATGGATCTGTGAGACTCAACTCATCCTGTTGTATTAAGCACATTCATAACTGTTATCATTTTACTTAAGACTACTCAAGGGTTAACACTCTGTATACTCCCCTTGTCCTGAGGGTAAAAAATGACCCGCCTTTTACTAAACCCCTAAAATAAAGCAGCTTAATTGAATTAAAACCCCAGATTTATTTTGCATTAAGAAACAACCTGTCATTCATCACAAACTTTGTGAATATCTGGGTTTCCCTCTTCACAATGCAGAAAGACTGCATTTAATCAGTGAACATTATTCTTTTTTATGACAACACACCTGTCATAATTGTTTTCTTTATTAAAGTAGAGGTTGATTATTATTATTATTATTCTCATTATTAATATTATAGCTAAAGGTACTGCATAGGTGTAAACATTAGCCTAAGAAAGTAGTAGAAATGTGCAGAAAGTAGTTTTGAATGAATTTTATTTTGTTGGGAAACAATAACAGTCAAACTTTTTGGCAACATAGTGATATATTCTTATAGACTGTACAATGAGGAATTAAATTACAAAATACGAATCGTCTCCCATTTTTTGAACCATTGACCCTACCCACAAGGTGTACAAACAACAACAATAAATTAGAATAAAACATGAAAACAGATACAAAACAAAAATGTGAAGAACATAAATTAATCAACAGTAATTAGCACATGTAGGGCAGCATGCAAGTGTGTGTGCATGGACTGCAGATGTATTTCTCACATGTGAAGCACATAGCATTTGTTTTACAGTCCTTCTTTGGGGGCAGAATTGGCATCTCCTCCTCTTGCTTGCCCCAGCTGCAGCCTCAGGACAAGGACTGATGATCAGGACAAGATTCAGCCCCCTGAACAGCTTTCACAAGCGCTGCAGAGGGTGCTGTGCGGTGGAAGTGCTCCCTTCTTTGAATTTGTGGGATTACAAGTGCATTTCCCAGCTGCTCCAGGAACACCTTCCTCTTGTTCCGCCTATCAGGCATCCATGTAGGGTTGATCTTGTTCCATATCAAGAAGGCATTGTATGAGGACAAATCATTGATGCTATGGAAGATGACCAGGGGCCAGCGGGCAGTCATCCTTCTGCAGCTGTAAGTTCCATTCACCTTGTCCAGGTTGTCCACGCCTCCTTTGTTGTGGTTGTAGTTCAGGATGATGGCTGGCTTCCTGTCCTCACAATCACTGATCTCAGCCATTTTGTGCAGTGTGCTCAGGAGGAACACAGTCTTGTTCCTCTTTGGGAGGTAAGAAACTAGAGTGGTGGTCAGTTTGAAGGCAAACTTTGATGAGGCCTGTCTCGCCCTTATTGCAAGGAGTGCAGGGGGGAACTCAGGCTTTCGAACTGTGCCAACCATGGCGGGCTGTCATTTGTCTTTTAGTGAGGAGTGGCTTCCGTCTGCCGTGCTGTAGAGATGGTTGTCCTTCTGGAAGGTTCTCCCACCTCCACAGAGGAACTGTGGAGCTCTGTCAGAGTGACCATTGGGTTCTTGGTCACCTCTCTAACCATAACTTATAGAAATGTTGCGCAACATGAGCTCATGGACTCTCATGAAGTGTTTGATTAGATTTTCAAATACATTTGCGTTGATGTCAGAGTGATTAGAGCACAAAAGAGTGCTGAGTACCATGCAGTTGGCAAGTTTGATAGGCTACTAATGGCCATCAGCAGCATCAGAGCTTGGAGAAGCCAAATTACCGTGACGAAACGGTCACATGAAATTTGACTGCCATCATGACTCGGGACCTTTGGTGTGGTGGTAATATGGTCACCGTAACAGCCCTATGAACAACTGAATCATTTCTGCACAAACTGTCAAAAACCCTCCCAGGGAAGTTCATCTGCATTCTCGTCATCCTCACCAGGGTCTTGACCTGACTGCAGTTCAGTGTCTTAACCGATTTCAGTGGGCAAATGCTCACCTTCGATGGCCACTGACATGCTGGAGAAGTGCTCTTCACGCATGAATCCTGGTATCAACTGTACTAGGCAGATGGCAGACAGCGTGTATGGCATCATGTGGGGGAGATGTTTTCTGATGTCAACATTGTGAACACAGTGCACCAGGGTGGCCGGTGAGGTTATCGTATGGGCAGGCATAAGCAACTGACAACAAACACAATTGCATTTTATCGATGGGAATTTGTATGCACAGGGAAACCTTGACGAGATCCTGAGGCCCATTGTCGTGCCATTCATCCGCCGCCATCACCTCACGTTTCAACATGAAAATGCACGGCCCAATGTCGCAAGGATCTTTACACAATTCCTGGAAGCTGAAAATATCCTAGTTGATCGATGGCTTGTATACTCACAATACATGTCACCCATTGAGCATGATTGGGATGCTCAGGATTGACATTTACGACAGTGATTCCCAGTTCCCGCCAATATCCAGCAACTTTGCATCAACTCCATGCGAGGGAAATGTGTCATGCTGCATTAGTCAAATGGTGGTCACACCAGGTACTGACTGGTTTTCTGATCCCCTCCCCTACCTTTTTCTTTATAAGGTACTGTATCTGTGACCGACAAATGCATATCTGTATTCCCAGCCATGTGAAATCCATAGATTATGTCCTAATTAATTTACGAACAGTAACTCAGTAAAATCTTAGAAATTGTTGCATGTGGCATTTATATTTTTATTCAGTATACTTATGAAAGTTATGACAAATGTTTTAATGTGTTATATAGCTGTTATAAGGACTTTATGAATACTTAAATAAGGACAGCTACAGTAAAGTGTCACCATAAACTCTTCTTTGAATGATGTCCCGAGCAGACAGTATGTGTCAATGATGAGAGAGCACATTGGACAAGTAGGGCCACTGCCACCACTCTAACATTATTTACAGAGGCAGGACACCCTAGCTCGCTCCCAGCTCTGGCTTGGTTATTTTACATAAAGCAGAACCAGAAGCCAGCTGTGACTTTCTCTCTCTCTCTACCTGGATCCAGCCTCCACTGCTGGCTTATTAGTGTTGCCACACCAGACCATCCTACCCTACAGCCCCACCGCTGTATTCACAATGCCCTCCAAGCTGACACGACCACTTTCTAGCAACCATTGAATCAAACTGTGTTACTGCTGCCATCTCTCAATTAGGTTACCTTCTTCAGCCCATTCCTTACCACACTACACTTAGTCTGTTTATTGCTTTCACATCCACCTCTGCTCCATCAGACCATTTGCAATGCCTTGATTAATCTTTCCATGTTTTGTATGTATGCTTTCCAATTTGTATGCATGTATGCATTCACACTTTCTACTGCATACATTCTATAAACAGTCACTACATTTCCCAATCAAACTGGGAGAACTGGTGTGCACCATGTCACATCACAATAAGCAGCCAGCATCAGTAGCAAGCCAAACTCAGTCTCACACAGCCATTGAGTCCTCAGTCCATCTGTCCCCACATCCGTACACTCCCCAAAATGATATGTAGCTGTCCCACATTTAAAAAAACAGTCCATACTGACCAGCTGTGCTTGCAGGTCCTACATCATCATTGCCCATGGTTGTCGCGCACCCATACACAAACAACAACCACAAAACTAAAGGTATAGGCTACAACACAAATATACACTACACCAAGGCACGTGGTTTCCTACTTGTGTCCCCCACTCCCCACTCCCTTCTCCCATCTCACCCCCAACCACCCCAGCCTCACGCCTCCATAAGACCACCAAAAGGTATTGTAATTCAATGTCTCGGACGGACCACCAAAGCTCTTCCTCACTGTGCTCAACACCAACTCTCCTGCCAGTGGACAGACACTCTGCCAGCCACTGGGACTTGGACTGGAAAAGATCTGAAATGTCACACTATTCTCTGGAGTATATTAAAAATAAACTCTCCCCTGTTTCATAAGACTGCAGTTGCATGTATTTGACTATTATAGTTGCATGATGGTTCACTTGGTTTGGTCAATATACTATGCTGCTGGTCATGTGCTCAAATATTATGGTAATTATATTTACCACCGAGTTTTATAATGTAGTTTGTTGTGAACACTTTCTATTGAAACACTTTCTATGAAAGTGAAAATGGTTACCATTGTTTGCTCTTATAATGTTATCATACAACTAAATGATAACCGGATTACAACATTCCCATATATTAAGGGAATGCTTCTTGTTAACATAGCGATGACAATTAATTTGCAGTCTATCCACTCATGGATACCAAAGCTCAATCTTCTTTTGTCATAGTCAGAAATCAATTTAGGAAACAGAGAATGTTTTTTCTGGTCCATTCATTGTTCTAATACTCAATGCTGTATTGCTAATTCTCATGTAATCAAAATCTACATTTCTGTACACGCTCGTCCCTCCGACAAGGCAATTCATGAACATAGGGGTAATCACAATAATTATGTAGTGACAGAATATGCTGATTATGTGATTAAGTGTGCATGTAATTGGCAATATTGTTATTTTTAGCTAGAAGTTAATTGCTAATGGAGATCTTGTAATTGGATCAGCCAATTGCAACATTGCAAATCTATTAACTGCTAATAATTGCTGCAAAGTGAGAACAGAGAGAGTGGGAGGAAGGTGTTTACAGGGATAAGTATCTGTCTTTGTGGTGGAGCGTGTGGGGGAAAAAACATTGTCAAATGTTACACTTGCAGCTTTACCCTTATATGAGAAAATGTTGCACTATTTCCCAACGTGATTCTAACTAGTTTGTGTGTGGCTCAATATAGAAGGGGAACAATGTAGGAAAAAACCTGTATTACAAGGTAATCATAATGTCCTGTTCCTTGTTATATAATGGTAGGGACACAATAATACTTACTGTAATTTGACAAATGTTTTTCTGAGAAATGTGTTTAAGGTTCAAAATCAATTAGAGGATGCCAAAACCACAGTCTCGAAAATAGCTTACGTGTTCACGGACATCTGTTTGTGTGTAAACAACCACCTTATCCGCCACAAGCAGCCTATCCTACATGTAAATATACTATAGTAGACAGTGGTATAAATACTAGTAGTATTCACTGTAGTGTTTTTGCAGAATTTACTGTAGTGTTCATTGAAGTATGCTGTAGTATGTACAGTTATCAATAGTATCAATACTCTAGTAAAATAAAACTTTAGTGTGTACACTATAGTAATTATTGTAGTGTTTTTGCTGATTGTATACGCAAAAAAAATACAAATGCAACAAGTATGGTGTTGGTCCCATGTTTCATGATCTAAATGAAAAGATCCTATATATTTGTCATACGCACAAAAAAAAGCATATTTCTCAAAAATGTTGTGCGCAAATTTCTTTACCTCCCTGTTAGAGAGCAATTCTCCTTTGCCAAGATAATCCTGATCGACTATGAAAAGCCAACTGACATTTACTCCTGAGGTGCTGACCTGTTGCACCCTCGACAACCACTGTGGTTATTATTATTTGACTCTGTTGGTCATCTATGAACATTTGAACATCTTGACCATATTATGTTATAATAACCTCCACCCGGCACAGCCAGAAGAGGACTGGCCACCCCTCATAGCCTGGTTCTAGGTTTCTTCCTAGGTTCTGGCCTTTCAAGGGAGTTTTCCTAGCCATCGTGATTCTACACCTGCATTGCTTGTGGGAAGCTGATATGTGTGCTTGTCGTCCTCACCAGGGTCTTGACCTGACTGCAGTTTGGCATCGTAACAGACTTCAGTGGGCAAATGCTCACCTTCGATGGCCACTGGCATGCTGGAGAAGTGTGTCCTTCACGGATGAATCCCTGTTTCAACTGTACCATCTGCTAAATGACTTAAATGTAAATGTAAATGTAAATGTACCAGGCAGATGGCAAACAGAGTGTATGGTGTTGTATAGGCAAGCGGTTTGCTGATGTCAACGTTGTGACACACCATGGTGGCAGTGGGGTTATGGTATGTGCAGGCATAAACTATGGACAACAAACAGACTTGCATTTTATCGATTGCAATTTAAATGCACAGAGAGACCGTGATGTGATTCTGAGGCCCATTGTCGTGCCATTCATCTGCCGCCTTCACCTCATCTTTCAACATGATAATGCACAGCCCCATGTCTCAACAATCTGTATACAGTTTCAAGAAGCTGAACAGTACCCAGTTCTTCCATGGACTGCATACTCAGACATGTTTTGGTTTGCTCTGGATTGACGTGTACGACAGAGTGTTCCAGTTCCAGCCACGATCCAGCAATTTCACACGGCCATTGAAGAGGAGTGAGACAACATTCCGCTGGCCACAGTCAATGACCTGATCAACTCCATGCAAAGGAGATGTGTTGCGCTGCATGAGGCAAATGATGGTCACACTAAGTACTGACTGGTTTTCTTACCCACATCCCTACTTCATTTTAAAGGTATCTGTATTCCCAGACATGTGAAATCCATTGATTAGGGCCTAATGCATTTTTTTTAATTGAATGATTTCCTCATATTAACTGTAACTCGGTAACATTATTTTAATTGTTGCGTATATATTTTTGATAGTTAAAAAACTGTAGTGTTTTAGCAGACTGTATTCTTAGTATGTCTATAGTTTTCTACAATATACTAAAACATTCTATAGTGTTGGATTCTAGCTTGAAATACTAGCTATACTAGAAGTTAATGATTTCATGTAAGGGTCAGACCCTTTTTTTCAATTTCCACCTAAAATGACGTACCCAAATCTAACTGCCTGTAGCTCAGGACCTGAAGCAAGGATATTGATACCATTTGAAAGGAAACACTTTGAAGTTTGTGGAAATGTGAAATGAATGTAGGAGAATATAACACATTAGATCTGGTAAAAGATAATACAAACACGTCTGTTTTCCTTTTTTTCATCCTTGAAATGCAAGAGAAAGGTAATACATTGAGAAATGATTCATTTAGGTGTTGTCCACAAGACTGCAAAAGTATGTGTGCAAAGTTGATCCGACTGATCCAGTGAAGAATTACATCACTGCACAATATTTTGTATCAAGTCTGCCAGGAGTTTGCCCAAATGTGCCAAATTGGTAAAGGTATACATCTTGAAGAACATAACTATAGAGAACATCCTGGATCATTAGCTTCCCTACAGAAAATACACTAACCTTCACACATCTAGATAGCCGGGCTGGGTGGGTGTGGAGGCAGAGACAGCAGTGGGGTCAAACTGTAGAACCCGAGTCCCACATTTGAATATAAAAATAGATTTTTTTCAAACAAAACTATACTCCATTTTATCTCTGGGACCCTCAGGGTGACAAATCAGAACAAGATTAGTGAATGTAAGTACATGATTTACCTTCGGAGGTGAACATATCAAACCAGTTGCAGTGATAAAGGTGTTTTGTTGTTGTGCACCATCCTCAAACAGTAGCATGGTATTTTATTGCTGTAATAGCTACTGTACACAAGTTAGATTAACAAGAAGTTCAGCATTCTGTCCATATAAGATGTCTGTGTCCCAGAAAGTGGGCTGTTATCAAAATCATTCTAGTCACATGTTTGCATATTGAGCAACAACTGTCGCGCTTTAGGGACACCGATCCCGTAGAGGATAAGGAATGCATTTGGTGGGGTCAATTGAGTGTGGCTAAGAACTAGGGGTCTGGAAAGTTACTGAGTGTGGGAAAAGGCATTAATTTGGTTGCGGTCACTGATAAGGTTGGATAGCTGTGTATTAGTGAGGAATTTGGGCTGAGGTCATGTCAGGTCAGAACAGTTTTATTACACACACCACCTAGGTTCCTGCCTATCAACATATATGTATTGGCTGTCTAGATGTACAAGGAGGAGACTCTGCCTAATAGGAGGGTATAACTACTTGCTGGTGGAAACATGTCTTTGTCTTTTCAGCTGTTTGACCCAGTGGGTGAATAAACATGGTTTGAGCCTTGACAAGTTGTCCGCTAGTTTTTCACCTTCTTTGTCAGAACCTAACAATAGTAAGTACTACACATGCTTGAGGGATACTACAGTGTGTGGTATAGTATTCTACAGTATACTACAGTTTACTACAGAATTCTATAGTAAGTACTGTAGTATTCTTTAGCATAGTATTTTTCAAAGTATGTTTCTCCACCTGACAGCATTATCTTTCATATTACTGCAACACACATCCTCCACCAACCCTGCTGATGTCCTGCAACAAACAGAAGGAGGAAGTGAAAATGATTCCAAACAACTCCAACAGGTGTTGGAATTAAACTAGATGAGGAGGGTGTGACCTCACATGAAAGAGCAATACATTGTTCCTCGCTATTAGCCAGTGTGTAACTGGTTATAAGTAATTATGAGAGAGTGAGACATGGAAAAAAAGAGCAAGAGAGTGAGAGAAAGAGAGAGAGGAGAGAGGTGGGAGGGAGAGAGGGAGGTGTCCTGTATGGTATGATGTGCTGTATGTCATACTGTACTCAGAATGAGTGGCATGTCATTAAACGTCAGAGTGATGAACAATGTGAAACCGTGCTGATGTGTGTTCTTCTACAGCTAAGCAAGATATAACATTGGTGACGAAGATGGTTGAATTCAGCTTACCGCCGCCAGCACCATTACTCCCCGTGCCTGGTGAACCTCCAGTCCGTGGAATAACTTATCTCAAAGCTATGGACTTTTCTACAATCGCCAACAATCGGAGGACAGCACAGCTCCATCACTGTCTCGGTACAGAGGGACCGAGGAATTTCAGAGCACTTGGACCAACTTCGATGGGAAAGTGCGAATGCTCCTCCGACGCTACAGGCTACGGAAAATACACCAACAGCTCGGTGATTCCATTCAAACTACGTGGCTAATTTGAGGGATTTAGCTTTCTCTTATAACTACGCGACACGTCAGGATGAGATCATCAGGGATCAGCTGATAGAGGGGTCCTTATGTGAAAAGACAATGGAGAAAATGAAGATCGACCTGCGTCAACGCCTACTCCCCATCAGGAGATTTGGCATGGGTCCTCAGATCATGAAAAAGTTATACAGCTGCACCATCGAGAGCAGCCTGACTGGTTGCATCACTGCCTGGTATGGAAATAGCTCGGCCTCCGACCGCAAGGCACTACAGGGGGTAGTGTGTACGGCCCAGTACATCACTGAGGCAAAGCTTCCTGCCATCCAGGACCTCTATACCAGGCAGTGGCAGAGGAAAGCCCTACAAATTGCCAAAGACTCCAGCCACCCTAGTCATAGACTGTTCTTACTGCTACCGCATGGCAAGTGGTACCAGAGCGCCAAGTCTAAGTCCAAAAGGCTTCTTAACAGCTTCTACCCCCACTCCTAAACAGCTAATCAAATGGCTACTCAGACTATTTGCATTGTTTTAGACTGCTGCAACTCTCTGTTTATTATCTATGCATAGTCACTTTACCTCTACCTACATGTACCTATTACACCAACTACCTTGACTAACCTGTGCCCCAGCACATTGACTCTGTACCGGTATCCCCTGTGTATATAGCCTCGCTATTATTATTTTATTGTTGCTCTTAAATTATTTGTTTGGTCAAGGGCTTGTGTCACACCCTGATCTGTTTCACCTTTCTTTGTGCTTGTCTCCACCGCCCTCCAGGTGTCGCCCATCTTCCCCATTTCCCCAGTGTACTTATACCTGTGTTCTCTATTTGTCTGTTTCCAGTTTGTTTTGTTTCGTCAAGCCTACCATCGTTCCTGTCTGTCTCTAGTTCCTTTTTTCTAGCTTTCCTGGTTTTTGACCATTCTGCCTGCCTTGACCCTGAGCCTGCCTATTGTTCTGTACTTTGTTGTACCACCCTGGATTACTGACCTCTGGCTGTCCTGACCCTGAGCCTGTCTGCTGTTCTGTACCTTTCGGACTCTGCTCTGACCTACTGACCTCTGCCTGCCCTTGATCAGTTGCTTGCATTCCCCCATATTTTTGTAATACACTTTTGTTACTTCGAAACTGTCTGCATCTGGGGCTTCTTCTGAGCCTTAACACTTGTAAGTAAGCATTTCACTGTAAGGACTGCACCTGTTGTATTCGGCACATGTGAAAACAACAATTTGATTTGATTCTCTTCAGGTGCCCCTCCACCCAACCAGCAGAGACCTCAAGCCCTTCGTCACACACGCTACACATGCATGCCTTTTGGACTTAGCTACGCTGCCAGCTGCTTACAGAAGGTGATGAACACCATCCTCGCTGAAATACCCGGGTGGCAGTCTATCTGGACGACATCATGGTTCACAGCCCTGACCTCAACATCCATGACCACCGACTTCACAGAGTAATCAGTGTTCTACCTTGGAACAACATGACCCTGAACAGCGAAAAGTGCACCTTCGCAGCTCCAGCCGTCAAGTTTGTGGGGTTCCAACTGTCAGCCAAAAGCATTGCCCCACTTATGTTGAACATTGAAGCCATCCACCCCATCCCGGAAACTACCTCAGCCTCTTAGGTGGCCTCATTCTTGGGCATGGCAGCCTATTACCTCCGGTTTCTGCTCCAATACTCTCAGACTCCAGAACCCCTTCGCCAGCTCCTCAAGGAGGACGAGCCATGGGCCTGAACTGTGGCCTGCTCAGACACCGTCTGCTCACTGAAGAGCCAGCTCACCACAGCTCCAGTCTTGGCTCACTTTGAACTTGTCTGCCCCACCATTGTCACCTGGGACGCCTCAGCTGAAGCACTAGGAGCTGTCCTCTCACAGCTGCAGAATGACATTGAGAGGCCCGTCGCCCCACTGAACAACCGCAATCTGTGGGCGAACGAGAAGCACTGGCCTGTGTCTGGGCGTGCAAAAGGTGGCACTTCTACCTGTACTGCCATTTGTTCATGCTCCGAACCGACCACTAGTCCCTCACAATGCTACCTACTGTCACAACCCAAGCCCCAGAGTCAACCCATCCAACTGGACATCTGTGGCGAGATCCATGGGCACGCAATCCCTCAACATTAGCACTTCCTGGTGGTGATGGATGACCACTCTAAGTGGCCATGAGTGGTTCCTGTCGGGACTGTCACAGCACGGGCCATCAGGGTTATCCTAGACAGCCTGTTCATAAGGTGGGGCCTACCCTTCACCCCCACCAGTGACAATGGGCCCCAGCTAACCTCTTTTGAGTTCTCCTCTTATCTCAGCAACAAGGGAATCAAACGCATCTGCATAGCCTACTACAACTCACAATCTAAATGAGGGTGGAATGCTTCAACCAAACACTGAAGAATGGCATCAGAGCGCACCTGGTCCAGCGGTGCACGTTCCAAACTGCCTTTTGAACCAAACGCTAATGCACTATAGAGCAAGCAAACACAACAACACAGGTCTCCCCGGTATTTCTCATGATAGGTTCTGAGATGGAACTGCAACTGGACAGACTCCGAACACAGAGCGTGGAAGCACCGGCAAATAGGCGCGTCCAAGAAAACCAGGCAGTGACCAGGCACCAAAGAGCAATGAAACAGCATTTCAACAAGGGTGAAGAATTTCTCCCATTTTACAGGGTGAAGAAGCTGATCATCCAAGCGTCATAATGGAGCCGAGCCCAACGGCCTCAGCAGTGCAACAAAATGGCCTCATTCTGATCGGATCCCTTGTAGGTCAGTCAACAACTGCCTTGATGCTGAGCAATGGATCACGCTGGCATGCAACCTTCTCAGTAAAGTCCATGCCCCTCAAGGAATTCAAATGCCCACACAACGGACATACAGGCCAGAGACACCAGCTGATGGACCTCCTCCACTACAACTACCCGAGCCCCAGCCTCTGTGGGCTCTCAAAGGGCCAGAGCCACAATCTGTAGCGGCTGAAGAACGGCTATTCGGGCATGACCTCGCCCTGCTCGTCTGGAGGACTACTTAACATCCTTTCATTCTTACGTTCCATTAGGTATCTTAGCCAACCTCCAGGTTAGTGGACTAAACTGTCTAGTTTGGAAAGTTGTTGTTTACCTCTTCCGTTTAAGGGTTCATGTTTTTTTCTTACAGGTATCATGCTCGGTTCTTGTCCTATGGACATTTTTATATATGGTACCAGTCCCTGGTTTGGAAAGGGGGGGGGGTACTATGTATGGTACGATGTGCTGCATATTGTACTGTACATTGTTATGGTTCACGTATGAATGTGTTGTCAGAACGAGTGGCACATGTCATTAAACGTCAGAGTGATGTACAATGTGAAACCGTGCAGATGTGCGTTCTTCTACAGCTAAGCTAGATATAACAGGAGGCCTGTACTGTATATCATCTAACTGGGGGCTCTTCTCTGGTGCTATCAGATGGAGGCGTCCCAGTGATCAGTCTCGTAGCCCCTCGCAGTGCAGTGCACGGCCCAGTCACAGCATTGATATGACGGGACCATTAAAAACCTTTTATCAGCCCAGCACTGGTGTGATTGAAAGGCTCTGATAGCTTCTCTGTGATCCCCGCAGTCTGGGGAAAATCACTCTTTATCAGTCATGGCATCCCTCACTACAGAGAATAGAGCGAAAGAAAAAGAGGTCCAGCTAGGGAGAAAGAAAGACAAAGACTGCTGATCTAGGTCTTTGACTGTCACGGGGGAGACATTGTCTGCTCTCCAAAAGACAGCCCATATATGATAGGATCAGACTCCTTATCATAAATACATTTGCAATGTCACGTTTCTTTTCCAGTTAACAATGTCACCAAATACAACCACAACAGAGACATCAACTCAGTGTCGCTGAGAGCTGGTGCGCCCTCTGGTTTTCTGTGTCTCTACCTTGTTTTCCCTGAGCTGCAGTCATTTCAGCCAGAGGGCTATAGAGGCCAGGGCATGTTTTAGGACAGAGGCCTGGGGTACAAAGGCATGTCCTTGAATGTAGAGGCACTTGGCTGGTGTGCAAAGGGCCAGCTCATTGGCGCTAAGCCTGAGTGCCCTCCTATCAGTGCAGACAGAGGAGAGCCCAACCCAGGACTCAGTAGAAGGCTTCACAAGAACAGGTAAGGATCAAAGGAGAGAGAATGTGTGTGTGTGTGTGTGTGTGTGTGTGTGTGTGTGTGTGTGTGTGTGTGTGTGTGTGTGTGTGTGTGTGTGTGTGTGTGTGTGTGTAGGGCCGACTCCAGAAATAAGTGACATAAGCGGTCACAAAGGCCCCCAGGTCGCTAGGGGGCCTTTCACCCCCCTCCCCCCCCCCCCAAACAAACAAAAAAGATGAGTTGTGGTCTCAATTTGCGGTTGAGTTAGAGTAGTAGAACTTACACAACGTGCAAGTTTATAATTTGGTTGTGCATCAGGAGTTTGTATTGTTTTGTCAGTCACTGACAGTTACTCAATTAGCCATGTCAGCTAACAATTCTTAGATTGATAAGTTAGTCTAGTCAGTTATCTAAACTTGTAGTCATCATGGCCGAATACTAACCGGGCACACAGGGCACGTTCCCAGGGGCCCTAACCTCCAGTGGGTTCCCATAGATTTTTTTTGTCACTCTCACTCAGAAATCATTAACAGGGCAGAAGTCATGACAAAATGTGTAGAATTGAAGGGAATTAGCTTTAAAACTGCAATAATGGCAAAATGTGTAAAAATGCAGGAAATGTTGCCTGCTCGGTGGTAGAGCCCTGTATTGGCATGAATTTTAACCCCTAACCATGCTCACAAAGTTAAGGCCCTACCTTATTCAGGCCCGATTGCTTCTGCCAAATTTAGGGCCCAGCCCTGCCCGAAATCAGAAATAACTTCCTCCTTTAGTAGCCTAAATCCATTAGCTTCTCCTTTCGGTCTGTCACTTGCTCCCTCCGAGTGAAAGAGAGTCAAATCTCACTTAGGGCATGCACACACACACAAATACACACACACCCTCTATCCATCCTCTGAATAAGACTTCACATCGCTGACATCACTTACACAATCAAAAAAAGGGAAATCATGCAGGAATGCAGTGGTGTAAAAGTGCGTAAGTAAAAATATGTTAAAGTACAACTTAAGTAGTTTGTTGGGGTATTTGTAATTTCTTTACTATTTATATTTCTGTAAACTTGTACTTTACTACATTCCTAAAGAAAAGAATATACTTTATACTCCATACATTTTCCCTGACACACAAAAATACTCGATTACATTTTGAATGATTTCCAGGACAGGAAAATTGTTAAATTCACGATCACATTCCTGGTCATCCCTACTGCCTCTGATCTGGCGGACTCAATAAACACAAATGCTTTGTTTGTAAATAAGTGTTGGAACATGCTCTCCGTAAATAACATTTCAAAAACTAAAATGATGTCGTCTGGTTTATGTGAATATAAGGAATTTGAAAGGATTTATACTTTTACATATATATTTATATTTATATATATTTAAGACTTGAACTCAAGTAGTATTTTACTGGGTGACTTTCATTTTTACTTGAATCACTTTCTATTAAGGTATCTTTCCTTTTACTCAAGTATGACATTTGGGTACTTTTCCCACCACTGCAGCAATGACAACAACATCCCAGAGGTCTGTCTGCGTACACTGACAGAAAGTAAGGGTCGATGGGTTTGTGTCCGAGTTTGCAATGCCTTCATCCAGTATAGCCTGGGGATGGTTTGTTTGAACAACGAAAGCTAAGGGGGATTCAACGTCAGGCTGTGTTGCAGTTTAACAGCGCAACTAATAAGCCCAGGTTCCAGAGTCACCCCAGCCAAGGTACCAATTCCACGGAACACTAGATTTCTATTAATTAAATCATAATTGGGTTTTATATATTTATTTGCATGAGACATTGGCAGAAAGAGGAGAAAGATTAGGCAGAGATTTGCATGTAAAATGTACGAGCTTCATTAGGCTACCTTGGCAAAGACGGAAACGTTGGGCTGCCTGCGGGGCACACAGATGGCTCTGTATGTTTGCTAATTTGCTCCTCTTTCAAGGTCATTAGTTCTTTTGGGTGAACTTTCAAAAGTTTGTTTGAGGTGGGTGGGTTTTCGATGTGTGCTGTGTGACAAATCATTTTGTTACCATGTGGATGCACATGGATATTTTGGTTGGATAGATATCATTTACTGTCAAAGAGTGGGTTGAGTCAACATAGGTTGTGTCTAAAAAAAGTCTATCAAGTGAGATCCTGGTCAAATTAAAAGTTACACAAGTAGCGAAGAAAGCAACAACGGCCAGACTGTGAACAAACACATCAATTATCCCATTAAACAAAGAGACAAGGGCAAGTGAAATGCTATGTCCTCAGAGAGAAAAGAACATGCATCATCTTCCCCCTTGTTTTATCATATCTGCCCCATGTAGGTGTAGAGGTTTCACACAGACAGCATATATGTTGTTCCCTACACAACAGGAATAAATACAGACACATTGTACTGCCTGCTGGAAGTAATCTAATCAGCATCCACTCGGCTGTTTAGATTACCTCATTACTCAATGGTGGTCTGGGAAGCTGAATCAAGGTTTTTAAAGTGCAATTTTCACCATTTTCTCTTCCCTCTTTAGACAGGACTGTTTGGTTTTCTTTTGGCAGGAAATTAGTTTTGACATAATGTATTTTTGCCCAGGCAGCATTACATAAACTCTGACAAGGCTGGCACGATGTGTGTGGTGCTGCTAGCTTTGTTTGCCTAAAGAGTCACCGCTTTTCTGTCACTCAAAATGGGTGTAAATAATTTAGATAAATTCGGCTGTTTCTCTAATATTTCATGCAGGCATAATGTTAATCTCCTACTGAGCACTTGTCTTGATGGATGTCTGTATTCTTCTGTTTCTGTGTTTGATTGCATGACTGGTGTCAATTATTTTGTGAATAATATTTTTTAAATGATTATTCTAAAATGGTGTCATATAAAGGTTTATTTTTAGAGGTTATACACTGTATTTGCTGCACATCATACATTGCATTACATTCAAATGTAATGTCTTTACATTTACAAGTCAAATCAGATGAATTAACTTCTAATCATCAGTGTAGAACGGATAATTCTTATTTTAAAAAAAACATTGCAAAAAAATAAGCTTTGTAAAATTTACCATACGGCTGTGAAGCACAAAATGTGTGCCATCTTTGTCTTTGACTAAATCCTTGGATCATCATTAAAAGTGGAACTGACAGTGTTTTAGCAACATTCAATCGTATCAAAATCTGGTCATATACAGTACCAGTCAAAAGTTTGGACACACTTACTCATTCAAGGGTTTTTTATTTATTTTTTACATTTTTCTACATTGTATAGTAATAGTGAATACATCAAATTCTATGAAATAACACACATGTAATCTTTTAATAACTAAAACAAATAAAAATATATTTAATATTCTTCAAAGTATCCACCCATTTACTTGATAACAGCTTTGTACACTATTGGCATTCTCTCAACAAGCTTCATGAGGAATCCTTTTCCAACAGTCTTGAAGGAGTTCCCTCATATGCTGAGCACTTGTTGGCTGCTTTGCCTTCACTCTGCGGTCCAAGTCAGCCCAAACCATCTCAATTGGGTTGAAGTTGGGTGATTATGGAGGCCAGGCCATCTGATTCAGCACTCCATCCCTATCCTTCTTGGTCAAATAGCCCTTACACAGCCTGCAGGTGTGTTTTGGGTCATTGTCCTGTTGAAATACCAAAGATCGTCCCACTAAGCGCAAACCAGGTAGGATGGTGTATCGCTGTTAAGTGTGCCTTGAATTCTAAATAAATCACAGACAGTGTCACCAGCATCAACACACCTGATCCTCCATGCTTCACGATGGGAATCATATATGCGGAGATCATCCATTCACTAACTCTGCGTCTCACAGAGACATGGTGCTAGGAACCAAAAATCTCAGATTTGGATTCATCAGCCCAACGGACAGATTTCCACCCATCTAATATCAATTGATCATGTTTCTTGGCCCAAGCAAGTCTATTCTTATTATTGGTGTCCTTTAGAAGTGGTTTCTTTGCAACACTTCGACCATGAAGGTCTGATTCGCACAGTCTCAAATCAAATCAAATTCCATTTGTCACATACACATGTTTAGCAGACATTAATGTGAGTGTAGCGAAATGCTTGTACTTCTAGTTTCGACAATGCAGTAATAACCAACGAGTAACCTCATTTGGCCGCCTTTCGTTCCAGTTCTCTGCTGCCTGTGACTGGAACGAATTGCAAAAATCGCTGAAGTTGGAGACTTTTATCTCCCTCACCAACTTCAAACATCTGCTATCTGAGCAGCTAACCGATCGCTGCACATAGTCTATCGGTAAATAGCCCACCCATTTTTACTTACCTCCTCCCCATACGGTTTTTATTTATTTATTTTCTGCTCTTTTGCACACCAATATCTCTACCTGTACATGACCATCTGATCATTTATCACTCCAGTGTTAATCTGAAAAATTATAATTATTCGCCTACCTCCTCATGCCTTTTACACACAATGTATATAGACTCTCCTTTTTTCTACTGTATTATTGACTTGTTAATTGTTTACTCCATGTGTAACTCTGTGTTGTCTGTTCACACTGCTATGCTTTATCTTGGCCAGGTCGCAGTTGCAAATGAGAACTTGTTCTCAACTAGCCTACCTGGTTAAATAAAGGTGAAATAGAAAATACAAAAATAAAATCTAACCTAACAATTTCACAACAACTACCTTATACACACAAGTGTAAAGGGATGAAGAATATGTACATAAAAATATATGAATGAGTGATGGTACAGAATGACACAGGCAAGATGCAGTAGATGGTATCGAGTATATACATATGAGTATATCAGTATATACATATGAGATGAGTAATGTAGGGTATGTAAACATATAAAAGTGGCATTGTTTAAAGTGGCTAGTGATACATGTATAACATAAAGATGGCAAGATGCAGTAGATGGTATAGAGTACAGTATATACATATGAGATTAGTAATGTATGGTATGTAAACATTCTTTCTTTTCTCTCCAAAACTCTTGAACGTGCCGTCCTTGGTCAGCTCTCCCGCTATCTCTCTCAGAATGACCTTCTTGATCCAAATCAGTCAGGTTTCAAGACTAGTCATTCAACTGAGACTGCTCTTCTCTGTATCACGGAGGCGCTCCGCACCGCTAAAGCTAACTCTCTCTCCTCTGCTCTCATCCTTCTTGACCTATCGGCTGCCTTCGATACTGTGAACCATCAGATCCTCCTCTCCACCCTCTCCGAGTTGGGCATCTCCGGCGCGGCCCACGCTTGGATTGCGTCCTACCTGACAGGTCGCTCCTACCAGGTGGCGTGGCGAGAATCTGTCTCCTCACCACGCGCTCTCACCACTGCTGTCCCCCAGGGCTCTGTTCTAGGCCCTCTCCTATTCTCGCTATACACCAAGTCACTTGGCTCTGTCATAACCTCACATGGTCTCTCCTATCATTGCTATGCAGACGACACACAATTAATCTTCTCCTTTCCCCCTTCTGATGACTAGGTGGCGAATCGCATCTCTGCATGTCTGGCAGACATATCAGTGTGGATGACGGATCACCACCTCAAGCTGAACTTCGGCAAGACGGAGCTGCTCTTCCTCCCGGGGAAGGACTGCCCGTTCCATGATCTCGCCATCACGGTTGACAACTCCATTGTGTCCTCCTCCCAGAGCGCTAAGAACCTTGGCGTGATCCTGGACAACAAACTGTCGTTCTCAACTAACATCAAGGCGGTGGCCCGTTCCTGTAGGTTCATGCTCTACAACATCCGCAGAGTACGACCCTGCCTCACACAGGAAGCGGCGCAGGTCCTAATCCAGGCACTTGTCATCTCCCGTCTGGATTACTGCAACTCGCTGTTGGCTGGGCTCCCTGCCTGTGCCATTAAACCCCTACAACTCATCCAGAACGCCGCAGCCCGTCTAGTGTTCAACCTTCCCAAGTTCTCTCACGTCACCCCGCTCCTCCGCTCTCTCCACTGGCTTCCAGTTGAAGCTCGCATCCGCTACAAGACCATGGTGCTTGCCTACGGAGCTGTGAGGGGAACGGCACCTCAGTACCTCCAGGCTCTGATCAGGCCCTACACCCAAATAAGGGCACTGCGTTCATCCACCTCTGGCCTGCTCGCCTCCCTACCACTGAGGAAGTACAGTTCCCGCTCAGCTCAGTCAAAACTGTTCGCTGCTCTGGCTCCCCAATGGTGGAACAAACTCCCTCACGACGCCAGGACAGCGGAGTCAATCACCACCTTCCGGAGACACCTGAAACCCCACCTCTTTAAGGAATACCTAGGATAGGATAAAGTAATCCTTCTCACCCCCTCCCCCCTTAAAATATTTAGATGCACTATTGTAAAGTGGTTGTTCCACTGGATGTCATAAGGTGAATGCACCAATTTGTAAGTCGCTCTGGATAAGAGCGTCTGCTAAATGACTTAAATGTAAATTATATTAAGTGGCATTGTTTAAAGTGGCTAGTGATACTTTTTTAAAGTGATACTTTTATAACATCAATGTTTCCATTATTAAAGTGGCCGGTGTTGAGTCAGTATGATGGCTGCAGCCACTCAATGTTAGTGGTGGCTGTTTAACAGTCTGATGGCCTTGAGATAGAGGCTGTTTTTCAGTCGATCGGTCCCTGCTTTGATGCACCTGTACTGACCTCACCTTCTGGATGATAGCGGGGTGAACAGGCAGTGGCTCGGGTGGTTATTGTCTTTGATGATCTTTATGGCCTTCCTGTGACATCGGGTGGTGTAGGTGTCATGGAGGGCAGGTAGTTTGCCCCCGGTGATGTGTTGTGCAGACCTCACGACCCTCTGGAGAGCCTTACGGTTGTGGGTGGAGCAGTTGCTGTACCAGGCGGTGATACAGCCCGTCAGGAATCTCTCGATTGTGCATCTGTAAAAGATTGTGAGTGCTTTTGGTGACAAGCCGAATTTCATCAGCCTCCTAAGGTTGAAGAGGTGCTGCTGCGCCTTCTTCACCACGCTGTCTGTGTGGGTGGACCAATTCAGTTTATCCGTGTGGGTGGACCAATTCAGTTTGTCCGTCCCAACAGTTAATGTTGGGATATGTCTGTTACTTATTTATTTGGGCTGTAATCTGAGGTGAAGTTAACTCTAATGAACTTATCCTCTGCAGCAGAGGTAACTCTGGGTCTTCCTTTCCTTTGGCGGTCCTCATGAAAGCCAGTTTCATCGTAGCACTTGAGGTTTTGAGACTGCACATAGTTTTTGAGACTGACCTTCATGTCTTAAAGTAATGATGGACTATTGTTTATCTTTGCTCATTTGAGCTGTTCTTGCCATAATATGAACTTGGTCTTTTACAAAATAGGGCTATCTCCTGTATACCACCCTACCTTGTCACAACACAACTGATTGTGTCATATGTAATAAGAGGGAAAGAAATTCAAGACACACCTGATTAACAATGCACACCTGATAACTGAAATGCATTCCAAGAGACTACCTCATGAAGCTGCCAAGAGTGTGCAAAGCTATCATCAAGGAAAAGGGTGGTTACTCAAATATAAAATATATTGGTATTTGTTTTCACTTTTTTGGTTACTACATGATTCCGTATGTGTTATTTCATAGTTTTGATGTCTTCACTATTATTCTACAATGTAATGTAAAAATAAAGAAAACCTTTGAATGAGTAGGCGTGTCCAAACTTTTGACTGGCACTGTACATTCCTATGAAAAATATGACACTTTAGTTATGTGTGCACTTAGATTGTGTCGATTTCATAAATTCATAGAATGTTTGGGAATTAAATATAGTTAGGCTATAGTTAGGCATTTGTGAAAATGCTATAGCAATATATAGTGAGAATGCGGCCGTGGACAATTAATAGACACTGCAGGAAATAAAACACAGTAAAAACATGTCTTGTCCAAAAGGACCAGAGCGGTGCACCATAGCCAATCAGAGCTACAGTAGGCCTATATGCAAATAAGCAATTTGTCACGCTCGCCTGCCGTCGTTCACTTTGAACTGGACTGTGTGTTTACAGGCAGTAGCAACAGCGCAACTTAAATAAATCATTGGCATTTGCAAAAAGTCACAAAATACACCTGAATGGATTTCTGCAAATACATAAATTCCAAAGGAATCCTCTTACATTTTGAAACTTCAAAGTCCTATCGATCAAACAACCATAAAAAGTCACATAAAATCTCTCCCTCAGTCACCTATGTACATCAACAACAACATAAACAACTAATTTCCTGAGCGAGATCAGGGATCAGGAACATTAGTGAACCACTCTCAAACTTTTTAAACTAGTTGGCCGTCAAAATTCTACTGAAACAATGGGGAATAGTAGCCTGCTCATCCTTTCTGCAACTTCCCTGCCAATGCATATTTGTCCCAACCCATCTTTTGACAACATCAATGCCAAATACAGCTAGCTAACTTGCAAAGCAATTCACATTTCTTGCTAGCTAACCAAATGACACCTGCATCTCTAGCTGTAGCCATCAAAAAACAATATGAGGGGGAAGAAGTCAGTCACTCACCCACTGTAACGATCGTTGTAGGTGGAAGAAGGAGAGGACCAAGGTGCAGCGTGGTATGTATTCATGATCTTTTAATTACACTGAACACTAGAACAAAAATAACAAAAACGGAACAAACGAAACAGTTCTGTCTGGTACAGAGACAGAGACAGAAAACAACTACCCACAACTCAAGGGCGAAACCAGGCTGCCTCAGTATGGTTCTCAATCAGAGACAACGATTGACAGCTGCCTCTGATTGGGAACCATACCAGGCCAAACAGAGGAGGGTCTGGGTGGGCATCTGTCCGCGGGGGCGGCTCTGGTGCGGGACGTGGACCCCACTCTACCTTAGTCTGGGCTCACTTAGTTGGCGCCTTTCGAACCGCGACCTTCGCCGCCGACCCCGGACTGGGGACCCTTTCAGCGGACTCCCGAATAGACGGGCGACTCTGGCTGCGCCGGAGTGACGGGCGACTCTGGCAGCGCCGGAGTGACGGGCGACTCTGGCAGCGCCGGAGTGACGGGCGACTCTGGCTGCGCCGGAGTGACGGGCGACTCTGGCTGCGCCGGAGTGACGGGCGACTCTGGCTGCGCCGGAGTGACGGGCGACTCTGGCTGCGCCGGAGTGACGGGCGACTCTGGCTGCGCCGGAGTGACGGGCGACTCTGGCAGCGCCGGAGTGACGGGCGACTCTGGCAGCGCCGGAGTGACGGGCGACTCTGGCTGCGCCGGAGTGACGGGCGACTCTGGAGCGTTCGGACTGGAGGGACACACAGGAGACTTGTTTCTTAGAACAGGCACAGTACTCACCAGGCTGGAGAGATCTACTGGAGGGCTGGTCCTTGGAGGAGGCACAGGATAGACCGGTCCGTGGAGGCGCACTGGAGGTCTCGAACTAAGGGCCTGAACAACCCATCCTGGCTGGATGTTGATTTTAGCCCGGCACTTGCAGGGTGCAGGCACAGGACGCTGGACTGTGCAGACCCACGGGAGACACAGTGCGTAGGGATGGTGCCATATAACATGGACCGAGGAGACGCCCTGGAGACCAGATGCGCTGAGCCGGCTTCATCCCTCCTGGCTCAATGCCCACTCTAGCAGGGCCGATAGGAGGAGCTGCGATGTAGCGCACCTGGCTATGCGTGCGCACTGGGGACACCGTGCGCCTCACCACATAACACGTTGCCTGCCTGGTCAACCTCTCGCCACGGTAAGCATGGGGAGTTGCCTCAGGTCTCCTACCTGACTTAGCCACACTCCCCATGTGCCCCCTCCAATAACTTTTTGGGGCTGCCTCTCGGGCTTCCTTGCCAGCCGTGTTCCCTCGTACGCCTTTATAGTGTCTACTTATGTACATAGGATACTGTATATAGCATTTTAACATCATAAAACTAAAAAGATAAATCATATTGTCCAGCCGCTATGCTTGTGCATAATATGCTGCGATCCTAATCAAAAAGCATTTAATATAAAACAAAAACAAAAACGTAGCCATAGGTTTGTCGTTACATTTAAACTTACAACATGTTTGAAATGTTTTTGCACTTCATGGATCACCTGTGCGGTTGAATGCAGCATTACTGCATGGTGCACTCAAAATGTATTGTAGTTGAGTAGCCAGACTAGGCTAACACTCAAATGTTGCTGTAATAGGCCTACATGTTCCTCCTTTGCTGGTGTTTTGTTGCAGGTTTAGTTTTTTGGTTATTCCTTGTCAAGCTTTAAAAACCAATGCCAGCCTGCAACATTTTACTAGCCAAACTAGAACTGTGGCATGTGTCTGTACACTTTCCCTCTGCTGCACGCTGTAAATGGGACACACAAAAGCAGGGCAATTGAAGTTGAATTCACCAATGTGAGCGTATCAGGCTGTAATTTCATAAAGTAGATGACTCAACTGTTGACTCATTTATACTCGCCTGTGTGTCCTATGCAGCCCACGGGCCTTGTGTTTGACACATGTGCGCTAGCCTATTAGCCACCTTTGACTGACTTGTGATCATTGCTCTTGCTCATTTGATTGTATTGACATTCCCTGCCTTAGTTACATTCGTCCACTATTGTTCAATATAATGAGTAATTGAAACTGAAACAGTGCAACCCGAATGGGTGGAGAAAGAAAACAATGTACCATGCCAGCTGTGATTTACTTCTTACATTTTCTGAGGACTACCAAGAAATGCATTGGTGAATTATATGAATCATGTATTGAACTGCATCCATCATTTCTGCTAATAATGCCTTTCTGTATATTATGGGATTTTGAATCAAACAGAACCTATTTTTAAAACCTATTATAAAGTTGGTTTTGAAGTAGAAACATGGCATTTGATATTGTTGATGATATTGTGGTTGTCTGTTTATTGCATATCTGCAAAGTAGTTAAAATGCTGTCCGTTTCACTTTAAAACAATGTAAATGAATTTGTTTCCAATAAATCGACTTTGACATGAGAATGACTACATTCAAAAAAGGGTTAAGACAAGATGTAGTAAAACCATCTGAATCAACAAAAATCTAAGCCACATCAGCATATTGCATATATAAGAGTGTATCATATTTTAGCATTATAATTGGTTTTAACCAAGAACACAATAGAGTGAGTTACCAAGAGAATGAGAGAAAAATATAGGCTGAGGCATGTATCCATCCAGATTTTAGTATAGACAATGTAAGTGTGATAATTCAAAATGAGCATGTCGAATTCTTCTGCTTCTGAGATAGGCAATAGTACTTTGTCTTTCAGGGCCATGTTTCACTTAATAATAAAATAGAAAGGGGAAAAAAGTTTAATCAGCCTGCATATTATTGAAGACATACTGCAGACGGACGGCCTTTGCTAGTAGATAGAGAATTACACATTTTGACTTTTACTATTATCTAACTGCAATTAGTTTAACCCTTTTATCTATCCCCATTTGTAACGCTATTTGGACCATTTCACAGCGCCTGGAATTGTGGCCAGTGAGAATAAAATTGATATAGTTTGGGAGATACAGTACCATCAGCCCAGAGGGAAAAGGGGGGAGCCTCATCATTTCACAGTCCATCCTCATGGCTTAAATCCAGCTAGTAGCCATATAGGATTCGGTATTAGTTCATTTCTCTTATATGAATCATGCCGGCTTGAGAGTGGGGAATTTAATCTAACGCCATCCATCTTTTCTTTATCACCCTCCATACACACTGAATGTTAACTGCATTTACAGTTCACATTACAGGTCAAAAGCATGAGGTCAAAATATGACGAAATGCATAAGAAATCCTCACAGAGGCTTCACTTAATTTCTTTGACAATAATAATTAGATATGTGTGAAATACTTTTTTGCCAAAACACGCCACACACAAAAATCACAACAAAAATTAGGGCCTTAAAAACTGTAGTAGTAAGTCCTCACTCTAAAACCAATTTTATTCTTCAGGAGATGAACAGGAGAAATAAATTATGATTTTCTCTTTCCAGATATTATTTTGACTAAGACATCTTATTAGTATACAGTGAAGAAGTCTTTAATTAAGGTATCTGAAGGATCTTAATATCTTGGGATTGTCACTTGTTTTCTTAAAAGCCATTATTCAACATTCACTAATGAATGCATTGTATTTATTTGTGTTATTTTTAGAATTTTCTTCATGCTAATTGGCTGCTTTTATAGTTCTTTTTTTTCCTTCAAATTAGGGCATTGCAGTTACTTCAAAATTTCCCTGCATAATTTGAGTTTTGATTGATTGATTTATTTCTGTGCAACTTGCTACATACGGACAAGGTCAGACTCTTGAGGAAAAGCTAATAGGATCCTGGTATAATGTGCTCCTCTCAGATATGTATAACTTCAACACCATGCTATACATTTGAATTGTGAAGACCAACACATTAAAAATAGTAGCGTTAGTTGAGACAACATAGTTTTGCATCCAACGTTGTAATGAACAACAGCAATAAAATGCAACTCCTGGTGGGATGGGTTCAACAACACAAACCTTGAACCTGCCCTAATGGGAATGCGAAGAATTCTCACTACTCTCCACAAAAGGGGACAGAAAAAAGACAGAGAGAGAGAAAGAGAGAGAGAGAGAGATCGTCCATCATTCCTTTTGTCTAAAGGACAATGTCTGAGGAAGAGGTTTCACTCATCCAGGTCTGCTGACCACTCAGAGGTTATCCTCTACATTGGAAGGGCTGTACTGCAGTGATAAAGCAGGAGTTATCCATGTGTTATCAAGGTTATCAATGCAGGTTGTCTGCTACTATATGAAACAACAACAGGATTGTGTTAGTAACATGTATGTTCATTTGGGAAGGAAATTAGACACATCTCACATGACCAAGTGTGTTTAGCCTACTACATATCGAGAGTAACCTAATTGTAGATCTGTTAGCTGCTCATACATCATTTTCCTATTTGGGAAACTCCCTTGTACCAGACGGGGAAGATATAGCTAGCGTGGGCCCATAAAAAACAATCCAACTTCATAAGTTAAAGACTGCACAAACTTCCTGTTTTTAGTACAAATAAAACATTTAAAGAAAACTCTCACAGTATACACATGCTATCAGGTGAACAGGAACACATAATATGCCATTGAGAACAAGATGATTAGCAAATAGCATTGACGCAGCTGAGGCACCAGGCCCAGGGACTAATATCTAATACCCTTCGTACTTTGGCTCTGGTATGATATTGAATGAATGGAAGTGAACTGACTATGGCTATGCTCTGCTGAAGCAGTATGTAGTACAGTTTGTGGGTTGTAATGTATTTTTTGGAAGATTGTGTGAGGCAACTATCTCCTAGTAGGCTCTAATGGTCAGTGTGTGATATAGGCCTGGCTGGGCTCCTCTGACAGTGAGAGAGGGGGATAACACATAGATGAGGAGCAGGCAGGGAGGGAGATGGAGAGAGAGAGCAGCACTCAGACACTCATTAGCCACGAGCCACTATCTGAAGTGTGTCAATAGACTGATGTTGCAATGGTGTTAAAGCCCTGTCCAAGAAAAAGAGAGAGAAAGGTAGCAAGGAATAGGGGGAGATATCGAGAGGGCGAAGAAGATGAAAGAGAGAGGGAATGAATAGGAAGAGAGAGGGAGAGACAATGAGGTAGATGGAGGGAGAGAGAGAGAGAAAAAAGAGAGAGATCCCCCACCATTCCAGCACCTGTCACACCTTGAGATAATCATCCATCATGTCTTGCTGGTGACTGGAGGGTGTGTGGTCCTTTTTAATGGCTGCCATTGACACAATTCGTCTGCTCTGCCACCCACAGCCTGTCACCGAAGTACTACTGTTGCAATGGGTTCTGTTTTATTTCACCCGCGGCCGAGAGAGGAGAGACATGCATCCCTGTCTTAAAGGAGCCATTTAGAAAGGAGGTGATGCACGTTTATTTAAAATAAACAAAATGCAATCATATTATTATTAAGACTGTATGGAAGCTAGTGTCATTGAGCTGACAACTCAAATGTCATAACTCAATCAAGAGCATATTTTTGGGATACTTTTCTTCATTTTCCTTCCTACCTTTTCATTCAAGTATGAATTCATATCATCCTTGTATTGTAAAACATATTTTTTCTCTCGTAAACTAAGACTATCAGAGTAGACTTCAGACTATTTCCAGAGTAGATTATTCGATTATTTGAGTGACTATTACAAGAGTAGACTATTAGAATGTAACCAGAGTAAACTTTAGACTATTACCAGAGTGGATTATCAAAGTAAACCAGAGTAGACTATTAGACTATCAGAGGAGATTTTAAAACTGCTACCAGAGTAAACCCTGAAACTATCTGAGTAAAATGGAGCCCCTCTGTTTCAGGGCTTTGATAGGGGAAATGAACAGGTAATGGCATTGGGGGGGGGGGGGTAATTCATAAAGTACATGTTAACTGATTGATAATGCCCCATAGAACAAAACATATAAAATCTCCTAAGCCTGTGTTAACCTCAGACCTTTTTTTCGGCATTTATCCCAAACCCCATTCTTTTTACCTATTAATTTCCCCCATAGGAATGGCTGAGCGAACAAGTGGTAAGTCATATCTGGGTTTTTGGACTACAAGCTGGCGAGCTGTATAGCTCATCTGACATGGCTGGAAGTCTCATGGTGCAGTGGGGTGGGCAGGAACGTGAGCGGAAGCTGCTTAGCTAATGGAGGACCCCGGTGGGAGGTAGCACAGGCCCAGGGCCTCTAGCGAGCTTTAACAGAAGGCCAGAAGATTCCCGCCTGCTGTGGTTTCTCAGTTTCAGATGATTCTAGTTTCAGGTGACATGCATCATGCTCTATTAGCAGACTCTTCCGACCACAGTTTTCTTTGGCAGCCACACGGGTTCTGCAGCTCCAAGCCAAGGACTAGTTTTCCACACGCCGCCTCCTCCATCAAACACACACAAATATACATAAACACACACATATAGTATATAGACACACAAACTCACCCACACATATGGGAACACATACTGTATGCACTTACAACTAAGGATCCATACACACTTACCAAATCACTACATACATACACTCTTGAATGAAACACATTGAGACTCATACTAGAATCAGACATACAGATACAGATAGCAGACAAACACCACCACCTCACACACATATAGGCATACACACCTCCCACCCACCAGCCCCCAATCACCACACACACTCCCAAGTATTGTCCATGCCCCAAAAGTTGATGCCTGCCGTGATGGAGGTATTGGGCACCAGTGGTGTTTATGAAATACAGAACTGTGTCCACACATTCTGCAGCCTCTGTGAAGTGGTTGGATACAGGTCCCTCTCCCTGCCCTCAGCACACGATCCTTCATTCTGGGTGGCTCCAGGACATAGTCAATGTCGCCTCACTCGCTCTTCCTTTCTCTCCTTCTTTCCTCCCACCTTTTTTCTCTCTCTCTTCTTTAGCTCTCTTTTTCGTGGTGTTTTTCCTCCCTCTTACTCTCTTTTTTCCTATATTCCTCTACGTCTCCCTTTTTTTTCTCCTTACCTCTCGTGCTCTCTTGGTTTCTTGTGTTGAATTAAGGGGGAATTTCACCCTGGCTCTGCCATAGCATATAGTCATTACTATATTAACAACATTACATTTTTATCATAAACATCACAATTATCCAAACCACAAGCTCCCGAGTGGCGCAGTAGTCTAAGGCACTACATCTCGGGGAAAGAGGCGTCAATACAGTCCCTGGTTTGAATACAGGCTGAATCACATCCGGCCGTGATTGGGAGTCCCATAGGGAAGGAAGTGCACAATTGGCCCAGCGTTGTCCGGGTTTGGCAGGGGTAGGTCGTCATTGTAATTAAGAATTTGTTCTTAGCTGACTTGCTTAGTTAAATAAAGGTTAAAATAATAATCATTTAAAAACTAGAACTAGCACATTTTCATTTCACTCGTAGAATCGGGAAGTTTCCACTCCATTTGTATGCATCTGCTCATAGTGAACCACAAAGTCCAGCATTCATAGCGAATCCTGATACCGCCCGCTAGGTAGAGGGGGCGTGCCCAAACATGAATAATGGCGCTGTTAACTTCAAACCAGTGTTGACAACTTAGCAACTTTGTCGCTATATTTAGCGAGCATTCAGGCCCCTCTAGCGACACATTTTCAAAAAAGCGACTAGCAACAAATCTAGCGACTTTTTTGGGTGTTATTGGAGACTTTTGGAGACTGACGTGAAAGCACATATCGTTCTTACTCTTCTCAATGAGCAGCGGGTTCTGCTGTGGGCCCTACCCCTGTCCCAAAGCACTCACAGGCGGCCCAGTTCTCTCGCAGCAGTCCCTCCCAGCTGCAGTCAGATCAGGAGATGCTCACCCCTCCCCATCCGGTTTGCAAATGAATCGCGCATGCGGGAAGCCGCCGCTGACTTTACCACCCTGGCTTACATTTAAAAAAAATAATAACCTGAACTTGTTACCATAATTTTTTGACATTGCCATTGACAGTTTTGTCTATTGTCTCTTTTTGGTCCATTTAGATTGTTAATGTAGATTGTATACAAAAAACATGCTGGTCATTTATGAACATTTGAACATCTTGGTCATGTTCTGTTATAATCTCTACCCGGCACAGCCAGAAGAGGACTGGCCACCCCACATAGCCCGGTTCCTCTCTAGGTTTCTTCCTAGGTTTTGGCCTTTCTAGGGAGTTTTTCCTAGCCACCGTGCTTTTACACCTGCATTGTTTGCTGTTTGGGGTTTTAGGGTGGGTTTCTGTACAGCACTTTGAGATATCAGCTGATGTACGAAGGGCTATATAAATAAATTTGATTTGATTTGATTTGATGTAAAAATGTTTTACTGTAACTTGTTGTAGGCTCCTAAGTGGACCATAAGGTTAAAAACCAAACAAACAAAAATAAGATTTTTTTTTTACTAAGTAACTCTGCCAGAGTGTCTCTTTTGGGTCACTTTTGCCAGTCCCAAGCCCAGATAAAGGAGGAAGGTTGGAATTGTGACATAAAAAAACAAGAATCGACAGAAGAAAGTTAATTTGTAGTTCTAAACATATTTAGGGTATTTTTTACTCACTTTTTGTCTCTCCCACGACGTTATTCCTCTCTCCTACAGCGTTCATCACAATTACATGCACATGGCCAATTATGCAAATTTGGTGATGACGTCATTTAGCGACTAGCAACTTTTAGGACAGCCAATAGCTACTTTCCTTACTGAGGAGTTGGCAAAACTGCTTCAAACGACAAACACACAGTAATGTCAGAACTTCTCTAGGCAAGATTGTTTTGTCATCATTCCTATCCGGTATTGTGTGCTAATTACAAACTAGCGCAAAAATGAGTTATATTTCACAATTATACCTCAAATAGATTCACCCTGATTCTGCCAGTGGCTTGCGGCTTTCAAGAATGATGCTGGGACCGAAGATCATTAGAGGCATTTTCAGTCTGAACTTTTTCTTCACAACAAAACAGAAGATTCTCAATTAGAGGTAACCACAGCGTTAGCTAGCTTGCTAGCAGAGCTGGGTAAGTTTGCTAGCTAATGTTGCCGTCCTGTATTGAACACTAAAAGTCATCAGCTAAAGCAATCTCTTGGTATACACAGAGTCAATCAATTTCGCCTATGCCACAGTAGTCACTGCAAGACTCATAGCTACCTTCATCAGAATTAACATGTGTGTTTGTACTTTGACTGACATTAGCTAACTTAAAATAGCTAATGTTACCAAATACTGTAAGAGTCTCAATTTGGTAGCCATCTATTCTAACAGGTACTAAAAATAGTATTGTCAATATAGCTAACTCACTCTGATGAACGTGTGCAAATCGTCTATGGTTGATTAGTTGGACAGGAGAGGAGAACGGCTCATAATAATGTTTGGAATGGAGCAAATGGAATGGCATCCAACACCTGGAAACCATGTGTTTGATGCATTTGATACCATTCCACTGATTATGCTGCTGTCATTACCATGAGCCTGTTTTCCCCAATTAAGGCGCCACCAACATTCTGTGGTTCTCAGCCAGTCTCAGCTGGTATAAGAATGATGTTAACATGAATTGGGTCGTTTTATAAATGTTTTCTATGGGGTTACATGTGGTTAGAGGTAGCCTGAGGACCACAGAGTACTTACCCGACCAATAATCAATTTAGTCAGAAACCTGCAAGGGACACTGAAAGGTATAAAAATCAAGACAACAACAGTAATGACACAACTGACTAATTCTTCTCTCTGCAGATTCTCAAAACACAATACAAAGACATGTCTACAAAATTCCCCTGCAAAGGGCTATTATTGAAAATAATGATCTCTTAATGGGCTGGCGCAGTTTACAGACAGTACTTTGAGAGAAGGAAGGTTGTTTGTTGTTGTGCTAAGACAGTAAATGTATTGTTGTGTATGAGAACGTTTGAGGTGGCATTTCTGCTCAATCTCCCATACACAACCATTAATACTGTAAAATAACTGCTTTCCTAATACTGTTCACACCTTCTTTAGCCCGGCAGGCCATTCAATTTGTCTCAGATGCAGCTCCCAATGTCCCCTCATTTTCCCCATCCATTCGCTAGCCGGTTCCATTCGGTTGATACCTTTTACGAACAAAGGCATGCTGCCTTACATCCCCTCCACAAAAAGCATACAATTCTAAACCACAACCATGTCTTTCCAGGTGACATGCAGTACCAGCAAACCTTCTGCAAGAGGACCAAACAGTTGGTGGTTAAGGAGCTCTATACCACTTTCGGCAGACTCTTATCCAGCTGGCCATTCACTGCCATTTGCACCAAGAATCTCAGATTCCCCAGCACACCACTGCCAGTGTACCAAAGCCAGATAAAGGACTATGGCTCAAAGTTAACACAGGCAGCCCAATTCTGATGTTTTGAGCAATCAGATCCGTTCTGAAAAAGATCTGATGTGATTAAGACCAATTAGTATAAGAATATCAGAATTGGTCTGACTGTGTAAATGCAACCAGTGTGTGGCTCAGCATAAGACAGCTCGGTGCACCTGTCTTCTTCCCCCGTGTCCTGACTTAAGACTTTCAAATCGCTTTGAGCCCGTGTACCAGCTGTCTTCTGCCGGGGGCTTGGGTGTTCCATCCATGACTGTGGATGCCCCTCCAGCTACCTATCCCTGTCCTAGTCAATCAACTGCCTGGGCACAGCCTGGACCACCGCGGCACCCCTCTGCTGGGCCGTGCTCTCTGGATCAGAGCTCTGTCCCTTTGGCATCTCAGCAGCCTTCTAATCAGGTGAGTTCTGCAGCTCTGGCCTCGCAATCTGCTTCGAGACACGGCAGAGGCCAGATCATTCTGGAGATTGTGATAGGGAGTTCGATGGTGGGGAATATATCTGTACCTGGGGCAAATATTTTGTGTTTTCCTGTGGCAAAAGTTCAGAATATCACCAGGTTGCTTTCCAAGGCTGTGAGTCAGTCACTGGGGGCTGATACTGTCATAGTTCATGTGGGGTCAAAGGACATTATAAAGGGCAGCTCAGAACAGCTGAAGATGGATTTTAAAGAACTGATTGGGTCTCTACTTGACACCAACAAACGCCCCATATTATCTGGCCCTCCCTAAATTGTGGCATTGACTGGTTCAGCAAACTTTTACCCCTCCCTAACTGTCTACGAGACTATTTTAGTTCTGTGGGTGTAACATTTATTGACTAATGTGATACCTTCTGGAAACAAAGCTCATATTATAAGAAGGATGTGATCCACCCAAATCATTTGAGTTCCTGGATCCTTTCACATCATTATAAGGTTGCCTTCAGACAATGATTTATCACTGACCAAGTCCAGCTCATTTAATCCCTACCATTGTGTCGCTGAGCTGTATAATGCTTCGGCAGATGCACATTATCTTAGGGGTGTTGGAAGACACAATGCTGATCCTACAGCTATTATAAGCAGTAATCATACTGTATGCCTATGAACCAGAATATGGTTAGCACTGAGGTGGTGTGTCCTAGTATGAAGTTCACTGTGTGCAGCTCACCCTGCACTAATAAAAATAACAGAGCATGTCTACCTCTGCTAAGCTTCCCAGTAAAGTAAGAAAAACAATCAAGTATTCCAGAAAAGTGAGAAAAAATAGCCCACATTAACATATGTAGCTTAAAAACCTCTTAGAGCTCCCCCCTACTTTTTTCCATTTCTGCCTGAAGACATACCCAAATCTAACTGCCTGGAGCTCAGGCTCAGAACCAATGATTTGCATATTCTTGGTACCATTTGAAAGAAAACACTCGGACGTTTGTGTAAATGTGAATTGAATGTAGGAGAATATAACACAATAGATCTGGTTTAGATAATACAATGAAAAAAAACATACATTTTTTATTTTTATTGTTGTATCATCATCTTTAAAATGAACAAGATAAAGCAACCATTCAGATAGGATGATGGGGACAATTCCAGTGAAACACATAAGAGGGCAACAGTACTTCTGCAAAGTTTCAGAATGATAACTTCCAAAATGAGTGTTTTTTTTATAATGAAGTCACCCAGATGTCCCACACAAGTAGCCCAAATATACCCAAGTGACCAAATTAGTGAAGTTATACATTTTGAATGGAATAACTATATACAAAATACCAAAATGGTATTCTAACACACACACCCCAAAAAATGAGAAAAAACATGAAAAAAATATACACATTTACAAAATAACACTTTCAATATTTGGAAGACCCTCAGTCCTCTCCACAATATTATGCTGCTGATGCCAGGTACCATAGCACATCCATGCCTGCAGAAATACATTTGGGCAGATGGAACACCACTTGTGGCAGGAGCTGGATGAACCAGCTTCAGTGGGGGATGGACACCTTGGCACTGGGGGCTCCCATTCGGAGTCAGTGTCACTGTGAAATAAAATGTTCAGTTAGAATAGTTTCACATATGAGCCCTGTATCAACAGGTATAATAAACAGATCTATATAGAGTACAGGGAACATAAGGTTGAATATATTATTATAGACCTGCTAGATCTACTGTCTCATTTATATTGTGACATTTCAGCTAGATATACTGTCTCTATTATATTATGACAGACCAGCTAGATCTACTGTGTTTATTATATTACAACAGAACAGCTGTATCTACTGTCTCCATTTCACTTTGGCCATTGTTGTGGGCCTGCCATCCCCTCAACAGCCTCAAATAGGCTATTTTAATTTCACAAATAATATTTTATATAATTTCAAACGACGTCATGAGCATGAGAAGAACTTACCAGTCCAAAACGATGTCCTCTCCGTTCAAAAAATATTCCTCCATTTGGGAATCACTAAATGAATCGTCCTCGATCAATTTCTTCTAAAATTGTGTGTACATCTGTATATCTAGACTTAGATTTAGCTTTTCCTGAAATAGTCGCCATACTGATTGATATATAAACAGCTGAATATGCGCTTTACCAAAACAATGCTGCGTGCAACATGCGTTGCTCCTTCCAGTATGAATCGTCAATGGCGAATGAACCTCTTTACGCCGGAGTTTACTACATGGGTTGGTCTTCCAACACATAAACATTACATATTGCCGTTTACCTCAGCTCATTGGCTATCTACCCAGCTAGATTTCAAGACGATCAGTGGTGATTGGGTTGAAATATAGTCAATCAATGAAACAGCGGGCAATTCATTGGTGCACAATGATGTTATTACTTGTTGTCTTCAAATCGGTTTCTTTCAGTCAATACGTCCCGCGAAATGACGCATCATGTTTGGTTGTGTTACAAACAAACCAGTTGATCACAATGAAACCAAACATGACTAGAAAAGTCACGTTCTGTGTGTGTATTTACCTCGAATGTGTTGTCGAAAATGGAATGAGACGGAATTCACAACACAAGCGGTTCACAAAATGTTTCGTGTTAGGCTATAAAAATTGATTTTATCAAACAAAAAAAACATTCATTGTGTAACAATGAGCATTGGGATTGCAAACAGTGAGTGTGAGACACTTGTATTGTTATGAATGTTTAATTTGACTATTTATGTAGCGATCATCGTATGTTTTAGAATTTCAGCCCGCTACCGGGTTCCGTGCGCAGAGAGGTTAAGAAACAAGGTTCATGAAATTAGTCATTTTCTAGGAACAGATTAAATTCATATTCTGACAATCTCTGAAACTCACTTAGATAATACCTTTGATATTACAGTGGTAGCAATACATGATTATAAGATCTACAGAAAAGACAGAAATACCAAAGGTGGAGGTGATTCTGTGAAAATTCAGAACCACATTCCGATAAAGCTTAGAGAGGATCTCATGTTAAATCCTGTTGAAGTAATATGGCTACAGGTTCATCTGCATTACCTAAACCCATTGTGGTGGGAAGCTGCTATAGACCACCAAGTGCTAACAGTCAGTATCTGGATAACATGTGTGAAATGCTTGATAATGTATGTGATATCAATAGAGAGGTATACTTTCTTGGTGATTAAAATACTGACTGGCTTTCATCAGGCTGCCCACTCAAGAGAACTTAAAACTGTAACTAGTGCGTTGAAACCCGGTTCAGGTGATCAATATACCTACAAGGGTAGTTACTAACAGTACAGGAATGAAATCATCTTTACTAATGCTGCAGAAATTTGTTTGAAAGCATTATCCAAATCCATCAGATATAGTGTTCACAATATAGTAGCTATATCTAGGAAAACCAAAGTTCCAAAGGCTGGGCCTAATATTGTGTATAAGAGGTCATAGAACAAGTTCTGTAGTGATTCCTATGTTGTTGATGTGAATAATATTTGTTGGTCTGTGGTTTGTAATGACTAGCATCCACACGCTGCACTTGACACATTAATGAAAGTGCTTATCTCAGTTACTAATAAGCATGCACCTATTAAGAAAATTACTTTAAAAACGGTTAACTTCTCTGGGATATGTGGGACGGTAGCGTCCCACCTCGCCAACAGCAAGTAAAATTGCAGGGTGCCAAATTCAAAACAACAAAAATCCCATAATTACAATTCCTCAAACATACACGTATTTTACACCATTTTAAAGATAAACTTCAGCCACAGTGTCCGATTTCAAATAGGCTTTACGGCGAAAGCACACCAAACGATTATGTTAGGTCAGCAACTAGTCACAGAAACCATTCAGCCATTTTCCAGCCAAGGAAAGGGCTCACAAAAAAAACAGAAATAGCAATTAAATTCATCAATAACCTTTGATGATCTTCATCGGATGGCACTCACAGGACTTCTTATTACACAATAAATGTGTGTTTTGTTCGATAAAGTTAATCTTTATGTCCAAAAACCTCATTTGAAATTGGTGTGTTATTATCAGAAATGCATTGTCTCAAACAAACATTCGGTGAAAGTGCAGAGAGACACAACAAATTACAGAAATACTCATAATAAACATTGATAAAAGATACAAGTGTAATGGAAATGGAAATATAGATAAACTCTCCTTAATGCAACCGCTGTGTCACATTTCAAAATGGCTTTACGGTGTAAGCACACCTTGCGATTATGTTAGGCAGCGCTAGTCACAGAAAAACATCCAGCCATTTTCCAAAGAAGGAGAGGTGTCAGAAAAGTCAGAAATAGCATTATAAATATTCACTTACCTTTGATGATCTTGATCGGAATGCACTCACAGGAATCCCAGTTCCACAATAAATGTTTGTTTTGTTCGATAAAGTCCATAATTTATGTCCAAATACCTCATTTTTGTTTGCGCGTTTAGCCCAGTAATCCAAATGCATAATGCGCAATCACTTGTTCAGACGAAATGTCAAAAAAGTTATATTACAGTTCGTAGAGACATGTCAAACGATGTATAGAATCAATCTTTAGGATGTTTTTAACATAAATCTTCAATAATGTTCCAACCAGAGAATTCAGTTGTCTTTAGAAATGCAATGGAACGCAGCTACCTCTCACGGGAGTGCGCGTGATCAGCTCATGGTACTCTGCCAGACACCTGGTTGAAACAACTCTCTTTCTCTCCCCCTTCACAGTAGAAGCCTCAAACAAGCTCTAAAGACTGTTGACATTTAGTGGAAGCCTTGGGAAGTGCAATATGACCCCATAGATACTGTATGTTCGATAGGCAATGACTTGAACAACTACAAACAGACATCATTCAAACAGTTATAGAGCCTTCAGAGTGATTTCTATCCAAATCTACTAATTATATGCATATTCTAGCTTTTGTGCCTGAGTAACAGGACCTTAAATACAATTTTGGGCAAAAAGGCAAACTCTGCTCCTTCATTCATTGAATCAAATGGCTCATTCATCACAAAACCCACTGATATTTCCATCTACTTTAATTATTTTTTCATGGGCAAGATTAGCAAATTTTGGCATGGCATGCCAGAAACTAACTTTGACACTACACATGCAAGTATATCTGACCCAATTATGAAAGACAAGCAGTGTAATTCTGAATTCCGTAAACTAAGTGTGGAAGAGGTGAACAAATGATTGTTGTCTGTCAACAATGAACAGCCACCGGTGTCTGACAATGTGGATGGAAAATTACTGAGGGTAATAACGGACGATATGGCCACTCCTATTTACCATATCTTCAATTTAAGCCTACAAGAAAGTGTGTGCCCTCATGCCTGGAGGCAAGAAAAAGTTATTCCCCTTCCTAGTAGTAGTAATAGTAAAGCTTAGAAAATAGTAAAGCGCCCTTCACTGGGTCAAATAGCCGACCAATCAGCCTGTTACCAACTCTTAGTAAACTTTTGGAAAACATTGTGTTTGACCAGATGCAATATGAATGTAATGAACTTCGTCTGTTGTTTGAAGTGAGTCAGACCGAAATGCAACGTGTAGGTTACTCATGACATTTAATGAAGAAAATGCTGTACATGAAATAACTGAGAATACAAAACAACAAACGAGTGAAACTAATTACAGCCTATCTGGTGACTAACACAAAGACAGGTACAATCACCCACGAAATCAACGCGCACTCAGGCTGCCTAAATACGGTTCCCAATCCGAGACAACGAGAATCAGCTGACTCCAATTAGGAATCGCCTCAGGCAGCCAAGCCTAACTAGACACACCCCTACTAATAAACACTCCTAATTAATACAAACCCCAATACGAAATACAACATAAACCCATGTCACACCCTGGCCTACCCAAACATATAACAAAAACACAAGATACAATGACCAAGGCGTGACAATGAAGAGAAAGAATCCTGCTAAAGAGTTCAATGCCACGATTCAGAGGGCCAGATATGATGTGTCTTTTGTCAGTGTTTAGCAGAGAGTCAATCAGCTGTTTAAAATCCAATATCAACTGTTCAGAGCTGCCCTTCATAATGTCATTAAAACCCACATGGACTACGGTATAAATGATTTCCATGTGCTGGCGTAGTACATTCGGGAGCAGCTTAGTAATTTAATTTACTCACGCTCCGGGATAGGACATTGTTTTTTCACCAGGAACGGTCACATTTCTTACCATGGAGCTGCACAAAATCACAGCTGGTGAGAAGGACGAGGACATCTATCCACTCCCATGCTTCAAAGTATTCGGAGTACCGTTTATGGATGGGCGAGAGACAAGATAACTTGAGCCCGTTGCTCCCGGCGCCAGGTGCAGGCCTCCGACAGATGAAGCCCCGCTCGATCCAGAGCAGGGACGGAAGGTTACCGACGTTGACTTCGAAATCGTAGAAGTAGGCACTGCGGCCGCAGAAACAGGCAATCTCGGTGACGAAGTTGCAGGAAAATCAGGCTCCAGGACGGTGAAACTATTCATTGTTTATATCCGCTCCCGAGCCTCTCGTTGGGAATGTAGGCTGCTTTGCAGGAGTCCGATGTCTTTGGCTTCCAAGGCTTGTGATATGCAACCATTGTTGATTGCCTTGCTGCTCTTTCTGTGCTCCTTCAAATCTGCTATCAGATGGGGGAGCTCCGGGCAACACCGGCCAGTCGAATTACGACAAATGGCGGAGATGCATCCAACAAGCGCAAACGCCGTCCAGCCACCGGTGTAGAACATGTAAACATTCCACTCTGCATTTTCCCCAGTTTCTTACGTAGGCTGGCGACCTCAAACAATTGCCACACTGGAACTTTGACTGATCCGGTTTGTCCCGAAACAAGGTATAGTAGATACAGCTCCCACAGAGCAGGAACCCTTGATTTATTTCTCCAGAAAAAAAGAGGGCTCCATTGCAAAACTCATCTGGTACCAACTTCGATAACTTGATGGCTAGCAGCTTAGCATCTCTGTCAAGCAGGCTTCAACCTGTCTGTTAAGCGGGATTCCGGGACAAGAAATTGCGGTCCAAGCTGTTACAAGCTAACCGTGTCACGGAATCCAAGAATAAACCATTTCCATATTCATATTTAATGAATATCGATTTTGTTTGAATCAAAAATAACAAACCGAGTGTTTCCAGCATACAAGGTTCAGCTGCACACTCTGTTGACGTATCTGGTCTGCTTGTGGCTAGAGGTATTGACATGGTATTGGCATGTTGAATGCACCAAACTGTCTGTTTGAACTACTGGCACACAGCGCAGACACCCCATGCATAACCCACAAGACTTGCCACCAGAGATCTCTTCACAGTCGCCAAGTCCAGAACAAACTATGGGAGGTTCACAGTAGTACATAGAGCCATGACTACATGGATTTCTATTCCACATCAAGTAACTCATGCCAGCAGTAAAATTTGAATTAAAAAAAACAGATAAAATACACCTATGGAACAGTGGGGACTGTGAAGCAACACAAACATAGACACATGCATACAAACACACAATAACATACAATGGCGGCGCACATATTGTTGGATTATTTTATGGCGCAAAAATAAGTATTTTTGTTCATTGATGAAGCTTTTTCTTTTAATTCAAACTGACCCCCTGAAACTGGACACAGACATTTTGTGAGACTCCTGATTCCCTGAATCCAGGATGAAAAAGACATCGCTTGTCACGCCTTGGTCATAGTATTTTGTGTTTTCGTTATATATTTGGTCAGGCCAGGGTGTGACATGGGTTTATTTTGTTGTATTTCGTATTGGGGTTTTGTAGTTATTGGGATTGCGGCTGAGTAGGGGTGTAGCATAGGCTTGGCTGCCTGAGGCGGTTCTCAATCAGAGTCAGGTGATTCTCGTTGTCTCTGATTGGGTGATTATTCCTGTCTCTGTGTAGTGTTCACCAGATAAGCTGTAATTAAGTTTTCACGTTCCGTTTGTTGTTTTTGTATTTATTTAGTTATTTCATGTATCGCTATATTCGTCATTAAAGAACATGAGTAACCACCACGCTGCATTTTGGTCCGACTCTCCTTCAACAAACGAATGCCGTTACATCGCTAAGGTTGGTCCAAAACTCTCTAAGCTACACCAAACAGTACCTCTCCGGTAACTCCAGTAATGGATACCAACAATTATTTGGTTAAATCACATTATCTGTCGGAGCAATCTGTAGCTAAGAGAACTGGTGATCAGCAGATGATGGGAGAGGTGCTCATGATGAATTTGCCATTCCATAGAAACATACAGTAAGTTCAGGGAATACTTGCAAAGCTGTGGGAAGAGTGTTATGATCAAACTGCCAATCAGCTCCTAATGAGTCATCTGATTGAAATCAAGCATAATGTCTACCGTAATCCCTCGAGAGGGATTCAGTCCAGCTACAATGACACACGCAGGCAAAGGAATTCTGTTTCTGTAACTACTCCAGGAATATGCCCAGGTTGTCAGTAGGACAAAAAAACTAACAAAATTAGTTTGTACAATTTGAGCAACAGTTGAACTGTGCCAGCATAACATCAACATTACGGAACACTAGTTAAACATGCATACATGTGCACAGGCACAGAGATGACATGTACAACATTACCTTAGCCTAATAAAAAGAAATGGGGTATAACCCTCAAACTTTGCACAGTGACCAGACTATACAAATGAGCCTAGGCAGACAGTATCTACCTACAGCCATGTCTATCAGGCATGCTTAGGCAAGTATTTTTTAATAGTAAAATCAGCTTCAATTTTAGAGATTTACAACAATACCTTTTTGTATTGCTGTTTCTCCTCACTGATTGCTAGTAATCTTAGCTGGATATGCAATTCCTATCATTTACATCCGTTGGGAATCCTATCCTGCCTTTAATTTTGTGATCGAAATGCATCCAAGGTCATAATCATAACCAATCTCAACCCTTGTCAATTATGTTACATAGCTAGCTTTTAAAAGTGTTTACACTTGCTGATCCGACACGTTTACTAACAAGTTACAAATGCAAAGCGTAGAGCCTAACAAGTTGGCAGGTGCCAGGCTACTATCAGGCTAGCCAACTCCTGTCATGTGCAAACATTTGCTGGTAAACCTCCTAGCTTTAGGGGGCTGGTTGTAACATTGTAACTTGCTGTTTAGTAACTAGCCATATCTACAACTAAAAGAGAAGAGGTTTTACAATCGAGATACAAAATGTCTATGTTTAGTCATGTATGGCTACCAGTAGTTGTCTAACTACATAGTTAGTTAAGCTAGCAAAATAATTTGATTTCCTCCACTGTAACACCGTAGTATGTTAGCAAGCAGTACACAATATGGGTTTCAGTAATTTACTTAGCTAAGCACCGTATTTGTCATCTGCCCTCTTGGTGCTGGCATCAACTGTAGATGAGCTTCTAATGTTATCTAAATCCAAATATTTGTTTAGAATGCTTTTCGCTATATTCCGGTTGAATGTCACCATGTAGTTAATAGTTGCTCCATCTTCAAATTCGTGTTGAGAGGAATCATTTGAAGCCATTGTGTCTGGTCAGTTCTTTCAGCTGCTGTTAAACCCCCCCCCCCTCCCTCCCCATCATCAAAACACCGGAATCCTTCATAGGGTGTATCATTCAGCGGGCAAAACCTTGACCTGCCTCCCTCCTGGGCACTAGTGTGAAGCACATCTCACTCTCCTAGAAATGCCCCAGACACGGTAAAAACAAGCCCAAATTCCCCCAGGGTGAAATTTCCCCAAGAAGGAAAGAAAACATAGGCCTATGAAAGTAGACAGTGCTGGTGTGACATTGCCTACCTGGGGTTTGCGTGGACATTTACAGTGGAACAACTTGAAATGGTTTACCTTTCCTTTTGGTATAGTGCACAGCTTTTGTGAAAATGACAACTCTGTTACAGCACAATATTCATTGTTTCAATATTATCACCCAATACAGGCCTGGCTGTACTGTAAAGTAAGGAGTAAGGCTAGGGAAGAGGCTTAGATGTACTGTAGTCTGGAATAAGGCCAGGCTTGTGAAGAGGCTTGTCTGATATACCTAATTGAAGCGAGAGGCAGACAAATTGGTTGACTGGAAACTCTTTGGGGTTTTTCAAGTGACTGTAACGGTTTCTCTGGGTTAGCATAGAGGGTGTCTATTTACACATGTCAAATCTTGTGCTTATGTCACGGGCAATGAATAAAGTGCTTGTGACAATTCATGCCCATTCACTGAGTAGCAGTGATTGAGATGTTTGGTCAATACACCAACTCCTTAGCAACCATTTTTGAAGTTAAATGGAACTGAAATTGATGCTCTGGCCGGTACCCAATACACACACAGTTGGGTACGGCTTCATTGTGGCTTGTATAAAAATAATTGATTCTGGTTAAACCATTTTGCCAAATAATTTAAATCACCATAAAGGCTGTTCAATGTGAGTTACTGTTTCTATTCGTTTGCATCAGTTTAAAATGTTTTATGATGAATTCCTATATGGCGCATATTGCGAATCAATAGATGTTTTTCTCACCAATCTACAACAATACCCCATAATGACAAAGGCAAAAGTAGTTCTGTGAAAATGTTTTCAAATGTAGTGAAAATAAAATACAGAAATACAGGTATGGCATTTACATAAGCATTCACACTGCTAGGTCAATACATGTTAGAATCACCTCTGACAGGGATTACAGCTGTGAGTCTTTCTGGGAACGTCTCTAAGAGCTTTGCACACCTGGATTGTACAATATTTGAACATTATTCTTTAAAAAATTATTCAAGCCCTGTCAAGTTGTTTGTTGATCATTGTTAGAAGGACATTTTTCAGTCTTGTCAGATGTTCAAGCCTATTTAAGTCAAATATGTAAATAGACCACTCAGGAACATTCAATGTCATCTTGGTTATCAACTCCAGTGTATATGACCTTGTGTTTTAGGTTATTGTCCTGCTGAAAGGTGAATTTGTCTCCCAGTGTCTGATAGAAATCAGATTAAACCAGGTTTTCCTCTAGGATTTTGTTTGTACTTAGCTATATTCTGTTTCTTTTTATCCTTAAAAGCTCTCTAGTCCTTGCCAATGACAAGCATACCCATAACATGATGCAGCCACCACAATGGTTGAAAATAGGAAGTGGTACTTGGTGATGTATTGTGTTGGATTTGCCCCAAACATAACGGGCTGTATAAAGTTTATTTCTTCAATTTTTTTTAGTTGCAGTTTTACTTTGGTGTCTCATGGCAAACAGGATGCATATTTTGGAATATTTTTATTCTGTACAGTCTTCCTTCTTTTCACTCTGTCATTGAGGTTAGTATTGTGGAGTAGCTAGAATGTTGTTGATCCATCCTCATTTATCTCCAATCACAGCCATTAAACTATTTAACTGTTTTAAAGTCACCATTGGCCTCATGGTGAAATCCCCGAGTGGGTTCCTTCCTCTCTGGAAACTGAGTTATGAAGGATGCCTGTATCTTTGTAGTAACTGGGTGCATTGATACAGCATCTAAAGTGTAATTAATAACTTCACCATGATATTAATTGTCTGCTTTTTTTTGGTACCCATCTACCATTAGCACAGGAGGTAGGTAGCACCTTAATTGTGGATGACGGGCTTGTGGTAATGGCTGGATCAAAATAGGTGTAATGGTAGTAAATATGTATGTATATGTATATACTGTACTCTATATCATCTACTGCATCTTTATGTAATACATGTATCACTAGCAACTTCAACTATGCCACTTTGTTTACATACTGATCTCATATGTATATACTGCACTCAATACCATCTACTGTATCTTGCCTATGCCGCTCTGTACCATCACTCACTCATATATCTTTATGTACATATTCTTATCCCCTTACACTTGTGTCTATAAGGTAGTAGTTTTGGAATTGTTAGCTAGATTACTTGTTGGTTATTACTGCATTGTCGGAACTAGAAGCACAAGCATTTCACTACACTCGCATTAACATCTGCTAACTATGTGTATGTGACAAATAAAATGTGATTTGATATGAAATACATTAAACACATGGTTTCCATGTGTTTGATGCCATTCCATATGCTCTGTTCCAGCCATTATTATGAGCCGTCCTCACCTCAGCAGCCTCCACCAGGTGTAAACAAGGATTTGGAATCACGTTCAGCTGAATCTCATCTTTTTAGTATTTATTCTGTGCTTTCTATAGTAGTAGTTTTTCCTGTTTCCTTTTATTTATTTTTTAAAACCTCCCTGGACTTTGTGGTTGAATCTGGGTTTGAAATTCCCTGCTTGACTGAGGGGCCTTTATAGATACTAATTGTATGTGTGGGGTAGAGATGAGGTAGTCATTCAAAAATCATCGTTAAACACTAATATTGCAGACAGAGTGAATCCATGCAATTTGTTATTTGAATTGTTAAGCACATTTTTACTCTTGGAACTTATTTAGTCTTGCCAAAACAAAGTTCTTGAATACTTATTGACTGAAAACATTTAAGCTTTTCATGTTTAATTCATTCATAAACATCTGTGAAAAACATCATTTCAATTATAAGTTCCGCCACTGGCGGATTGACACACAGCCCATTCAAAAAACAGATATCTCTATCTTTTTTATTAGGCTAATTATATTTCAGTGGGGGTGCAGACATAGACCCTGGGTTAATGCACCACGCTGGATGGACCGATGGAAATGAATAAGGAAACCCTAAGAGCCAGAACACGTGACTTCTGGGCATATGATTTACATGCTGCTCCTGCCACGATGTTTGCGGAGGGAGATAATTTGACAGTCAGATAAACCAGCAGACAGACAGATAAACAGACCGTTGGGCTGTGACAGAGATCTCACTGTCAGTCTCACTGTAAGTCCTGTTCCTCTCTCAACGCCTAACAGCCATGGGGCAATATTTGAGTAGACAGTCTCAAGTCTTCCAAATATTGAACAACATGGCTGTTTTTCACTTGATTGTTTTTACTCTTTTTTTGGGAGATGCAAATAAATCCCAAACAAACAAGCAGGCAAGCTGGTGAAGATTTGGCCTGACTCTTCAGAGAGGGAAGACACGCGCACACACAGAAAGAGATGGGGCAGGCGAGTGCGTGAGATTTTATCAGAGAGACTGACATTACGGCTCTGTCTGGTCTTTCAGACCACCCAGTTCTGGCTTTCATCACAGCTTGCTGCTGCTGCCACTGCTTTAAAGTGGTATAGTAGCCAGGCTTGGAGTATGTGCCCATACATACAAGCTAAACCATAACTTCTTCACTCATTCGATCTCCCTCTCTCTTGAATCTCATGAATCTGCCTCTCATTGGATATCATGGATCTGTTACAGATACAGCATGCCACTCATTTAATTTGGATCAAAACTACTAGCTCTATTAAATACTGTCCTTTACGTAATATTCCCACAATTGAACGTTCCTTTTATCAATACAATTGAAGTTTAGTTTGAACTCAGTCATGAAATATGAGCCCCCACCCATATGTGACACCATATCAGCCTTTATGTAGTTCTAAAAGCGTCTGTTTGGTGTAGGAGTGGCAGAGTGACAGTTGTGTGGTGTCTTTGTGTTGGTACTGGTGTCGGAGAGTGTGTGTGCTCTGCATGACGTTGTCACACCTCTCCCGGAATCCTGCTCTGTTTCCCGCGGCGATCCTGGAACGTGTCTCTGTGGTGCTGTAGGGCCGTGGGCGTCTGGCACAGATAGCGCTCTGACAGCATGGTGACGGACAGGCGGGAAACCTCCCCCTGCTCCCTGCCCAACACACTATCACAAACATTGTGAAATAGACATAAATGACTTATTCAAAGATCATATATTTTTTTGTCCACCATAAGATTTTCTAGCTAAGTAGTTAAAGGGTTAGCTAACATGCTAGCTAAGTAGTTGCAAAGTTGCTAATTATTAATTAGCTAAATTGCAAAAGTTGTCCATAATGCGATTCGGAACACACAGTGTTTTGTTTGCTAGACCTTTATGTTATATCCCCACCAATCCTACCCGATTAGGGTTGCAAATTAAGGGCATTACTGGAAACATTTATGTAATCTATCACAAGACATCTGAAGGCCCTTTTGGGTAGTTAAGATTATCACAGGTGTCTGTAATAGTCTCTGGCCCTTCATGTGGACGTATCACATATAAAATATATGAAATAATTGAAAAAGATGCTCCTGGTACAACTCAGAGTGTGTATTGTGTTGTTGATATCAACTTTGTACGAAATGTAATGACGATGATGCATGCAATCAGTGACACTTATATTCATGCCCCCACTGAAATGAATGCCATGAAAAGATTTAATGCAGCCATTAGCAGGGTGAGAAAGATACCAACTATCACAAACAAGATCTTAATAAAATCGGTAGTGAGCTTGCCCCACAATTACTTACACAATACACGTGCTGGCATATACCTTTTGTTCCTAAGTTTCTCTGTTTGTTTAGTTATTCACAAATGACATTGGCAATCCTTTATTCTTCTCTGGCAGTGGCCTGTAGGGGAAAGGCTAATATCTTGTGTGTCAATTCACAGCATGAAAACTTTAAGATCTATATAAGGTTACAACTTATTTTCTAAGAGAAAAGCGAAATGCATTATTTATGAACATATTCCCAGCCAATGGTTAATTGTTTATTTTTCACAATGTCTTTGATCTAACCAGCCAGACATTTAGTGTAGTCTGGAAAGAGCTGAGTATTACCATTACACTCTGTTAATATATATAATTATTGTGTGTCATAGTTTGGGTTGGTTTGAAGTTTCCCACTCAGCTAAATCTTTTGGATGGGACGTTAAACAGGTGTCCTCGACTCTCTGTGGTCACTAAAGATCCCATGGCACTTATCGTAAGAGTAGGGGCGTTAACCCCGGTGTCCTGGCTACATTCCCAATCTGACCCTCATACCATCACGGTCACCTAATCATCCCCAGCTTACAATTGGCTCATTCATCCCCCTCCTCTACCTTGTAACCATTTCCCAGGTCATTGCTGTAAATGAGAATGTGTTCTCAGTCAACTAAGGGTTAAATAAATAAATACAACTAAATACTAAAGCCCATAGAAACGCATTTAATAAAACTTTCATGAATGGCAAAAGGGACAGTCAAAAAATAAATCATAAGAAACACCGCTCTGGCTCTGCCACCTTTCACCGCAAATGCGGAAGTGCGACACTGGTGAATGCGATGGATTGAGATGCATCCAATGCAGAAAAAACAGATATCTCTAGCATAATTTAAGAATGATGGAGGCCACTGTTCTTGGGGACCTTCAATGCTGCAGACACTTTTTTGGTAACCTTCCCCAGATCTATGCTTCGACACAATCCTGTCTCAGAGCTCTACAGACAATTCCTTGGACCTCATGGCTTGGTTTTTGCTCGGACATGCACTGTCAACTGTGGGACCTTATAGACAAGTGTGTGCCTTTCCAAATCATGTTCAATCAATGGAATTTACCACAGGTGGACTCCAATCAAGTTATAGAAACATCTCAAGGATAATCAATGGAAACAGGATGCATGTGAGCTGAATTTTGAGTCTCATAGCAAAGGGTCTGAATACTCATGTAAAAAGGTATTTCATTTTTTTTATTTGAATTTGCAAAAAATTCAAAAAACCTGTTTACCCTTTGTCAATATGGGGAATTGTGTGTCGATTGATGAGGATATTTTTTTATTTAATCCATTTTAGACTAAGGCTGTAACATAACAAAATGTGGAAATATTTAAGGGGTCTGAATACTTTCCTAATGCACTGTAAATGGACTACTGGGCAGTATAAAATGTCCCTCTCTGCCAGCTCTCTGGAAACAATACCTCACAACACTAACAAACCCAAAATGGCCACTATGGGGGATCCACTAGGTCTCCCCATTCCTTCCCAGGGCTCCACTCTCGGGCATCATTGGCAAGAATTCAGCCTGCAGGCTGTGCACACAGCTCTGCTTTGTTTTGAACTGTTTTATAATGTAATTACAGGGAGCCATTTTCTTTATTCTTGTTTAAACTGCTTTCATGACTGTTTGATTTCATCTGCGGCCTGGGCGTTTGCTTCCACCCAAATCCCATCTAAATGGTTGAGAGTGCTGAGCAGGCAACTAGGGCCTGTAACGTTAACCCAGGAATGTACCCAGCACTGTTCATTAGAGAAAGCCTTGTGAAGAACACTTTGGCATCTGTGTACTTCACTTCACTCTTCTACATTGTTTTACTCAACGGCATATTGAAGAATATCTCAATCTGATTATACAAGCCCTATGATGACTGTAAATGGGCATGTATATAGTAAAATGCAATTCAATTGTAGTGCTAGTAGAGCACCGGTGTGTCAATCTAAATTACATAACAAAAAATATCCCCATCAAAATCCATCAGTTTAAACGGAAGAAGTTTCGAACCAGCAAGACTCTTTCTAGAGCTGGCCGCCCGGCCAAACTGAGCAATTGGTGGAGAAGGGCCTTGGTCAGGGAGGCCACCAAGAACCCGATGGTCACTCTGACAGAGCTCCAGAGTTCCTCTGTGGAGATGCTAGAATCTTCCAGAAGGACAACCATCTCCAGCAATCAGGCCAAAATGGTAGAGTGGCCAGACGGAAGCCACTCCTCAGTAAAAGGCACATGATAACCCGCTTGGAGTTTGCCAAAATGCACCTAAAGGAAACAAGATTCTCTGGTCTGATGAAACCTAGCTTGAACTCTTTGGCTTGAATGCCAAGCATCATGTCTGGAGGAAACCTGGCACCATCCCTACCGCAAAGCATGGTGGTGGCAGCATCATGCTGTGGGGATGTTCTTCAGTGGCAGGGACTGGGAGAAGAGTCAGGATCTAGGAAAATATTAATGGAGCAGTACAGTGAGATCCTTGATGAAAACCCACTTCAGGGCCTCAGACTGGGGTGAAGATTCACCTTCCGAAGGGAAACGACCCTAAGTACACAGCCAAGACAACACATTCAGGATAAGTCTCTGAATGTCCTTGAGTTGCCAAGCCAGAGCCTGGACTTGAACCCGATCAAACATCTCTTGAGAGACCTGAAATTAGCTGTGCAGCGATGCTCCCCAACCAACCTGACAGAGCTTGAGAGGATCTGCAGAGAAGAATGGGAGAAAATCCCTGAATACAGGTGTGCCAAGCTTGTCGCATCAGACCCAAGAAAACTCAAGGCTGTAATCGCTGCCAAAGGTGTTTCAATAAAGTACTGAGTAAAGGGTCTGAATACTTATGTAAATAAGATACTTCTGTTTCAAAATGTTAATACATTTGCAAAAAATTCTAAAAACCTGTTCTTGCTTTTTCATTATGGTGTGTAAATTGATGAGAGAAAAACCCCCAGTTGAATCCATTTTAGAATAAGGCTGTAAATCAACAACATTTGGAAAAAGTAATGGGGTCTGAATACCTTCCGAATGCATAGTATGTTTTCTCCCACGTTGGATATAAGCTTTTACTCAATGTGTCTTCTGTTATGGTCTGCATAGATCAACAAATATGAATATGACCAGCGGAGGGGATGGAAAAACAGGCATAAACAACTGACCGTGTTTACTTTTTGTCCTAAAGACATCCTCCCACTGAATTATTCCATAAAAACCTCAGGAGTCTTTATTCCCCGTTATTTGATTTGAAGATGCTATCCCTTGCCTCGACAGCCTTGCCACACGTTTTTACATAAACGGAAACCTAAATGTCCCTTTTCTGTCACGAACGCTGAATTACATTTTATTTGAACTTACTCTGTCGATTTTTCTTGGGGTCTTTCTTATATGGGAATTTGAGGCAAAATATTCACAGGAAAGCATTATTAAACTAACTTCAAAACTTGGGTTTCTCTGTGTGGCTATAACAATGTATTTACTTATCACCTAAGGCAAGTGCACAAGACGGTAGTACTGTATATGAATGTGATACATGCATGCATACTAACCGAAGTTAAAGATTATCTATTATATTGACAAAATATTTGAGTGACCACTCTAACAATGGAAATACATGTCATTAAAGATCGAGATGAGGTGGTGCCATTCTAGCCAAAGAAAGGGCAGATACGCATGTGAACAACAGGCCATATAGATAGGTAGATCATCTTTGTATTTGTGCCATTATAGCATTTTTGATAGCATGGGCAGCGCCACTGAGGCAATCTCCATTTTAAAGTAGTACATTTTCTTCTTCATTGGCTGATTGCTCCCAACTCATAGGAATTCCCAAACAGTTGACTATTTTAAAATGGTGGAAGCACTCAATGGCAATGTCCATGCTAAAATGAGTTATACCTATATTGAGTCCTCTCTATGACAAGCTTGTGACTGCATGTGCATGTGGCTAGTCGTACGCCGTCCTCTTTATTGAGACAATGCTGAAACATAAATCCATTGGCAAGTCATTGCCTTATTTTCACAATTGAATGAAAAGTTTTCTTGCAAATTCAGCAGGCTATAGTGTGAAATAGGTTGTTAAAAGTGTATGTAGCTAGGTGGTAAAAGCAGTGTGTAAGAGTGAGAGCAAGCAAGTACAGCTGTGGAATCCCTCTTGGGTCCAACCTTACTTTAGATGGGTAATTTATACTGTACCGGAATATATCTTATTTTGCATCATCTGCAGTGTATAAGAGTTTGTTTTGTAATATTTATGCCAGATGGTCATGCTAGCCTGTTGATACTTTGATTGACCTGAGGATCTTAGCTTCTTGCTAGCTGAATACCAGTGCTCTCAGAACCATGTTGTAAAGTTGATAACATTGTTTAAATCGTGAGTAATTATCAGAATGACATTCTATTTCAAGTAAAGCTTCAGGGTATTGTATTTTGTTTAATGTTTTATTGTAATTTATGTGTTGTTAAGGCATTTCCCCACTGCTTTATGGGCAAGATGAGGATTTTATCACGTATGAAGGTAAGACCCAGATGCAGAAGAAGTCGAATTAACAATGGTTTAATAATCCAACACCTCTCCATCACTTTTGACAACTCCACGGTGTCCCCCTCCCAGAGTGGAAAAAGCTTGGCGTGACCCTGGACAACACCCTGTTGTTCTCTGAAAACATCAAAGCAGTGACTTCTGCAGGTTCATGCTCTACAACATCCGTGGAGTACGACCTTTCCTCACACAGGAAGTAGCACAGGTCCTAATACAAGCACTTGTCACCTCCCGTCTAGACTACTGCAACTCTGTTGGGTCCCCAGTGGCTCTGCTTGGCTGGATCAGCTTACACTGGATCAAAGCATTGGCACCAAAGCATTAGGGGAGGGGTGTAAAAGGGAAGGAGGGATGAGAGCTGGGGTAAGGGCCTGAGGGCTAAGGATAGTGAGGATGGTGAGAGGAGGGAATGAGGGGAAGATTTTGGGGAAGGGTGTATAAGGGCTTGGTGTGCCTAGAACAGGAACCCCCCATCAGCACTGGCTCTGGAAAGATCCCAAACAGCTGAGCTCTACCTACCCAACCCTTACCTCTCCCCTCCCCCACCTTACCTCACCCCACCTATCCACCAACCCCAACCCCCATGAGTCTATTTACTCATCCGCTTGTTCGCCAGCAGCGACAGCATCCCCTGAACCTGCCCCCCCCTCCACTTAGACAACCCATCCCTCCATCCTCCCCTCTGCCCTATCATCTTCCTCTGAGATATGATGAGCGAGGAGCAGCACATTACCTCTCTCACTGCTCTCCTCTCTACCTCTCGCGGCACTGTTATATTTCTTCTCTCACCTCTTCCTTTTCTCCTCCTTTCATATTCCAGGGTGCTTTTCTTCTTTACTTCCGATCGCACTTCTCCTCAAGGTATCAGTGTGTGGTATCTCAGTCGCTGGAGTTAGTGGAGTCTCTTAAAAGTGTTAGCTCATTAAGGGGGAATGTTTGGATATGCCTAGTTTGTATTTTTAGTGTGTTTGTTTGTGCAGGCTGTGTTCTCTGTGTCTAGCATGTGTGGTGTAAAGCAGAAGTATCGGAAAAGTGCTGAGTCTCATCCTCTCTGTTCCACTGTGGCGACCCAAAAACTTTTTTTCCCAGTATAACAACAGCATCCGTGTGCCATGTTGAACATTATGCTTTGTGAAATGCTATGGTACACAGGCCTGCTGTGCTGTGCGTGGCATGGCCCCGAACCTATAAAACCAACTACAAAAGTGGAATTTGTGTCTTATCTACAGTATATTATCTGAGGAAAACCTTTGAGGTATACATTCCTCCCAAGTGGGATGTGGTGTTTTTCCAGACATACTGTAGAAACTTGATGCGACATTGTCTGCTCTTGCTCTGTTGATTCCCTCTCTTTCCACATACAACCCCTGACCCAGGTCTCTCATCCTCTGAGATTCCTTTTTAATTAACTATCTGAAACAGAAAACCATCCTCTAACATATAAGGCGAAGGTCTAACAACCCAAAGGCTGCATTTTCAAGACTCATCCCGGACAACTTTAGCATTTTAGCTAATTAGCAACTTTGCAATGACTTACTACTTTTGAACTACTTTGCAACTACTGTTAGCTAACCCTTTCCCTAACCTTAACCCTTTTAACCTACCTCCTAGCCCTAACGTTGACCCTAACCTTAAGCCCTAACCCTAAACCCTTGCCTGGTTAATGTTAGCCACCTAGCTAATGTTAGCATTAGCCACCTAGCCACCTAGGTAACATTAACCACCTAGCCACCTAGGTAACATTAGCCACAACAAATTGGAATTCGTAACATATCATACAAATTTGAATCCGTAACATATCATACAAATTGTAATTCGTAATTTATCTTACAAATTGAATTATGGACAACCACAAATTAATGCACAGTGTTTTCCATTAGCGCTGGCCGTCAGCTAATCAGCCGGTTACAGACTCATTTTCAGCTGGCTACTTTTTCCACTTCATATTAAATAGGCTACTTTTCATTTAAAAGTTTACATTTGCTAGTACGTCGAGCCCTCTCCCACTAGAATGAACAATATGCATTGTCTAGTAAGCTATTGATAAGATTGGCGCCAGTCAGTCACAATGCAAGCGTTAAAACCTCTTGAGTGTAGGGGGCAGTATTTTGATGTTTGGATGAAAAACGTACCATATTAATCTGCCTATTTCTCAGGCCCAGAATCTAGAATACAAACATTACGGATACTATTTGGAATTTTTGCCTGCGATGTCGTGACCGCTCGAGCCTGTGGATTTCTGAACATGACGCGCCAAACAAATGGAGGTATTTTGGATATAAAAATATATTATTGTGTAACTGGGAGTCTCGTGAGTGCAAACATCCGAAGATCATAAATGCAATTTAATGTATTGCTTTTCTGACTTTCGTGACCAATCTACTTGGCTGCTAGCTGTTTGTAATATTTTGTCCACTGAGAGAGATGTGCTTACATAAACGCTTGTTATGTTTTCGCTGAAAAGCTTTATTGAAATCTGACACGCCAGGTGGATTAACAACAAGCTAAGCTGTGTTTTGCTATATTGGACTTGTGATTTCATGAAAATGTTATATTTTTAGTCATTTAATTTGAATTTGGCGCTCTGCAATTCAGCGGTGGTTGACGAAAATGATCCCGCTAACGGGATGGGTGCATCAAGAAGTTTTAACAAGGGATTGGAGTCTGCTGTCTATCCTGCCTCCCAGTAGAATTTGTTTGCACTGTGGTTGGTGAAAGTCAAATTTATTCACACCAAGGAGGGAGAGGGCATGATGCTTGTGAATTTGCACGTCCCATGTAGGCCAAATGTAAGTTGTATCGATTCATCGAAATCGACGATTTAGGGCTTTATTCAATCAGATCCGCTTTAGCCGACATTCACATAGTTGTTGTTTTGGCTGTGTAGGAGGTGGAACTGCATTAGAGCTATCAAATCCATAAGCGGCTCCTGTCATTATATGTATACAATGCCACAGGCTGCACCGATATGCATAACGACAAATCCCATGCAGCATTGTTTACAAGTTCGAACATTGGAATGTGAGCTGTAATCTGCACCTTGATTAGGATTGTTATTATTTCAGTGAATGATTTTTAAATGTGAGCATAATTATTTATATTCAGCCCACACCTTCTCGTTCTGAACTTCTAATGAACAATATGCATTGTCAAGTATGCTATTGATAAGATTGGCGCCAGTCAGTCACAAGAGAGTAGTAGTCACAACACAAACCACAGTTGGGTCACCTGCTATTGTTTTCCCTTCTACTTTCATACTGTTATGTTCAGCTCATAACTTTTTCTTTTCTCTTTCTGTCATCTCTTTCCGGTGGTCAAAGCAAGACTGAAAACAGTCTGGACAACCCATCTCTCTCTCTCTCTGTCTCTCTCCTAAATGATATCATAACCACCATTGATAAAAGACGGTACTGTGCAGCTGTCTTCATCGACCTGGCCAAGGCTTTCGACTCTGTCATCACCGCATTCTTATCGTCAGACTCAATAGCCATGGTTTCTCAAATGACTGCACCGCCTGGTTTACCAACTACTCAGATAGAGTTCAATGTGCCAAATCGGAGGGCCTGTTGTCCGGCCCCTGGCCGTCTCTATTGGGGCTCCACAGGGCTCAATTCTCGGGCCGACTCTTTTCTCTCTATATATCAATGATATTGCTCTTGCTGCTGGTAATTCTCTGATTCACCTCTACACAGACAACACCATTCTGTATTAATCCATCCCTTCTTTAGACACTGTGCTAACAAACCTCCAAACGAGCTTCAATGCCATACAACACTCCTTCCGTGGCCTTTAACTGCTTTTAAATGCAAGTAAAACTAAGTGCAAGCCCTTCAACCAATTTCTGTGTGCACTCTCCTGACTAGCATCACTACTCCGGATGATTTTGACCTAGAATATGTGGACAACTACAAATACCTAGGTGTCTCGTTAGACTGTAAACTTGCCTTCCAGACTCACATTAAGCATCTCCAATCCAAAATTACATCTAGAATCGGCTTCCTATTTCGTAACAAAGCCTCCTTCACTCCTGCCGCCAAACATACCCTCATACAACTGACTATCCTACCGTTCCTTGACTTCGGCGATGTAATTTACAAAATAGCCCCCAACACTCTACTCAGCAAACTGGATGTAGTCTATCACAGTGCCATCCGTTTTATCAACAAAGTCCCATATACTACCCACCACTGCGACCTCTATGCTCTCATTGGCTGGCCCCCACTACATATCCGTCGCCAAACTCACTGGCTTCAGGTCATCGAAAAGTCTTTGCTAGGCAAAGCCCCGCCTTATCTCAGCTCACTGGTCACAATAGCAACACCCACCCGTAGCACGCGCTCCAGCAGGTATATTTCACTAGTCATCCCCAAAGCCAACACTTCCTTTGTCCGCCTTTCCTTCCAGTTCACTGCTACCAATGACTGGAACGAATTGCAAAAATCTCTGAAGCTGGAGTCTTATATCTCCCTCTCTGACTTTAAGCATCAGCTGTCAGAGCAGCTTACCGATAACTGTACCTGTACACAGCCAATCTGTAAATAGCACACCCAACTCCCTCATCCCCATATTATTACTTACCCTCGTGTGCTTTTGCACCCCAGTATCTCTACTTGCACATCATCATCTGCACATATATCACTCTAGTATTAATGCTAAATTATTGGAAATCTCAGACTTCCGTGAGTTCAAGACAACTGGTGAAAAAACGAGCTCTGAACAGGTAAATAAATGTTTTACCGTCATTCAACTCGGAATTCCAAGTCAGAAACTCTGGCCTCCAGACAATGCCAGACTTTGATGACAGAGTTGGATGACAAAATTTGCCCACAAAAAGGACCGCCGCACCTCCTTCCTGTTCAAGTGAGCAGAGCACAACAAGGTGAGTCCAAAAATGTATTCTATGCTGCTGCATAAATTATGTAATATGCCAGGGAGCTATGTATACTGTATCTAAGAAAGTATTACTAAGTGTATGTTTTGTAGTAAGCTGTTAGTAGCACATGTGCTTCACCTTAATAATGTGGTTCCTTTCCACTCATAATTTAGCCTACCATCCTGACTTGGTGGTGCACATATCTCATATAGCCTGTTTTAGAGAAATGTAATCATCAAATATTGTAAGAGCTTAAACTGTCTGCTTATATTCCCTCTTTATTTATCCTACGGTTCTGACTTGGTGTACAGGGAGAAAACTGTAAGAATGGCCCATGTTCTGAATTCTGTTGCTGTACATTTCAAAAGTGTTGAACAAATAGTTATATTGACTACGTCCATCCTGCTGCAGCTCACTTTTTAATGTCTTAATCGCAATTACGGCTTGCCTCTTATACGCTCGTCCCCCCCTGATGTCATAGTTTGTAAATCTCAAATGTTCGTAGAATTCACATTTGTTTAAGCAAGTCAGCCATGTCAGCTATGTTTTTTTAAAGGTAGTAAATGAGGCTGAATGAACTTCTTTGCTGCCATACAAGGCTACGTTGATAGCCAGGTGTAGAAGTGGTAAGGATTCACTCCATGGTGCTGAAAAGAAAGCTCTGCTTTGGGACAGCTTTATGTAGGCTCTGATAGTCTGTGGACACCATTTTTCACTGTTATAATGCAAATAATGTATTCTTTAGTGTTGTGTTGTGTAGTTTGCCCCACCAAGATTTACTTGCTAAAATCGCCACTGCAGAGGTCTATGTTTCACAAGTTTGGACAGTACAGTAGAGCACAGGAGAGAACAGTACAGCACATTTCAGAACAGTACTTTAAAGTCAAGAAAAGTACAGTAGAGTTCAGTACAGTACAATAGAGCACACTAGAGTAGCGCACCGTGTAATGTACTGCGTTGTAGTGTACTCTACTATACTGTACTGAACATATTGACTTTATTGTAATGTATCTGTCCTATGTGGCTCAGTTGGTAGAGCATGGCACTTGCAATGACAAGGTTATGGATTCGATACCCATGGGCGACCAGAAAAGAGCATCTGCTTAATTACAAAAATGTAAATGTACTGAATTATACTGTGATGTCCAAACTTGTAAAACATAGACAGCTATGATGGTTTGAGATGTGGTCTGGTCCCAACCAACCAAATGTGGTCTTGTTTGGGGGCAGAGCACATTATAATAATAGCGAGTGTGTAGAATAATATCTAAAAATGCAAATATGTTTATTTCTTTGCATACTTATTTTTGTATTTTTTTTAACCCCCTCTTTCTCCCGAATTTCATGGTGTCCAATTGTTAGTAGCTACCATCTTGTCTCATCGCTACAACTCCCGTACGGGCTCAGGAGAGTCATGCGTCCTCCGATACACAACCCAACCAACCCGGAAACCAGCCGCACCAATGTGTCAGAGGAAACACCTTGCACCTGGCGATCTTGGTTAGCGCACACTGCGCCCGGCCCGCCACAGGAGTTTATGGTGCGTGATGAGACAAGGATATCCCTACCGGCCAAGCCCTCCCTAACCCGGACGACGCTAGGCCAATTGTGCGTCGCCCCACGGACCTCCCGGTCGCGAGAGCGAACCCAGAATCTCTGGTGGCACAGCCCTTAACCACTGTGCCACCCGGGAGGCCCTACCTTTGCATACCTATTCAAGATACATTACCATGAAGTGAATTATATTCATGTCCATAATTATGCATTTCTTTATAGTACAGATCAGGGACCCATGATGTGTTACTGATATTCCGCTACCGGATGTAAATTCACTTCACCTACTGGAGTTCAATAACCCTTTTTTTTGTCAAACTCAAGGTGACATTTCATAGCTTTCAAAAAATACATATTTCTACACACATCTTTGAATCTTTATCCGGAGCAGATATTTCACACTTTGGGAAACATGGTCCCATAACATACTGAGGGAGATTTGACCATAGTTCTGTTACCAAACTTTTGTTCTTCAGAGTTATTCCAGTAAATGTGATTTTGTGAAATTTGTCTGTATAAATTGATCAAATTAGTCCTTGTGCATAGAGTTGTATGATTTGTTAAATAAGGTCATCTTTATTTCTTAGTCAAATGCGACCCTTTCTGTGACGCGAGGAAATTGGCTAGTACAAATTAATCAGGCATCACTGTAGTTCCTAAATGCTTCTGACAATTTTACTGGCGCTGGCAGTCCCAGTCTGTGAGTGGGAACACCGGCGGTGGAGAAGCAGCAGTCTTACCCGATGAGGAGATGTGGACGTCTGCCACGCTTGGCCTATAAGGGCCCTGGGGTTAGAGAGGGTTCAGAGACCAACCACTCGTCAATACACTGCCAGTCCACAGGCCTCCACCTTGAAAATCACTTTGCCCAAAACAGGGAGAGAGAGAAGTGAAAAGGACGAAGAGAGGAAATGTAGTGAGTTACCATGACGAGGAAGCGAAGGGGAAAACACAAACAGAGGAGAGTGGGGGCTGGGTCGTCGGATGTGAGAGGTTGCCAGCTTCGATTGGCGATTCTGGCGCCTATTGTGGTGGTAGTGTGGGCGTCAAGGACATTACACACCCCTCCTCATTCACCCCCTCCTTTCTCCCCCTCTTTCTCTAACAAATATCTATGGCTGACTCTTTACACTTCCCCTCCTCCTGTAGCTTACCCATCTTCCTAAACCTCTATCATGTTTGTCACCGTCCGTTGGCTGTTACACTCAGAGACAGGAAGAACACCTGTGTCAGGCTAGACTGCATCTAAATGGTGTGTGTGTGTGTGTGTGTGTGTGTGTGTGTGTGTGTGTGTGTGTGTGTGTGTGTGTGCGTGCGTGCGTGCGTGTGCGTGTGTGCGTGCGTGCGTGCGTGTTCGTGCGTGCGTGCCCAGTCATGTCTGAATTCACACAAATGGGTATGACGATGTGCTGGGCAAAGACTGGACAGACACAACAACTGATGTCAAGCCAACACTCAGACACTGAGAAAGGCTTGCCTGCTGCTGTGTGTAATGAGAAAAATAAAGATAATAAGATGTATTGAACCAACAGAGTGGAGAAAAGAACAACAACAAATCAACAGAGCGAAACAGAGGAGTGAATAACACAGTTCAGATGAGGTGCCCACAAACAGCAGAAAAGGCAGCCCTGTATCGATTTGGAGTAGCAAGCCTAGCAGCATCAGGAGTTTTCATCTATCCAGGAAGAGTTTCTACACACACAGGATGGACCATGGGGGATATGAGCTGTGTGTGTGTTTGTGTGTATGTGTGTGTTTGTGTTTCAAGCTGCAGCCTTTTAGCTCAGGAAAGGCCTGAAGGTTGGTGGAATATAGGCAAGTAAAGAATTAATCTTTCCACTTCATATGTAAATAACTGTGAATAATACAGTTATGTAAGTCTTTCAAGCACACACATCAGATATCCATATGGAAGTCTGCTGAAATGTCACATGGGCCACCTGGAATATATGACACCACATCTACTGTGGCACAGGACATCCCTTTAAGGGGAACTGGGTCACCAGTCAAATATTCATGGCTGTGGGCTTCGCTTCACCAGTGACTGCATAGAGACAAACCTCAGGACAGCATGGAGCTGCCTGCCAGTTGCGGAGGCCCCAGAACTACATGGCCTGTTTGGGTGAGTGTCTGTCATGCGATCTGTTGTCATGGGATAAGGTGACAGCAACTGGGTACACAAACTACATTTCTGCCGAAAGAGCTCTATTTTGGTGGCCTGTGGTACATTCTAATGCCTTGATTCCATCCAAAATACACAGCGAAATGATTAAATACTTTATTTAGTTTACCTCCCAGATTGGAAAAATGTGTTGTGGTATTGTATAGAAAGATGTGTTTTTACAATTTAAATTTCAAAGAAATGTATGAATTCAGTGTATTCTTAATTAATGTACTGTTTTGCTGCAAGAAATGAATTGCCACAATGATGTTTGTTCTTCAAATTATGTATTTTATTAAAACACAAAAATTTAGTAAATAACCCACATGATCAAATCAAATCAAATCAAATTTATTTATATAGCCCTTCGTACATCAGCTGATATCTCAAAGTGCTGTACAGAAACCCAGCCTAAAACCCCAAACAGCAAGCAATGCAGGTGTAGAAGCACGGTGGCTAGGAAAAACTCCCTAGAAAGGCCAAAACCTAGGAAGAAACCTAGAGAGGAACCAGGCTATGTGGGGTGGCCAGTCCTCTTCTGGCTGTGCTGGGTGGAGATTATAACAGAACATGGCCAAGATGTTCAAATGTTCATAAATGACCAGCATGGTCGTATAATAATAAGGCAGAACAGTTGAAACTGGATCTTGGAAAAATAAATGAAAGGTTACATTGAAAAAATAAAAGGGCTATATCAGTCTTAAGAATTGTATATCTTTCCTACATGTATTTAAAATTATATTTACTTAGGGCCCTATATAATCCAATTTTTGCCTGATTCCATTTTGTTCTTTCCCATATTTTTCCATTTAGTTTTTCCATGTTTCCATTTTTCCCTATGTTTTCAGGTTTTCACACACTTTCTTTAAAAACAACTAAATTGTATGTGATAAATCCACAACCATGCTTAATAAATCACATCAGGAGAACACTTTGCGGTCTGGGAAAAACCTGGGTGTCTTTACCTCGAACACCTCTAATCCAGGCTGGATCACAAACGGTCGTCATTGTCCGATAGGGAGGCGCACAATTGGCCCAGCGTCGTCCAGGTTTGGCCAGTGTAGGACGTCATTGTAAATAGGAATTTGTTGTTAACTGGCATGCCTAGTTAATTAAAGGTTTAAAAAAAATATATATATAACATCCTCTCACTGTCAACTGCTGTTATTTTCAGCAAATGTATTAACATATGTAAAATATTTGTATGAAACATAACAAGATTCAACAACTGAGACATAAACTGAGTTCCACAGACATGTGACTAACAGAAATGGAGTAATGTGTCTCTGAACAAAGGGGGGTCAAAATAACATTCAGTATCTGGTGTGGCCACCAGCTGCATTAAGTACTGCAGGGCATCTCCTCCTCATGGACTGCACCAGATTTTCCAGTTCTTACTGTGAGATTTTATCCCACTCATCCACCAAGGCACCTGCAAGTTCCCAGACATTTCTGGGGGGAATGGCCCTAGCCCTCACCCTCCGATCCAACAGGTCCAAGACTTGCTCAATGGGATTGCGATCCGAGCTCTCCGCTGGCCATGGAAGAACGCTGACATTCCTGTCTAGCAGGAAGTCAACCACAAAATGAGCAGTATGGCTGGTGGCATTGTCATGCTGGAGGGTCATGTCAGGATGAGCCTGCAGGAAGGGTACCACATGAGGGAGGAGGATGTTTTCCCTGTAGCGCACAGCGTTGAGATTGCCTGCAATGACAAGCTCTGTCCGATGATGCTGTGACACACCTCCCCAGGCCATGACGGACCATCCACCTCCAAATTGAGCCCGCTCCAGAGTACAGGCCTCGGTGTAAACGCTCATTCCTTGGAGGATAAACACAAATACGACCATCACCCCTGGTCAGACAAAACCACAACTCATCAGTGAAGACCACTTTTTCCAGTCCTGTCTTTTCCAGCGACAGTGGGTTTGTGCCCATAGGCCAACGTTGTTGCAGGTGATGTCTGGTGAGGACCAACAGGACTACAAGCCCTCAGTCCAGCCTCTCTCAGCCTATTGTGGACAGTCTGTGCACTGATGGAGGGATAGTGCATTCCTGGTATAACTCTGCAGTTGTTGTTGCCATCTTATATCTGTCCCGCAGGTGTGATGTTTGGATGTACCGATCATGTGCAGGTGATGTTACACGTGGTCTGCCACGGCGAAGGCGATCAGTTGTCCGTCCTGTCTCCCTGTAGCGCTGTCTTAGGCATCTCACAGTACGGATATTGCAATTTATTGCTCTGGCCACAACTGCACTCCTCATGCCTCCTTACAGCATGCCTAAGGCACGTCACGCAGATGAGCAGGGACCCTGGGCATCTTTCTTTTGTTTTTCAAAGTCAGTAGAAAGGCCTCTTTAGTGTCCTAAGTTTTCATAACTGTGACTTAATTGTCTACCGTCTGTACGCTGTTAACGACCATTCCACAGGTGCATGTTCATTAATTGTTTATGGTTCATTGAACAAGCATGGGAAACATAGTTAAAACCCTTTACAATGAAGATCTGTGAAGTTATTTGGATTTTAATTAATTATCTTTGAAAGACAGGGTCCTGAAAAAGGGATGTTTCTTTTTTTGCTTAGTTTATATATATGTAAGAAGAATATTTCAGGTGTTCACCTAGCAAGAGGCTGTTGTTTAGCTGTGTTAATGTGTGGCACAAAAACAAATTGATGACAATAAATGTGATATCGTTCTGCCAAGTAAGCATAGGCTATTTTGTAGATAACATTTAAGCAAGGTTTTCCATCTACCTGAATTGTGCTTTCATTAGCAGCATTGCTAACGGCTACACAAAGTGGTAGACGCATGCACAGCACACACACACACACACATACAGGGGCATTCTTGTTAACTCTTCAGGAAATAAGAATCACTGATGCATTCTGTTCATGTCTTATGATAAATTTGGGCAAATTAAATAGAACTAAGGGCAATAAATAATGGTATATTGTTGAATTCTGTTTTAATGCCGAGATATCATTAGGGCCATAATGATCATATTTGGTCCAGAATGAGGCTCTCCACTACCTATTGTTCTTGCAGTGATTATTCAACATCTTCATTGAGTGTTTTCAAAATGTATCTGCAGCTAATCGGCAAAAAGCCTAGGCCTACCAGTAGCCTATGCAAATTAGGGAGCCATATGAACAACTCTCTCACCTATGTGAGTGGGTAGTGTCGCCTAAGCCATTCGATAGGCTACACTGACTAACGAGATGAGAGTCACTGAATTTAGCATCACTCTCTGGCAAGTCCCAACATCCTAGGAAAGGAAACCTAGGAAATCCCTAGGTTTACTGGAATGGAATTACTCTTTGACTCAGATGTTTCACTTTAAAATGTATGCTATGCCAAACAAAAACCTTTGATTTCAACGTTTCAAACCTCTTAAAGATTGTACCATTCTTTCAATTTTTGCTGAAAATGACATACCCAAATTGAATTACCACCATTGAACAGATTGTGTGAGGGATGGTGCATGTGTGTGCGTGTGGGTGGGTGTGGTCTGTGCAATTGTATCCATTATTTGTTTCATTACATCCATATGTAGGCCTGTATACGGTACTCTCTCTATATCTGTTCATTGTATGGTTGTGTGCTTCTTTGCTGTGTCTATGTAATCTAGGTGTGTATGCCCAGGAGTGCGTGTGTGAAACTACAGATGGGTGTGTACTACTGAGCAGAAGATCACCTTGACTGTGGCCTATCAGAGAGCCGTGGGCTGTGGAGCTGAGGAGGCGGGGTTGGGCTGGTTTCCAAAATGCTGTTCTGCTCAGCATAGCCATCTACATCCCCCTCCTCTGACTGATTACAGTAAGTCCCAGGTATAGCACTGCCCAGGGAGCCTATTAGAAAGCCAAAGTCAATGACGACGACTACTGAGACAAAAACATACACCTAGGCCTCTACACCTCCTCCTACAACACCTTCTCCCCTCCACCTCCTCCTCCTCTCTGTATGCTGGTCCTGTCAGACAGCTGCTGAACCAGGCTGTGTTCAACATAGGGATTTACCTCCTCTGTCTTATAGTATGGGCAAGTTGGTATCACTAAAATGATTAGTTATAATAAAAGTGTAAATGCTGTATTCTATCCTTATTTATTTGACCCTTATTTAACTAGGCAAGTCAGTAAAGAACAAATTCTTATTTATATTGACGGCCTACCAAAGGGCAACACGTCTCCTCCGGGAACGGGGGCTGGGATAAAAAACATATATATATATATATATATTCAATACAACACTACATAAAGAGAGACCAAAGTCAACAACATAGCAAGGCAGCAACACATGACAACACACCTTGTTAGCAACACAACATGACAAGACCATGGTAGCAACACAACATGGTAGCAGCACATAACATGGCACAAGCATTATTGGGCACAGACAACAGCACAAAGGGCAAGAAGGTAGAGACAGCAATGCATCACGCAAAGCAGCCACAACTGTCAGTAAGAGTGTACATGATTGAGTCTTTGAATGAAAAGATTGGCATCTTGTCTTTTCTTATTTATCCACCACTAATAATCAAAATCACTTACACCATCACTTCACTTATCACCTCTTCTCTAATATCCTCCTATTGCCTTATTTGTCTTTTCTCTTCTTCCTCTGTTCTTCATTCCTTAAATTGGCTTTCCCCTCCTATGCCCCACCCGTTAACCCCCCTTTTCTCTCCTCTATAACAATGATTTCTTGGTGCTTAGAACCCACATTTTGAAACCACAGGGAAAATCAGGAAGCCACTGGACAATGGTACCAGCCCCCTAGAAATCTACTAGCAATAAAATGGGAGAATTTTGCTGCTATTCTGAGACGCTCTGCCATTTTATAGCCAGTCAGCCCATTGCTCTGTAGTTTGTCTGGAGCGAAACACAGACCGGAACCCTCCAAGCTATTTTCAGGCCCTTTCTAAAAAAACTTTATTGTGAACATATAATTACAGGCCTTCTATGCTGTACTTATTTTCCAAACAATATGGTGTACTTTTACACAAGGACATGAAATTACTCTCCATTCAGAACGTGCTGTTAGACAACAAGGCACTTGATATACTGTGGACAGCCGAGCTACGATTGACTGCCCTGCTAAACCCTGGCTAGGAGCCTTTCTTCTCCTCTCCTGTGCTATGTTCTCTCTGCTCTCTAATTACCCACATGCCACTCTAGTGGCCATGTAATGATGGTGATGGTGATGATGATGGTGATGGTGACAGAATGACTATGGCCTTGTTGGCAACACCTCTCACTTCAATGTCAAATCTAGATGCAGAGCTGGGAGAGAAAGAGAGAACAAGAGAGACAGAGAAAGAGAGAGAGAAACATTCATCTCATTTTGAGCATGAACATTTTTACAAAAATTGCTTACATTTTTTAAAATTAAATCATTAAACAGAGTTAGCCTACTTATACATTGTTTAAGGAAATAACATGTTTAATAAAGAGTATCTATGGGGAGGGTTGATAGACTTGTGAGTGATAGACAAATACTCTGTGCGAGTAAATTCCTTAGTGGCACTATTCATCCCTCTCTCCCTCCTTCCCTCCAGCTGGGAGGACTTCAGGGGAATTGAACCAGGCTCTCTCAGCCCAGGGAGGAAATTACAAATAAGTACTTCCAGCTTACTGGAAGAGCCACGTGTCAGAGGCTTCAGGCAGGGCTGGCTCTAGCCCTTTGGGGATCATAGGCGAGATTTGGTGGTCCATGGAGCAGAGATATTTTTTTTGCAATTTTCTGACAAGTTTCATGCAACTCAACTAATTTAGCCAGCGGGCAGAGGGAGAAAAATGTCAGTTTTACAGCTAATTCCCTGCAATTTTACCCATTTTGCCATGGGGTGAAGATACATTTATTTCAGTTTAAAAGCTAATTTCCTGCTATTTTACACATTTTGGCATGGCTTATGCCATGTTAATGACATCTGGGTGAGAGTAACAAAATCAATGGGGACCCTGGAGGTCAGGGGTTCTGGGACACGTGCCCTGCGTGCCTTGTACCTTGCATTCTTGGTCGGTGTCCGGCCATGATTACTACAAATTTAGATAGCTGGCTTTTTTTTACATGGCTAATTGAGTGACTGTCAGTGCCTTACATAAAAAGAGAAAAGTTTCTGATGCACAACCAAATTTCCAACTTACACCTTGTGTATTCTACTATCCTAACTTGCGGCTGGCGGCTTGTGTCCCTAAGCGACCGCTAATGCCTGCAGTCGACCCAGGCTCCAGGACAGGAAATAGAAGGGACATCTTAGACTGTCGCACAAAGGATTCTGTGTTCCAGGAGCACTCTGCAAGAGGCAGGCTGAGCCAAACTACAGTGTAGAAAGATGTAGAATACCTTTCATTTCTTTATTTTTCTCTGTCTCTTTTGGAACAAGTTGATGAAGTTCCTGAATCAATCAGTTCTCCAGTAACCAGGCAACAGCCCCAGTATTTTTTTCTCTCAGTCTTACTCCCTTTCTCCCTCTCTCTTTCTCCCTCTCTCTTTCTCCCTCTCTCTGCTCTGTTGTCACTCAGTCGTCAGTGGGCCCGTGTCTGACAGTGACTACATTGTTCTCTTCATTTGTCACTGCTTTCCTTTTGGTCAGACAGCCGCCCCGGTCATAATTGGTGGAAATGTTACCAGCATCTGGGTCTGGTGAGTATCTCCAACGACAGCGGTTGTCCAGGCGGCCGACGTTGGCTACTACGCTGGAGTACCTGCCACTCAGCATTACCAGTGGCACGCCCAGAAGAGACAAGGCATTTCACGCTTCCAAGAAATGAGGCCGTTTGAGAGCAACATTTGATAATACGCTTATTTCACCTCCCCCACAACCCCCTCCACCACTAACCCCGACCCTCAGGGAAGGAAAGTAAAGGGGGTGGAGAATTTTTAATAGCACTTTGGGACAGGGCTGGAGAATGAATCTCTCGACAGCGCAACGTGTCATAATGTCATTTTTATAACGCCATTTTATATTTCTTTCTACTGTAAAATCACTGCCTCTGTAATGACAGAAGACATGGGATTCTCGTTTGCATTGGAAAGTGAGGGAAGATAAATCAAATCAACTTGGTATGGTCACATACACATATTTAGCAGATGTTATTGTTGGTGTAGCAAAATGCTTGTGTTCCTAGCTCCAACAGTGCAGTAGTATCTAACTATTCACAACAATAAACACAAATCTAAAAGTAAAATAATTGTATTAAGAAATATATAAATATTAGATTGCTCAATGTCGGAGTGACATCGACTAAAAAACAGTAGAATAGAATACAGTGTATACTATTGAGATGAGTAAAGCAGTGTGTAAACATTAAAGTGACTAGCGTTCCATTTTTAAAGTTGCCAGTGATTCCAAGTTCACGTATAAAGCGCAGCAGCCTCTAAGGTGCAAAGTTGAGTAATCGGGTGGAAGATGGCTAGTGATGGCCATTTAACAGTCTGAAGGCCTTGAGATAGAAGTTGTTTTTCAGTCTCTCTGTCCCAACTTTGATTCACCTGTACTGACCTCACCTTCTGGATGATAGCGGGGTCAACAGGCCATGGATCGGGTGGTTGATGTCCTTTTTCGCCTTCCTCTTACATTGGGTGCTGTAAGTGTCCTGGAGGGCAGGTAGTTTGCCCCCAGTGATGCGTTGGGCAGACCGTACCACCCTCTGGAGAGCACTGGTGTTGCGGGCGGTGCAGTTGCCATACCTGGCTGTGATATAGCCCGACAGGATGCTCTCAATTGTCCCGAGGTTCATCTCTGGGGACTCTTACTCCCTTTCTTTCAACCCTTTCTCTGCCTCCCTCTCCTCTATTTCCCCACTCTCTTTCCCCTCATGGCCATTTCCAATCCCCTGGTGCAGTGGCAGTTCTCTGCCGGCATGAAATCCTGAACACTAATCTGCGTTTGCAGAGGTACCAACACTGTCCATGGAGCTATGGCTGTCAGGCAAGGGATAGTAATATTATAGATTTGTTTTTGGGTGGACTTTAGCCTCGGTTATATACCACCTATTAATATACCGTGTTTTCAACTTACTTGTGTTGATCAGAAACATCTGGATAGGTGTAAGCAATAGGGTGAATGCACTTTGAAGTAAATCTCTGCTCAGAAACCCCTTAAATTGCTGAAATAAGTAAAACAACCCAATGATGAGAGTATAGTCAGAAGAACTGATACCCGAAACGGAAATGGTGGCGGAACAGGAAGATTGGAATACCATGAAACAAGAGTTTTAGTTCAAATCCAGGTGAGGCCAATGAAAATGACTGTACAAATGACATGCACAATGTGTGTAAAATATGTAGATCAAAAACACTTCATTAAGATGTGTGTGTGTCCTTAACTTTGCCTACAGACAAAGAGCTGTGAATGTGTCAGTGATTTACCAATCATGGCCTTGATTGGAAAAGAAACAGGGCTTGATGTGGGGGGAGAACGTTTCTTTGGAATCTCCTGACCACTGATACACAGAAATCCCACTTGGCACAGATGACAATTCAACATCTATTCCATGTTGGTTCCATGTAATTTTATTGAAAGTACGTGTATAAACAACATTGATTCAACCAGTGTGTGCCCATAAGGATGTTTTTGCAACGTTCCCATGAAACATGTCTAGAACATTAATATATTTTATAATATGGGTTCGGAGGAATCTGCAATCTGATTGACTGAAATGGGGTTTCTAAGTCTTTGACAATTCACTGTTATCCACACTGTGATGTAGGATAATCACTTACTGAAGTAGTACGTGACGTCAAAGTATCAAGACGCCAACTCCAAGCCTTGACCAAAATAAAATGACATGGCAGACAATTTATCTCGCCTCAGATCCGTAACCAGTAGTAAATACATTTAAATTAAGGTTATTTTAAAAGGTAAAGACTAATCTAACATTCCCGCACTTGTAACGGCTTTCTTGTGGAGAAGGAGAGTCGGACCAAAATGCAGCGTGATGATGATTCATGATATATTTTATTGAAAGAAAAACTATACATGCAGAAACTAAAAAAATAATGAAATTAAATAAAGAAAACCGAAACAGCCCTATCTGGTGCAAACACAAAGACAGGAACAATCACCCACGAAACACTCAATGAATATGGCTGCCTAAATATGGTTCCCAATCAGAGACAACGAAAATCACCTGCCTCTGATTAAGAACCGCCTCAAGGCAACCATAGACTTTCCTAGACAACCCTACTCGGCCAGAATCCCAATACCTACTAAAACCCCAATACAAAAACACACCTCAAAATAAACCCATGTCACACCCTGGCCTGACCAAATAAATGAGGACAAACATACATACTGCGACCAGGGCGTGACAGAACCCCCCCCCCCCCCATGGTGGCAACTCTTGGTTGCTGCAGCATGTGGTGAGCTGAGATCTAATGAGAGTCCTCTCGCCATGGCCAGTGAATGCTCTGGCCGTGGCTGCATGATGTCAGTAAGTGGATTGGGGGAACTATTTTTTTGTTTTGTAGCCTAGAGACATGGCAACAGTCAGTCATTTGGCCTAATGGCTTCTGACACTGCTGAAGTGTGCAGTAATTCCCTGGCAATGCACAGTCTGTCATGTGTGAATGCTTACATGTTCTGAGAACATGGCAGCCATGTTTTGTGCATGTTTGCTTGGATGTTCTCCTAACATTCAGAAAACTGTACAACTGAATGTTCTTGCATGTCAGTAAGTGGATTGGGGGAGCTATTTTTTTGTTTTGTAGCCTAGAGACATGGCAACAGTCAGTCATTTGACCTAATGGCTTCTCACTGCTGAAGTGTGCGGTAATCCCTGGCAATGCACAGTCTGTTGTGTGAATGCTTACACTGAGAACATGGCAGCCATGTTTTGTGCATGTTTGCTTGGATGTTCTCCTAACATTCAGAAAACTGTACAACTGAATGTTCTTGCAACATCCCATGGAACTTGTCTAGAACATTAATATTGGACATTCTGCGAACATGGTTACCACATTCTGCGTAACTTCTGTTTGACATTAAGGGAATGTTCTCCTAATGCAAAAAACATGCTAAATACACCACATGAACAAACGTATATGGACACCTGCTTGTCGAACATCTCATTCCAAAATCATGGGCATTAATATGAGGTTGATCCCCCTTTTGCTACTAGAACAGCCTCCACTCTTCTGGGAAGGCTTTCCACTAGATGTTGGAACTTTGCTGCAGGGGACTTGCTTCCATTCAGCCACAAGAGCATTAGTGAAGTCGGGCACTGATTTTGGGCGATTAGGTCTGAAACATTTCTCTATGGACAAAACATTTCTCTATGGACTTCGCTTTGTGCACAGGGGCAGTGTCATGCTGAAACAGGAAAGGGCTGTCCCCAAACTGTTGCACAGAAAGTTGGAAGCACAGAATCGTCCAGAAGGTGATTGTATGCTGTGGCATTAAGATTTCCCTTCACTGGAACTAAGGAGCCCAAACCATGTAAAACAGCCCAGACCGTTATTCCTCCTCCACCGAACTTTACAGTTGACACCATGCATTATGGCAGGTAGCATTCTCCTGGTATCCGCCAATCCCAGATTTGCCAGATGGTGAAGCGTGATTCATCACTCCAAGGAACATGTTTACACTGCTCCAGAGTCCAATGGCGGCTTAGCTTTACACCACTCCAGCCGACGCTTGGCATTTCGCATGGTGATCTTAGGATGCTCGGCGATGGAAACCCATTTCATGAAGCTCCCAATAAACAGTTATTGTGCTGAAGTTGCTTCCAGAGGCAGTTTGGAAATCAGTAGTGAGTGTTGCAACCTAGGACAGAAGGATTTTACGCGCTACGTGCTTTAGCACTCGGCTGTCCCGTTCTGTGAGCTTGTGTGGCCTACCAATTCGCGGCTGAGCCGTTATTGCTCCTAGCCTTTTCCACTTCACAATAACAGCACTTACAGTTGAACGAGGCAGCTCTAGCAGGGCAGACATTTAACGAACTGACTTGTTGGAAAGGTGGTATCCTATGACGCTGCCACATTAAAAGTCACTGGGCTCTGGCTGTGTGCTCTATTTTATACACCTGTCACAGGTACTCACAAGACAAAAGGAGATGGGATAAATAACCGACAAGACAATGTTGAACAGAGGGCACATACAGTATACAGTATACAATTACTAATCAGGGGAATTGGAATCAGGTGTGCGTAATGAGATGATGCTGTCACGACTTCCGCCGAAGTTGGTCCCTCTCCTTGTTCAGGCGGCATTCGGTGGTCGACGTCACCAGCTTTCTAGTCACCACCGATCCAAGTTTAATTTTGTTTTGTCTTCATTATACACACTTGGTTTCCATTCCATAATCCCCTTCTGTTTTGTGCGTGATTGTCGTTGTCATGTGGTTACGTTATTTTGTGCTCTGGATATTTGTGTTTTTCCTTGTTGGAACATTGCTTAATTTTTGAGTAAATTCTCTGATTATTACTCATACCTGTGTCCTGCGCCTGACTCCGCCTTATCCATTCACCTAATCGTTGACAGATGTCTAGAGGCCGGTGACGTAGACCTCTGGGAACTGGTGCATGGAAAGAGCAGCAGTACCGGGGGAAAGCCGTGACGGTGACAGAAAAGGCATAGGGACCAAGACCAAAACAAATGCATATACAAAATCACAGGAATGTAATCCAAACAAAAGACATTTACATTTACATTTAAGTCATTTAGCAGACGCTCTTATCCAGAGCGACTTACAAATTGGTGCATTCACCTTATGACATCCAGTGGAACAGTCACTTTACAATAGTGCATCTAAATCTTAAAGGGGGGGGTGAGAGGGAATACTTATCCTATCCTATCCCACTTCACCATTGTCTTAGTCCGCCTTATTGTCCGCCTCCGTGGCTTTCTCACCATGGCAACCCCTCTCAATGACCCCACTGGACAGAGGGGCAGCTCGGGACAGAGGGGCAGGGGCTCTGGCGCCCCTGGGCTGAGGGGCTCTGGCGCCCCAGGGCTGAGGGGCTCTGGCGCCCCTGGGCTGAGGGGCTCTGGCACCCCTGAGCTGAGGGGCTCTGGCGCCCCTGGGCTGAGGGGCTCCGGCAGCGGCGCCGGACAGGCGGGACGCTCCGACAGCGGCGCCGGACAGGCGGGACGCTCCGGCAGCGGCGCCGGACAGGAGGGAGGCTCCGGCAGCGGCGCCGGACAGGCGGGAGGCTCCGGCAGCGGCGCCGGACAGGCGGGAGGCTCCGGCAGCGGCGCCGGACAGGCGGGACGCTCCGGCAGCGGCGCCGGACAGGCGTGAGGCTCCGGCAGCGGCGCCGGACAGGCGGGAGGCTCCGGCAGCGGCGCCAGACAGGCGGGAGGCTCCGGCAGCGCTGGAGAGGAGGAAGGCTCTGTAGGCCTGATGCGTGGTGCTGGCACTGGTGGTACTAGGCCGAGGACACGCACAGGAAGCCTGGTGCGGGGAGCTGCCACCGGAGGGCTGGTGTGTGGAGGTGGTGACGGATAGACCAGACCATGAAGGCGTACTGGAGATCTTGAGAGCAGGGCTGGCACCAACCGCCCTGGCTGGATCTTCAGTCTAGCCCGGCAGATGTGAGGAGCTGAGATGTAGCGTACTGGGCTAAGCACGTGTACTGGGGACACCGTGCATTCCACCGCATAGCACGGTGCCTGACCAGTACCATGCCCGCCACGGTTAGCACTGCTAGGCACACTGTAGCGCTGAGCTGGCACAGGACATGCAAGGCTAGGGAGGTGCACAGGAGGCCTGGTGCGTGAGGCTGGCACCATCTTCAGCAGCCGACTAGCACACACCTCAGGACGAGTATGGAGAGCTGACCCAGGTGTCATCAAATCCTCGACACGCTCCGTCGGGCGAATTCCGTGTCTCATGCACCAACACAGCAACTCCCTCATAAAAGAGCAAGGTTAAACCTCTAATAAATACATGGGACGAAGCCCATAAACAGTGAATGGGACGAGACCCATAATAACAATTGCACAATACTACACAGGACGAGACCCGCCATAAACAGTGAATGGGACGAGACACATAATAACAATTGCACAATACTACACAGGATGAGACCCATAAACAGTGAATGGGACGAGACCCATAACAATTGCACAATACTACACAGGACGAGACCCGCCATAAACAGTGAATGGGACGAGACACATAATAACAATTGCACAATACTACACAGGACGAGACCCGTAATAGTGAGTACACAATACACGCAGCACGAAAGCCGAAAGAAAGCACAGGTACTCACAAGACCACCGGACATGGGAACAATAACTGACAAGACAATGGTGAACAGAGGGCACATATATATAATTACTTATCAGGGCAATTGGAATCAGGTGTGCGTAATGAGACAGTTCAAAAATCATTCTCTCAACCAATAATTTTTAGCTGGGGTGCATCCTGTGATTGTTCTGTGTCAACAGTCTTATTGTGTCCACATTTTTAGTGTAGATGTATGAACAGAAGATGCGTCGTGATTGAAATATTCTACTAAAGCATGATTTGAGTTGCAATTTGACGTTATTAAACCAGATCTACATCTGGCTTTCTGATAAGGGTTACATTACATTTGATACACAGTTAGTTTGATTCGATTAAATCTAAAATTCTAATTTATCTTTCCCAGCTGCAAAATAAGGTACACATGATTTTAGCATTTTAGTCAAAACCACTTGGCTCATTCTGTGCAGAACATTCAGTGACTGTCTACTCTCCACTTGTGCAGCATTATGTTTTGAAGACGTATCAAAATCTAATTAAGGGACATTATGCATAATCTTTCGTCACTTCTACTGTATATCAACGTATTAATTTAATTTAACATAAATACTGCATACTGTACATGTGCGATTAGTGTTCACCTAAACAGAAACTGGATGGACAGACTGGAGGGTGCATGATGTCCATCAGTTCAGGATGCCTTTTAAATACACACATCACATCATATTTGCTGCTATTTCACATCCTTGCATGAGCAAACACACAGGTGGTCAGGGGAAGGAGGGGGCCACCCGGTCCGAGGGCATCATATTCAAACTGTGGCTGCTCTCGGCTCCTGAGTGTCCATGGCCTCAATGGCCTGCCTGCCTCTCCCAAACGGATGAATACAGGTATTCAGTCCAGGAATCCAGCAGCCACCGAAATATCCAGTCCAAACAGACATGGTGGCTCTTCTAGGTAAATACAGAGTTGTGCCAAAATCACAGCCCTGACCGGCAGAGGCCTCTACGAGTCTAGTGTTCAGTCTATTTCTGCTTCCGGCTTTGTTACCCGAATAATGAAAATTAGTACATTTCTGTTTCACAACACTCTCATCCTTTATTAAATTGAAGTGAATATTGCCTGTAATACACATTCAAAGCTGTGTTGGCACTTTGTTTCTGTGCAGAGAAACCGGAAATCAACTCTGATTTACAGACACTATATTATGCTAATCATTTTGGATGCTAGTAGAGGGACTTCACCTCTATAAGTGATCATTTGTCCAAATTATTGATCCAGATTTACTGGCCTCCATAAATCAGGAGACTGGAGAAGGCTTCATGTTTTGAGATATTCTTGGCAGAGACAAAGGGCAAACATGAGGCTTTGGAGAGAGCAAACAGTCCATGAGAAAACAAACCCCGACCACAGCCAGTGAAAACAAACACAACCACATGCATGCAGCCCTCCCTCCTTCCGCATCAGGCTCGCGTAATCTCTATGCATTCAATTACTCTCTTTTTGTTTGTTTGCATGGGGGGTTGGAAGGAAATGATGTGAAATAATTTGTTACAGTAAGTGGTTTTACGAGTATTCAGTCATTACTGGGTATGTCATAGTTTACCTAGTTTGATTCCCACCATTACTTCAAATTGATCCGTTTTGTTTACTTATGATTATAGATATAGTATAAATGGGTTTTAATTCAATGTGACTGGAAGGAATAAAGCTGTGGTCTGATTCCCTCCCCCCCTGTACTGTAGCCCAGGCAGAGGTGGGTACAAATCCAGCATCTGATTGGTTCAGGGTTTTGCTCGGGCCTTGTCCCACTGTACTATTATAAAGCAGTGTGGACTGGTATGTTGGACAGGGTGGCAGCAGCAGTGCAGCAATGCTGCTGATAGCGTAACTACAGGCAGTACCGTAGGTTTCTCTGTGGGATAGGCAGCTCTGGTGAGACCCACTGGCGAGACCCACGTTTCTCACATTACCACAACGACCCCGTATCAGAAAGAGACACCAATGTTCAACTTCAGAAATAGTGGGGCAAACTTGTAGACAGGGCAAGGAGACGGGAGAAACCAAAGTGCTTGTGTCTATGGTTGGTTGGATAACTGCATTAGAGTGTCAGACACAGCTATTGGCAATCATAGCGGTCAATCACAGTACGACTCATTGTTGATTGCTCTGTGTCGTATTTCAATGTTTTAGTAAGTCGATATTTATGTTGATCTAAATGATAACACTTGAAAGCAAATTAAGAATGCAATCAATGGATTTGAAAAAAAATCACACAGTTTAATATCATTCTTTATAATCAGTTGATATTTAGCTTGTGTGAAGGCAGAATGAAGTGCAAACAGACATCAACAACTATTACTAACCTTTTACATTAAGTATGACTGGTATCTTTATGCAGGAGCCACATGTAGTCTGGGTAGAGCAAGTGGTCCATAGGCTTTCACATTTATTGAACATAATTGGCACTTAACGTCTTCAATTATTTATTATTGTGAAATCTGACAGTGCTGCTCAGAAGCAAATTGGGATCATCTTCCATGACCACCAAGGATTTGCAGATTGGAGGCAGAACTAAGTTTATTTCCTCTGCTCTACTTTTATCCTTGCAAACGAAGCGTTTAAAAGGATCATCCGTGACAGATAACCGCGTTACTGTACAGACGAATAACGTCGCTGCTCTTAAGATCCTGATTTTGCCTGGGTTTTTCTCTCTTGCTCTCACCCAGTCTAATTGTGCAGAAGATCCCGTGGGTTTTAATGTTTGACACAGCGAAACGCTCTTAAATCCTTCACACTGCTCCCTCCCTTATGAGGCTGTGTATCTTAAGAGCAAAAAAAAAAGGATGTATGTCTAATTCGCAAATTTATCACTTCGCAAAATGATGCATTAAATGAGAGGGGACACGCTCCAATTCGAAATGCTGACATTAGAAAAGAAGTTCTGATTTTGAAAATGGGTTTGGATGGGCACCCCGAATTCCCCACCTACCCACCCGCCCACATCCCCTCGGTTAAACTCACTTGTGCACTCTCTTTCTTCTTCATCTCTCAGTTATTATATCTCTGTCTTTCTCTCTCATTTTCCTCTCTCTCTGTGGCATTGGTAGTGCCTATTGGACTAGGATTTATGCTCTGTACTCTATGCTTTGTGTGTGTGTGTGTTTTACAATGTGTGTCTTTCTGCTGACAGTCTTCAGGCTCATGTGAATGCCTGTTTATATGCCTGCTTGTTTAATTTCGTGGACAAGGCCAAATTAGTATCCTCTTATGGATTGTGTGCTCTTGAGAAGCCCTGGTTAGATTATGTTCTCGATTCTGCTAACCTTGAGAGAATAAGCACCATTATCAGGAGTACCTCCTTAAGTCCATAAATCTATCATTGATTGTGAGCAGTACCGCTAATGAACCCTGAGGCGCACCACAGAGAGAGAATCTTCCCTCTTCCTCTTCTCTTCTTGCTTTTCCAGACTATTCTCTCTCTGAGAAGGGTGTTCCCCAGCTGGCCTTGTCCCTCAAATTACTCCTGCATCATTTGCTCCACATGTAAACCTCTATACAGACAGAGGAGCCCTTCACATCCCCACTTAGACACCGGAAGGAAAACCTTGGTAACTCGTGGACAGAACAAAGAGGAATATTGGCCGGCCCACTGTTTAAATTTTGCTCCCTCTCACTGTACTAGACAAGGACTGTTCTTATTTAGAAGACAAAGTACCATTGACTTACAGTATATTCCATTTAAACTACTCATTTCTCAACTGGTCAATTTCCTGTATGACTGTGCTTCAAAACAGACTGAATCGGTTTTGTATTTGCTTGAGAGTGTGAATAAGACACACTGTAAAGTCAGTCACAGGGATGGGGTAGTCCTTTTCTCTGGGACTGAAACCAAAAATGAGGCATTTGAATGAAACTCAAATGGTAGTGTTGCAACAAACTTGGTCTGTAAGGCCTACCTGTCAAGAAACAAGTTAAAGACCAGTGTAAAACAAGTTCATGTCGACAAGGGTCGAGAACTGAATCGATGACAACCCCGTCCGCACATCTGGAGCTGAGGGGAAAACACACAGCACAATAAAAACAGCACATTAAAAAGGTTCCTCTTTGACACTGTTAATGGCAGTAAGTCCACTGGTGAATTCATGAGGGGAAATATTACCTGTATCCAAATCTAGACTGTTGAAAGGTTATTTTGCAATTTCAAAGCGCTACTTTGAATAACAGAAACAGAAAGTTAGAAGTGGTACCCTCGCCATTCTTTGATAAACACACCTTACCGTATCACTCTCTGTATCTAAAAGTAGGAGAGAAACACTGTGGCCACCTAAACCGTCTGTACAAGTCACAGCCCTGGAAAACTGCCATCTTATTTTTGTACACTGACCTTCTCTGCCAGATCAAAATAGCCAGACCAGTATGAACTTTAGAAGCTGATACATGGTCATTTGTTGTTGCCCAGTAGCTTGAGAGACATGACAGCAATGTCTCTGGCTCAAACTAGATCTGGCTGGTTTAAACATAACCAAGTAAACATGTTTGATGTTGTAATAGGAATTATTTGAAGGATCATAACACGAGGACTGTTGATTATATCTAGTGTCAATCACACTATTTGATGTTGCATAACATCACGGTGTACATTTGTATTTAGTAGGGTTGCAAAGGGAGGGTGTATTACTGGTAACTTTCTAAGTTTACCAGTAAACTACCAGAATTTCGGTAACTTTTAAGACATCTAGTGGCCCTTTAGCGTACTTCAGATTATCATAGGTCTGTGAATATCTGTGGGCTGCTGTGTGGCCTTATCACATGTCAAATATATTAAATAACTGAATAATGTGATTTAAAATAAAGAAATATGACAAACCTTATTTTAAATATAAACCATCATCTTAATAAATACCATTGGTGTTTAATATGAGCATGAAATTATTGTGGACTACGGGAAAAAGAGGACCGAGCACAACCCGATTCTCATCGACGGGGCTATAGTGGAGCAGGTTGAGAGCTTCAAGTTCCTTGGCGTCCACATCAGCAACATACTAACATGGTCCGAGCACACCAAGACAGTCATGAAAAGGGCACGACAAAACCTATTCCCCCTCAAGAGACTGAACAAATTTGGCATGGGTCCTGAGATCCTCAAAAGGTTTTACAGCTGCACCATCGAGAGCATCCTGACAGGTTGCATCACTGACTGGTATGGCAGCTGCTCAGCCTCCGACCACAAGGCACTACAGACGGTAGTGCGTACGGGCCCAGTACATCACTGTGGCCAAGCTTCCTGCCATCCAGGACCTCTACACCAAGCGGTATCAGAGGAGTTCCACAGGGATGCTGGCCCATATTCACTCCAAATGCTTCCCTTAGTTCCCTCAGTTGTGTCAAGTTGGCTGGATGTCCTTTGGGTGGTGGACCATTCTTGATAAACACAGGAAACTGTTCACCCTCTGAATGGCATACATAGATAATCCATGTTTCAATTGTGTCAAGGCTTAAAAGTATTTTTTTAACCTGTCTCCTCCCCTACACTGACTGAAGGGGATTTAACAAGTGACATCAATAAGGGATCATAGCTTTCACCTGGATTCACCTGGTCAGTCTACAGTATGTTATGGAACGAGCAGGTGTTCTTAATATTTTATATAGTCAGTGTAGACGCAGAAAAAAATATATACTATACATGAATACATTTTCGTTTGTTGTTCAAGTATAAATGACCAAAGTTACAATAGATTGCCAAAAATTATATGTTAATTACCCAAATTACTGAATGTTCTGGTATTTAGCGCTCAATTCCAATGGTTAATATAAACATACTCTGTTTTCACGGGATCATGGTTCTCTCCGGATATACTGTCCCAGTCCATAAAGCCAGCTGGGTTCTCAGTACATCGTGCAGACAGAAATAAAGAACTCTAATGGAAGAAGAAATGGAATAAGAAAAGCTGTGAAGTATGTTTTATGATAAGCTACTCATGGTGTGATTGTGATAACGTACAGAAATACCTCACAATCACAACCTAGAATACGTCACAATCAAATGCCAACCTTATTACCTCCCAAGACAATTCTATTTGGCTATAGTTACAGCCGTGTATATTCCCCCTCAAGCCGATACCACGGCGGCCCTCAAGGAACTACACTGGACTTTGTGCAAACTTGAAACCACATATCCTGAGGATGCATTTATTGTAGCTGGGGATTTCAACAAAGAACATTTTAAAGAAAATACTACCAAAGTTATATCAACACCTTGACTGTAGTACTCAAGCTGCTAAAACACTTGATCACTGTACTTGCCCTTCCGGGATGGCTACAAGGCCCTCCCCCGACCTCCTTTTGGCAAATCAGATCACGATTCAATTTTGCTCCTCCCTTTCAACACTGGTCTGAATTGTGGATTCAACAATTCAACAGACACAAGATGTACAGTTGAAGTCGTAAGTTTACATACAGTTTGGTTGGAGTCATTAAAACTAGTTTTTCAACCACTCCACAAATTTCTTGTTAACAAACTATAGTTTTGGCAGGTCGGTAAGGACATCTAATTTCTGCATGACACAAGTCATTATTCCAAACAATTGTTTACAGACATATTATTTCACTTATAATTCACTGTATCACAATCCTAGTGGGTCAGAAGTTTACATGCACTAAGTTGACTGTGCCTTTAAACAGGTTGGAAAATTCCAGAAAATTATGTAATGGCTTTAGAAGCTTCTGATGGGTTAATTGACATCATTTGAGTCAATTGGAGGTGTACCTGTGGATGTATTTCAAGGCCTACCTTCAAACAATGCCTCTTTGCTTGACATCATGGGAAAATTAAAAGAAATCCGGCAAGACCTCAGAAAAATAATTGTAGACCTCCACAAGTCTGGTTCATCCTTGGGAGCAAATTCTAAATGCCTGAATGTACCTAGTTCATCTGTACAAACCATAGTACGCAAGTATAAACACAATGGTACCACGCAGCCGTCATACCGCTCAGGAAGGAGACGCGTTTTGTCTCCTAGAGATGAACGTACTCTATGTAAACTTCCGCCTAATACTTTTTTGCACTATTTGTTAGAACCTGTAAGTAAGCTGTATGATCTAAACCTGTTGTATTCGGTGCACGTGACAAATAAACTTAGATTTGATTTGACTTCAACTGTATGTGGCAGGGTCTACTGACAATCATGGATTACAAATTGAAAACATGTCGCGTCGCGGACATCGACATCTTGCTTCGAAACAAGCGAAACACCTTCATCCGCTTTGAGGATAACACAGTGCCACCGACATGGCCCGATCACAAGGACTGTGCCGTCTCATTCTCCATGGCCGATGTGAGTAAGACATTTAAGTGTGTTAATACTGGCACAGACGGCATCCCTAGCCGCATCCTCAGAGCATGCGCAGACCAGCTGGCTGGACTGTATACGGACATATTCAATCTCCCCCTATGCCAGTCCGCTGTCCCCACTTGCTTCAAGATCTCTACCACTGTTCCTGTACCCAAGAAAGCAAAGGTAACTGAACTAATCTCCCCGTAGCACTCACTTCCATCATCATGAAGTGCTTTGAGAGGCTAGTTAAGGATCATATCGTCTCTACCTTACCTGACACCCTAAACCCACTTAAATTTGCTTACCGCCCCAATAGATCCACAGATGATGCAATCACCATCGCACTGCACACTGCCCTATCCCATCTGTACAAGAGGAATACCTACATCAGAATGCTGTTCTTTGGCTATAGCTCAGCCTTCAAAACCATAGTACCCTCCAAGCTCATCATGAAGCTCAGGGCCCTGGGTCTCAACCCCCCCCTGTGCAACTGTTTCCTGGACTTCCTGAAGGCCCTCCCCAGGTGGTAGGAAACAACACCTCCACTTCACTGATTGTCAACACAGGGTCCCCACAAGGGTGCATACTCAGCCCCCTCCTGTACTTACTGTTCACCCAAGACTGCACATGTCATCCACGCCTCCAACTCAATCATCAAGTTTGCAGACGACACAACAGTAGTAGGCGTGATTACCAACAATGATGAGACAGCATACAGGAACGAGGTGAGGACCGTGGCGGAGCAGTGCCAGGAAAATAACTTTTCCAACAACGTCAACAAAATGAAGGAGCTGATTGTGGACTTCAGGAAACAGCAGAGGGAGCATGACCCTATGCTCTTCGACGAGACCACAATAGAGAAAATGGAATGGTTCAAGTTCCTCGGCATACGCATCCCAGACAATCTGAAATAGTCCACCAACATTGACAGTGTGGAAAAGAAGGTGCAACAGTGCCTATTCAAACTCAGGAGGAAATTTGGAATGGCCCCTAAGACCCTCACAAACTTTTACAGATGCACAATTAAGAGCTTCCTGTCGGGATGTATCACCGCTTGGTATGGCAACTGCACCGCCTGCAACTGCAGGGCTCTCCAGTGGGTGATGCGGTATGGCCAATGCATCACCAGGGGCACACTGCCTGCCCTCCAGGACACCTACAGCACCCAATGTCAGAGGAAGGCCAAAAAGATCATCAAGTACATCAACCACCTGAGACATGGCCTGGTCACCCCACTATCATCCAGAAGGTCAAGGTCAGTACAAGTTCATCAAAGCTGGGACCGAGAGACTGAAAAACAGCTTCTATCACAAGGCCACCATAAAGTTAAATAGCCATCACTAGCCAGCTACCACCCGGTTACTCAACCCTGCACCTTAGAGGCCGCTGCACTTTGTACATGAACTTGGAATCATTGGCCACTTTAAAAATGGTACACTAGTCACTTTAACTTCTTCGAGATAGGGGGCACTCTTTTAATTTTTGGATAAAAAACGTTCCCGTTTTAAACAAGATATTTTGTCACGAAAAGATGCTCGACTATGCATGTAATTGACAGCTTTGGAAAGCAAAAACTCTGACATTTCCAAAACTGCAAAGATATTATCTGTGAGTGCCCCAGAACTAATGCTACAGGCGAAACCAAGACTGAATTTCATACAGGAAATGGTCCAGATTTTGAATGCCCTGTGTTCCAATGTCTCCTTATATGGCTGTGAATGCACCAGGAATGAGCCTGCACTTTCTGTCGTTTCCCCAAGATGTCTGCAGCATTGTGACGTATTTGTTGGCATCTCATTGGAAGATTGACCATAAGAGACTACATTTACCAGGTGTCCGCCCGGTGTCCTCCGTCAAAATTATTGCGTAATCTCCAGGTCCATGCACGTTTCATTTTCTTCAGAGGAGAAAGTCAACTGCCACTAATGATTTATCATCGATAGATATGTGAAAAACACCTTGAGGATTGATTCTAAACAATGTTTGCCATGTTTCTGTCGATATTATGTTGTTAATTTGGAAAAAAGTTTGCGTTGTAATGACTTAATTTTCGGGTTTTTTCTTACCCAAACGTGGTGAACAAAATGGAGCGATTTGTCCTACACAAATACAAATTTTGGAAAAACTGAACATTTGCTATCTGAGAGTCTCCTCATTGAAAACATCTGAAGTTCTTCAAAGGTAAATGATTTTATTTGAATGCTTTTCTTGTTTTTGTGAAAATTTTGCATGCTGAATGCTAGGCTTAATGCTATGCTAGACTATCAATACTCTTACACAAATGTTTGTTTAGCTATGGTTCAAAAGCATATTTTGAAAATCTGAGATGACAGTGTTGTTAACAAAAGGCTAAGCTTGAGAGCAAATATTTATTTCATTTCATTTGCGATTTTCATGAATAGTTAACGTTGCGTTATGGTAATGAGCTTGAGGCTATAAATAGGATCCCGGATACGGGATTGCTCGTCGCAACAGGTTAATAATGTTTACATACTGCTTTACTCATCTCACATGTGCATACTGTATTCTATTCTACTGTATATTAGTCAATGCTAATCCGACATTACTCATCCTAATATGTATATATTCCTGAAATCCATTATTTTACTTTTTAGATTTGTGTATTGTTGTGAATTGTTAGATACTAATGCACTGTTGGAGCTAGGGACAAAAGCACTTCGCTACACTCGGAATAACTGCTAAATATGTGTATATATCTGCTAAATATATGTATGTGACCAATAAAATTGATTTGGTTTGGATACCACCCCAACAGATCCACGGACAGAGTGAACCAATGTGATAATGTTGTTTATCGACCACAGCTTTGTATATAATACTATAGTGACCACCAAGCTTTTACGTTACAGTTGATTAAAACTTCTTAGGACTGCAATCCCGTTAACGGGATGATATGACAACAGCCAGTGAAAGTGCAGGGCGCCAAATTAAAAACAACAAAAATCTCATAATTAACATTCCTCAAACATACATGTATTTTATACTGTTTTAAAGGCAATCTTGTTGTTAATCCCACCACACTGTCCGATTTCAAATAGGCTTTACAGTGAAAGCACCACAAACGATTATGTTAGGTGACCACCAACTCACAGAAAAACCCAGCCACTTTTCCAGCCAAAGAGAGGATTCACAAAAAGCACAAATAGAGAATTTAAAAAAACATGCAATAATCTGAGACGGCGCTCAGAAAATAAATACAATTATCCTCCATGTTGGAGTCAGAAATCAGAAATCACATTATAAATATTCCTTTACCTTTAATGATCTTCATCAGAATGTACTGCCAGGAATCCTTGTTCCACAATAAATGCTTGATTTGTTCGATAATGTCCATTATTTATGTCCAAGTAGCTACTTTTGTTAGCGCGTTTAGTACAAAAATCCTACGCTCGTGCAGGTCCATCTGAACGTCGGACGAAAAGTTCAAAAAGTTAAATTACAGATCGAAGAAACTTATCAAACTAAGTTTAGAATCAATCTTTAGGGTGTGTTTATCGTAAATCTTCAATAAAGTTCCAACCGGAGAATTCCTTTGTGTGTAGAGAAGCCATGGAACGCAGGTCGCTAATCATGTAATTTCCGCGTGACCAGCCCTTGGCTCTCTGCCAGGCACCTGGCTCGTTCAGCTCCCATTCAGCCCCACAACACAGTAGAAGCCTCGTTCAAGTTTCTAAAGATGGTTGACATCTAGTGGAAGCCCTAGGAAGTGCAACTTCATCCATATCCCACTGTGAATTCAATAGAGGCTGGGTTGAAAATTGAACAACCTCAGATTTCTCACTTCCTGTTTGGATTTCTTCTTGGGTTTCAGCCTGCCATATGAGCTCTGTTATACTCACAGACATCATTAAAACAGTTTTAGACACTTCAGAGTGTTTTCTATCCAATACTATTAATAATATGCATATATTAGCAACTGGGACTGGCACCTCTGGGCACTTTTCATCCAAGCTACTCAATACTGCCCCTGCAGCCATAAGAAGTTAAATAGCTTTTTATCCTCATCAATCTACACAAAATACCCTATAATGACAATAGAACATGTATTTTTAAAAATCTTTGCAGATAAATCTTTGCAGTTTTTTATTTAAAAAACTGAAATATCACATTTACATAAGTATTCAAAAGGTTTACTAAGTAATTTGTTGAAGCACCTTTGGCAGCAAGTACAGCCTTGAGTCTTCTTGGAGATAACGCTACAAGCCTGGCACACCTGTATTTGGGAAGTTCCTCCCATTCGTCTCTGCAGATCCTCTCAAGCTCTAACAGGATGGATGGGGAGCATTGCTGCACAGCTATTTTCAGGTCTCTCCAGAGATGTTGGATTGGGTTCAAGTATGGGCTCTGGCTGGGCCACTCAAGGACATTCAGAGACTTGTCCTGGAGCTACTCCTGTGTTTACTTGGCTGTGTGCTGAGGGTTGTTGTCCCGTTGGAAGGTGAACCTTCACCCCAGTCTGAGGTCATGAGCACTCTGGAGCAGGTCTTCTTTAAAGATCTCTCTGTACTTTCTCCGTTCATCTTTCCCTCGATCTGACTAGTCTCCCAGTACCTGCCCCTGAAAAACATCCCCACAGCATGATGCTGCCACCACCATGCTTCACCGTAGGGATGGTGCCAGGTTTCCTTCAGATGTGACGCTTGGCAGTCAGGCCAAAGAGTTCAATCTCGGTTTCATAAGACCATAGAATCTTGTTTCCTTTAGGTGCCTTTTGGCAAACTCCAAGAGGGCTGTCATATGCCTTTTACTGAAGAGTGGCTTTCATCTGCCACTCTACCATAAAGTCCTGATTGGTGGAGTGCTACAGAGATGGTTGCCCTCCGGAAAGGTTCTCCCATCTCCACAGAGGAACTCTGGAGCTCTGTCAGAGTGACCATCGGATTCTTGGTCACCTCCCTGACCAAGGCTCTTCTCCCCCGATTGCTCAGTTTGGCCGGACTATCAGCTCTATAAAGAGTCTTGGTGGTTCCAAACTTCTTCCATTTAACAATGATGGAGGCCACTGTGTTCTTGGGGAGCTTCAATGCCACTGAAATGTTTTGCTTTCCTTCCCAGATCTGTGCCTCGACACAATCCTGTCTCAGACAATTCATTCGACCTCATGGCTTGTTTTTTGCTCTGACATGCACTGTCATCTGTGGGACCTTATGTGTGTGCCTTTTCAAATCATGTCCAATCATTTTAATTTACCACAGGTGGACTCCAATCAAGTCGTAGTAACATCTCATGGAAAGTCAATGGAAACAGGATGCACCTGAGATCAATTTAGAGGGTATGAATACATATTTAAATAAGGTATTTCTGATTTTATTTTTAATATATTTGCAAACATTTCTAAAAACCTGATTTTGCTTTGTCATTATGGGGTGTTGGGTGTAGATTGAGGAAAATGTTTTAATGAATCCATTTTAGAAGAAGGCTGTAACTTAACAAACTTTGGAAAAAGGGAAGTGGACTGAATACTTTCCCAATGTCCTGTACATCACCAAGGAAGTGAAATGGTCCCACCACACCGATACCATGGATGCTGAAGAAATTTGGCATGGGCCCTACGACCCTCAGAAACGTCTACAGATGCACCATCGAGAGCATTCTGTAGGGCAGCATCAATGACTGGTATGGCAACTGCAGCACCCGCGCCCTCCATAGAGTGGTTGCGGTCATTCAAGCACATCACCGGGACACAATGCCTGCCCTCCGGGACATCCACAGCACCCGGTGTTATGGGTAGGCCAAGAATATCATCAAGGACCTCAGCACGTGAGCCACAGCCTGTTCAACCTCCTACCATCTAGCAGACGGCGACAGTACAGGTGTATCAAAGCCGAGACCGAGAGACTGATAAACAGCTTCTGTCTCCAGACCATCAGAGTGTTGAACAGTCATCACTAGCCGTTCACCACCTGCAATCTGCCCGGCACTTTAGACACTATCACTAGGCGGATATCGCCCTGTGCTATGCCTTGCAACTTAGAGACTGCTGCCCCATATACAGTACATAGAGACATTGAACACTGGTCACGTTAACAATGTTGACATACTGTTTTACCCACTTTATATGTCACGTCCTGACCTTAGTTCCTTTTTTATGTCTCTGTTTCAGTTTTTTCAGGGCGTGAGTTGGGGTGAGCATTCTATGTTTTGTAGTCTAGGTGTTGTATTTCTATGTGTTTGGCCTGGTATGGTTCCCAATCAGAGGCAGCTGGCAATTGTTGTCTCTGATTGAGAACCATACTTAGGCAGCCTGTTTTCCCACTATGGGTGTGGGTAGTTGTTTTGTGTCTGCACCAGACAGAACTGTTTCGGTTTCATTTCGGTCTCTTGTTGTTTTTGTCATTCAGTGTTCTGTTCTATTGAATAATCATGAACACTTACCACGCTGCGCTTTGGTCCTCACCTTCTTCCACCAACGAAAACCGTTACATTATATGTATTTACTGTATTCAAGTCATGGCTCATCCTATATAACTACTGCTATACACACCATTTATACATATATATTGTGGACATTGCTCAATCTGATATTGCTCGTTCTGATATTTCATGTATTTTTGTGTCGTGTTATTATATTGCTTGACATTACTGCACTGTTGGAGCTAGAAACATAAGCATGTTGCTGCGTTTGCAAGAACATCAGCAAATATGTATTTGCGACCAATACACTTTGATTTAGATCACATTCTGATGCAGAGTGACCCCTTACTAGTGTACCCTATAGATTTGAAGGAATAATAAAGAGCAACTGCTGTGCTTGAAACTTTACCTGGAATCAAGAGATCAACACAATAGAAATCAACACCAAACTGTATGAGGCCATAGGGGGTTAGTGAGAGGAAGGGAAAATAGGAAGAAGAGAATTGTAAGGTAAAGACAAAAAGTTGACTAGCTTTCACTTCTTTCCCCCCCCCCCATCCCTTTGCCCAAGGGGTGAACAACTGCTCCTGATAGAGAGGCGGGGGGGGGGGGGGGGGTGTTCAGTGTGTTCTCCTCTAGTGCCCCTGGGCATGCTACCTTCTCTCCCAACCCTGGTGATCTCCCACCATTTCAAAAACAGACGCTCTGCACACACACGCTCCCTCTCCACTTGTGAACTCACACACACAGCTCTGTGATATCTCTCATCTTCTTATGCTGGGCTCTTTGTAGCCGCAGTGCCTGAGCTCGGCAGCAAACAAAGGGCTAAAAAAAGGAGGAAAGGGAATGAGAGTTGTAAAGGTGGAGGAGAGAGGAACGCTTGCTTGCGTTGTCGAGGCGCTGCCTGTTTTAGAGGAGCGCCGGGTGGTGAGCGTTCGCTAGCAGTTGATTTGGAGGGTCGTCCCCAGCTGTGCGCTGAGACAGGAGCGAGCAGACGTGGCAGAGATCCTAATTAGACGGGCCTAAGTGTGCTGAACTGAGGGAGAACCCTGGAGCGGGAGTGAACGCGACTCAGCCCCCACAAACACAGAGGGAGGAGAGCCCCTGCATTAATTACAACGTTTCACAAACCAAGCAAGACACCAGGAAGGTTTCTCTCAGAAAGCTTCCATAACAGACAGAGGTGGAGAGAAGATGCAGTTATTTAGTTTCACCACAGGCTTTACAATGACATTCATTCAGCTTAGACCAGGCAGCTCAATCTGTTGCCTTGGTATCAGGGATGTACAGTGAACATGACAAACATTACATGTAAACAACAGGTATTTAATCAGAGTGCTTTTTGAAAGGGTGTCTTGGTGCAAAAGTGTGCATGTGTGCATCCATAAAGTGTTAGTGAACACTTGAGCGTGGGCTTCAGGATGCCCGGCTAGCGGTCTCCATCCTCTGAAAGTACCTGGCCTGGGACTATTCCATCTAACAGAGCCTGCCACTCTCTGGCTGCCACCATGAAAGGGCCAGGGTTTCGTTTGACGAGGGGTGTGGATTTTGACACCTTGTCAGAATCCTCTCCTTTATAAACAACATAATTGAAGGGGTAAATGGATAAATCAAATGGTTATTAAAGAGATGATTGATGCACCCGTGTGTCACACGGTGAGGTCATTTTGATAATGAATAGCTATCTCCCTGCGTGTTTATGCTACATACTTACTGTTGCTCCGAGTAGCTGCAGCTCAATCCCCTCTTTCCGCAGATATAAAGCCTATTCCATAACATGGGGCTTGTGAAAGCGATCTTTTTTTCTACACATGAGAGGATCCAGACCAGAAAATCTTCAAGATATCTGTAAAACTCAAAGCACTTGAGCTTCAGGTCACCACCATCATCGGAAGATATGACTCTCACGAACACGGCAGTGTCAATTTAATGGGCTCCTTGACATCCACAAGCTTTACGGCAGTCGTTTGAACTCTCTGTCAGGGTCGTCCTCATTTCGAAGTGGTCTTCTCACAACACCGACTGTCCAGAGCGAACCATAGGAGCTGTAAACTAATGTCACCAATATTGAAAGGGGAGACTCTCATGAACCCGAAGGTGTCGGTTGATCTGCTCTACGATGCACACAAACAGTAACCTAGTACGGGACTGTAAAATTGCACACAAGATTCAGGGAATTCGTCTGAAGGTAAGCTGTAAAAATAGCACAAAATGCATAGGGGGTAAAGTGTGCCACAAATAATGTGACCAAACTTAAAAGTCTCTCAGATATAGGACAGACATGTCAAAATCTTATTCCTCATGATTTATTTTTGGACCGTCTGTTTTGCCATGTACAAGTGTGTTATTCATTATGTTTATATGGGCTATAGCATTAAAGGCCAAATTCAATGTTTCTTCAAATAATTGCTTTTTTATACCTACGGGGGGTCCTAACATTCAAAATCAATTGGCTAAATTATCAATTTTATGACCATCTTAAAACAATTCCACATGCTAGTTTAGTAGGTATTTCTATCTAAGGTCTTAGACCTACAGGGATTAAAGAAATGTCGCGTTGCTCTATTGCCAACAAAACATTGAATGTAGGTTTTCACTGAAAGAACAGGGTGAACAGTGAGAGAACATGGGACAATTGTGTGTGGTAACGGCAGACTAGTTTGTGCTGTGTTAGCATAACTGCTTGATGTGTACCTGGAGGGTGCAAACAATGGTGTTCGGCCAAGCTCACACAGAAGTGTGTGTGCATGTGTGTGCATGTGTGTGCATGCATGCAGAGAACTGCACTGCTCATTGGCACGTGTCAGGTGTATTCTCACCTGTTTTAAATCTGGGGGTGTCTTACACAGACAGAGACATACAGGTAACAGCCAAATAAAGGAAACGCTTGTGTAAATGAGGGATACAAAGTCTGTTGAAGCGGGGGCCCTTAAGATACCTTATGTTTGTGTTGCCTTTATGTTAGCAGTGACCTGTATGTCACGGCAAACAGATGTGTGAGCAACAACACTTCATGAATATCCCAGCAACTCACAGAGAGAGTCAATTAGAAAAGGTTAGCAATAACTTACTGCTTTCCCTCTGCCTCTGACTTTTTCTCACTATTACTTTTTGGCATAGGTACTGACAGTGGTGACGAGGGCATGTAAAATCATATGTGCAGGTATAAACTCTCTAATCTGTGCTTTGCCCGTTGGGATTACCAGAGGATGCTGTGGCACGGCTGTCTTGTGACATTATCACAGAGCCATTTGGGACGACTTCACTGCCGTACTGGAATAACATAGACACCTTTCACAGGTTTATTTAACTGTGTTATACTGTTATACTGTGTCATTACAATCCAAATGTTTAGACATTTCCAAACAACCACGTTGATGGCATACATCGAAGTAGGGTACTGCTCCTGGAAGAGCTCTAGCGACACTGTTTGCAACCACTTATATTTCTCCATTTATTATAATTAGCTATCTCAAATTAAAATGTACATTGGCTTTATCTACAAGCCTCGCACTACATCCCACTCACTACAGCCTTCCCATACAGCACATAATTACAACCATGCTAAATAGGGTTGAACCATATCAAAAAATAATTAATGCCAAATTATATTTGGGTTATCCATTGCTAATACACAGTTTTTTTGCATGTTAATGCCAAATGTTTTGAAACATTCCTGCAATTCAATTACTTGGGAATATCATTAAAGGCAACACATTTCCAGTTTAATTTGTGTGGATTATATAAGTCACTCCAGAGCCACAAAATCCCCCCTTGGTAAGTGGATTAATCAATTTGAATCAATAAAGTCTCTCTGTCGAGTTGCACTTGCCTAAATAACGCGGCACTGACTTATCAGCTACAGTGTAGGTCCAAGCCCTGCATTTACAGCTCGACAAGAATTTACAGAGACAATTACAGATTTAGGATATATATATATATATATATATATATATACAGTATATGCAGCCTACTTTAAATTTAGTTGTTGTTTTGTTACTGAATTGTCCTCATGGCTGAAAAGTTTAGTCGTCGCAACTACACATGAAAAACATTTCAGGAACCACATCCTAAATGTTCAACATTGGTTTTGCTGTTTCAGTGTCATTTCACATTACAGGAAAGCATGACACCATTTTGCTACGCCTTAACATGTAAGCCAGCTCCATTGGATTACTCCACATTTCTGCTCCCATCCTAAACGTGTAAAGACAATAATTCATGGTACGTTTGATTTCTACTTTCAATTAAGGATTTACTTCAGCTGTCTGTCAATATGAAGATTACATTTTATGACTGGTGTCTATATCCTGTCCCAATTTTGAAAAGGAAAACAAATTGCAAGGGAGAAGTGTGCAGCATTTCTGTGTCCTTTTGGAGCACTGTGTGCTTGAACAGATGTTGGCAGATGAGTGACATTGATTGTCACTGTGGATCTAAGGTACTGTACATTTGTGCAGCTATTGTAAGTGACCCAGATCACACTGCTGTACATCTGAGACCAGACTGATATTCTGATATCTCAAGTCACTTAAACACCTGATATTCATTCTGCATTTCTCTCTCCCCCCCTCCTACGGTCATATGTGAGGAATCTGATGGGGAGGTGTTGCATTTCTGTTTGTGTGTGTATCTGTCAGACGTCCAGTTGGGAAAACCTGCACTGACACACTTTTCCTCAAACATAGGGATCAGTGAAAACACAAATCCAAAGCTAAACTGGTCATTCGCATTGGCAATTTTTTACAATCTATCAACATCTTCTTGTCTGAAAGCTAGAACTGATCAGATCTGAACTGATTATGGACTATAATTATGCTCTCTGCCTATGCCAGTCATCATACAAGCATGTTCTGTTTATTGTAGTTTACAACCAAAGAGAATCCTTCCACTGTAAATTGACACTCTTGGAGGATGACACTAAATATAATGCCGTGCGGAGGTTTAAAGTACACCAAACAGATGGCTTACAAGAGAAAGCTTGTTTTGGAATGGAGGGACCACGGTTTACGTTATTAAATTGTCACATCTGTGTTGTAAATCACAAACCAAACCTGTTACCTAAACTCACAGGAAAGTGAAATGAAGAGGTGGGAGATGAAAGTGTGATATCCGTGAAGGCCTGGATATGACCATACGTTATGAATATGCATGAGGTTCAATCAAAGCACGATATTCTGTTTTTCTTTTCTAAATCAGATTATCAAGAAACACGTAAAAGCTTGTGCAAACTTTAGGGAAAACAAAGGCATCTGACAATGTCGGGTCTACTGTAGCTCACCTCATCTGCTAGCTCTGGCGTGGGATCATTTTGAGAGCTGATGGATTGGAACAGGTATTTGGGATGGAACTGAGGACACATGTTTCATATTAACAGTTTCCTTAGAAGTCTAATGACGCTGAACATTACAATCCAAAGCTTTTTGATTTGCCAGCAGAAATGAAGCATCACATTTGTTAGTAACGAGCTACATTACCTAATCACAATGTGTGTGTGTGTGTGTGTGTGTGTGTGTGTGTGTGTGTGTGTGTGTGTGTGTGTGTGTGTGTGTGTGTGTGTGTGTGTGTGTGTGTGTGTGTGTGTGTGTGTGTGTGTGTGTGTGTGTGTGTGTGTGTGTGTGTGTGTGTGTGTGTGTGTGTGTGTGCGTGCAAATGTTCATGTGTGTATTAGTGTTTGTGCATGTGCGAGTGTGTGTGTGCAAAGAGAGAGAGGAGGAAATTGTGGACCCCCACATGTGGTGAGTGAGTGAATCACTGTAGCAGAGTAACTGCCTTAGAATCCAATTGATCTCTCATTTCCGTTCCTGGAGCAGCAGCCTAAAAACAATCTCCACGCCACACTCCTCACCAGGCAATCAGATAGACCTCCGTTAAGAGAGAGACACTGGTGTGGTCATGTAACTGTGCTTATGGTTGGGTATATAGAGTATACTGTAGGCCTATAGTCTAGTGTACCTGACTGACTGCTTCAAAATGCATTGTCTACATGACTCCAGGTTCCAAAGTGATAGCTACTCAGAGTTGGAAAAAGGTCACCTTAGTGTGAGTCAAGCTTCAATATAAGACGGGAATTTTTATTTTCAAAAGTCACATGCACATCTAAACATATCCCTGTGCGGCAGCGGGAGTATCTATCAGATTATGGTCCCTGACAACACAATACAGACATCAGTAGTTAGATTTTCAAATTTGCATAGAAAATAAGATGCTAGAATTGTCTGAGACGGTGCGTCGATAAAAACAGCTTCGACGTAAAGACATCACACTAAAAAATATATATAATCAGCAAAAACCTACAATGCTGAATAAAAATGATGTGGTCAAAGTGTTTCCATTCCATATCCAATTAGGCAAAATGAGTATTAACAAGTTGCTGACAACCTATATGCCCTGTTTTGTCCTTTTCATATCTCAGCATGGATGAATGCAAGAATAGACTAATACTTGCCATATTCTAATAATTCTCATTTGCCAACGTATCGCCACGGTCCACGGCATGGTAAATTGCACTACTGTAGATCTGAAATAATTGGATGGTGAAACTTGCATGCAGCCAACTAGAAAAGCAAGGTGAACTAATTCAGGCATTCTTGAAAGCCAGGCCAATCCTTGTTGTTTCTTTATTTTGGAAGCAGTAGTCATTTAGAAATAACTGTTGAGTGGAGCTTATAGTTGTGATCAAATCCTAATTCGGCAATCTTAATTTATTTGAAAAACACTGTTCCCATCATCAATTGCCACAATAATTAAAGTCAGACAAAATAAAAATCGAACATATTAATATTTTGTCAATCTTTACAAACTTTCTCCTAAATCTGCCGAATCCCATTGCACTTCCCACATATATTTTTTTGCAACATTACTTTTGTCGAATAAACCAGGCCTGCTTTACTGTCTGCAGTCATTTTTTTCCTGGTCTTAAACCATCTCTGTAGCACCAGAGGCTGTGCATCTCTTGTGCTTAACACAAAAAGAGAGTGTGTGACCTTTAACAACCTCTCTCTGTGACTGTTTTTCAGGCCGTTTTTTTTCCTGACTCTCTTTCTGTTCTTTGAGTGGTGGGCACTTTAACCTAACACACAATAATGGATAATCCCCTCAGGGGGTGTAATGACACTCCTGGTCCATCTGCTCTGACCCTCCACAGTGCAGCAGAACCTAAGCCGGGCCCAGTGCTGCCCTTTCGAGCTGCTTTTTACCTCTCAGTCTCTCCTATCTCTGTGTGCACAATAGGTAGTGGACTTCAGAAATGATGGAAAATCAGTACAAAGATACATGCTTTTACAGGAACCCCTCCATCTAAAACTACTGCCAAACCTACTCACCATACCAGAAATTCCACACTAAACTAACACATTCCGTTTGCAATTCTAACATGCTCCGTGGCATGTGAAAGGACAAGATAACCTGTTTCAGACACATTGGAACTCAAAATGCACACCAAACTAGCTATTCAAGTGTTTGTGAAAGAAAAGACGGTCGAATGGATTTGTTGTGTTACAAGTCAATTTGTGTTCATATTTTTGTTATCGTGGGAAAAAAACGTATTATTGTATTTCCAACACTTGGAATGGAACTGACGGCCCCTTGTTTAATTTGATCAGTTTCCATAAAAGTCGAATGACTCTGAAAGGTGTAAGTAGCACCAGCATAGGCCAACAGTGTTCTATGGGATGAGATTGTAAATCCAGCATGTTGGCACTCTGACCTCCCAGCACCGAGTTCCAGTGTTTTGTCACTGCGGCTGGATGCCTACATTTGTCACGCTGTGGCACAATTCTCTGCTGTTCCTCTGCCGGTTGCTGTGTCGGAGGTCCTCTTCCCAGCCAGATTAGAAAATGACACAAACACTGGGGTGGAAAGGTGTAATTGAAAATGGCATAAGGGCTGAATGGGAGACATTTAAATTTGGTGCTATTAAGCCTGCAGCTCGTGTAGCAGAGGCCTCCGAGGGAACACTTTGAAATGATTACTGTTCCTGACAGGGCCCCGGGAAAACCGTGGTGTGTGTGTGTGTGTGTGTGTGTGTGTGTGTGTGTGTGTGTGTGTGTGTGTGTGTGTGTGTGTGTGTGTGTGTGTGTGTGTGTGTGTGTGTGTGTGTGTGTGTGTGTGTGTGTGTGTGTGTGTGTGTGTGTGTGTGTGTGTGTGTGTGTGTGTGCGTGTGCGTGCGCGTGTCCCCTTTTTCCACATTTTGTTGGGTTACAGCCTAAATTTAAAATGGAAGGAATGTAGATTTTTTTTGGTCACTGGACTACACACAATTCCCCATAATCTGAAAGTGAATTATGTTATTTTATTCAACATAAATTGAATGGACTCACTCTGTGCAATTATAGTGTTTAACATGATTTTTGAATGACTACATCATCTCTGTACCCCACACTGTATCCCTCAGTCGAGCAGGAAATTTCAAGCAGTGAACAGAGATTCAATCACAAAGACCAGGGAGGTTTTTCAATGCCTCGCAAAGAAAGTAACCTATTGGTAGATTGACATTGACATTGAACATTCATTTGAGCATGGTGAAGTTATGAATTACACTTTGAATGTTTATCAATACACCCAGTCATTACAAATATACAGGTGTCCTTCTTAACTCAGTTGCCGGAAAGGAAGGAAACCATTAACGGCTTTCACCATGGGCCAAATGGTGACTTTAAAATAGTTACAGAGTTTAATGGTGGTTATAGGAGAAAACTGAGGATGGATCAACAACATTATAGTTACTCCACAATACTCATCTAATTGACAGAGTAAAACGGAGGAAGCCTGTACAGAATAAAAACATTCCAAAACATGCATCCTTTTTGCAACAAGGCACTAAAGTATTACAACAGTGCACTTTTTGTTCTGCTTCCACCAGACACTGGGAGATGAATTCACCTTTCAGCAGAACAATAACCTATAACATAAGACCAAGAAGACAGTGAATGTTCCTAAGTGGCCAAGTTACAGTTTTGACTTAAATCTGCGTGAAAATCTATGGCAATACTTGAAAATGGCTGTCGAGCAATGAACAACAACACATTATACAGAGCTTGAAGAAACGTGAAAGTAATATTGGTCAAATATTGTGCAATCCAGGTTTACAAAGATCTTATAGACTTACCCAGAATGGTTCACAGCTGTAGTCACTGCCAAAGGGGATTCTCACATGTATTGATTAAGGGGTGTGAAAAATGATGTACTGTATATGAGATATTTTTGTATTTAATTTTCAATACATTTGCAAACATTTCTAAAAACATGTTTTCACTTTGTTAGTGAATTCAGGCTGTAACATAACAAATGTGGAATATGTCAATAGGAATGAATACTTTCTGAAGGCACTGTAAGTGTGTGTGTGTGTGTGTGTGTGTGTGTGTGTGTGTGTGTGTGTGTGTGTGTGTGTGTGTGTGTGTGTGTGTGTGTGTGTGTGTGTGTGTGTGTGTGTGTGTGTGTGTGTGTGTGTGTGTGTGTGTGTGTGTGTGTGTGTGTGTGTGTGTGTGTGTGTGTGTGTGTGTGTGTGTGTGTGTGTGTGTGTGTGTGTGCATGATGCATGTGTACACATGCATGCTTGTACAAGTGTGTTTGTGATTTTGTGTGAGTTTCTCATGTAGCTCTAGGACATGAGTAGGCCTACTGTAGAAGTGCTTTAAATTGGGTGAGGACAAACAAGAGTGGAGTTTCATCAGCAAGATTTTCTCGCTGTCACCATGACATGAGCTAATGGAGGAAACAAGACACCTCTTAATGAAGATGCTTATTTAAGAAACACATCGCTGTGTTCTAAGACAACTAAGAAGACAGAAAATGAGGCAGAGTCGTTTGATATCTTGATGCTTTTAGTTTTCTAACGGTAAATAGGAAGGCTTTCATTGTAAATAATACCTCAAAGCTTTATCATAATACTTTTTTACCTTTGCAAATGTGTTCATGTTGAACCTCTGCTAAGACAGACAGTTTTCTTTCACATAATGCTTGTAATTAGAATGACCTTATCTAATTACATTTCTGGCATTCATATTTGCCACAGCAAAACAACTGACATTTTCCCCTTACATAGTAACAGGTTGGTTCTCTGTTTTCCTCCATTGTGAGTTGTTTTTTATCATGTTAAATTAAGTTGACAGTAGAGCCAACACCCTAAACCTCTGGTCTGAGACTTTGTTTTCTCAAGGCAAAAAATAACTATGGGTTACGGTATGTAACCCCACTTCTCTGAAGGAGATGAGGGAGACATCTCACCATGGGACACGGCCTCTGTAGAGTGTCATTGGTTGAAGCCGTATTCCATCACCTAAAAGACCAATCAGAGCTTTGTGTGTGTGAACCTTGAAGTCTATATAGCATCCTGCAATGCTCTGGTTTTCTCATTCTAAGAAATACTTCTTGCACGAGTCGTACAAGAGGAGAAATCTGATGAGACATCTCCCTCATCTCCTTCAGGAAACCGGGGTTACATACTGTAACCCATAGTTCTTTTTCAGTCAACACGGTTTGACATCTCACTGTCGGAAACACGCGCAAAATTCCACAATTGCCAATAGCCTTGCCCTCCTGTAGGAAGTCCTGTAGGAAGGAGCAACCTACACTTCAGGTCAGAGATGGCGCAGTGACATCTAGCCAATATTTGTATCTCTTTTTGTATTTAACCTTTATTTAACTAGACAAGTCAGTTAAGAACAAATTCCTATTTACATGATGGCCTAGGAACAGTGGGTTACTTGCCTAGTTCAGGGGCAGAACGACAGATTTTTACCTTGTCACCTTGGGGATTCGGTCTAGCAACCTTTCGGTTACTAGACCAAGATATAACTTCCCAAGGTGTGAGAGGAAGTCCAATTAGCTGCCACACAAATCTCAGAGAGAGAGATGCCTCTAAACAGTGCCCATGAAGTAGCAATTAATGGAATACACCTGGATACCCAGGGGAGATTGCAATCCCCTACAACTGTACGCCTTGGCAATAGCCTCCACTACCCAGTGGGAGAGGGGTAGTGGGGCTTTGTCTGTACAAAGGGGTAGGTCTTTGTCTGTACAAAGACCTACCCGAAGATGGGTTGGAAAAGCAAACAAACAGTTGGTCACACCTCTGGAATACCCTTGTCCTGTCCATGTAGATGTGCAGGGCACACTCCGGACACAATGGGAAAATAATGGTGGGGGGTGGAAGTGAAAGAGATCAGTGGCTAGACTACTATATGTCATGGTAATGACTTTAGGAATGAAGGTGTCGTTATTACGTCTCCTAACCTTGGAGGGGTCAGGGGCAAATTGAGTGAATGAAGTAAGAACCTGAAAGAGCATGTAACGTGATTGGCAGTGGCCAAGGTCAGCAGGGAACAGAAGGAAGTGCCTGAGGGCTAGTAACGTTGATATGGGCTGTACTCAGCGAGTCTGACCAAATGCCATTCACCAAACGCCCCTCGGAAACTGCCCCTCATCCCTGTAGTGACGCATCCGTCATCACTACTTTCCGCGTGAGGACTCCCAGTGGGGCAGCCTTGCAAAGAGGATTGGGTCTCTTCAGCATTGAAGTGCCAATAGACAGAGGGAATCACGTGTCTGTGCCAGTGGAGAGATGGGTTCAAGCTGAGTGAGGTCACCCAGCGCTGGAAGTCCAAGGGGATTATCACAATTATGGAGGCCATGAGCCCAAGACAATTCAGACAAATATCCATTAACTGACTGATGTTGCTGGGAAAAACACTGAGAGGCAGTGGTGAAATCCGTCACTCTCTCCACATTGAGGGCTACTTGACAGGTTACAAAGACCAGGGACAATCCATAGATTTGCTTCTGGGTCAGTAATAGCGAGCTCATAGCCCGATTTATCCTGAAGCCCAGAGCTAGAAGATGCTTGACAGCAGTTGGACTGTTTGCTCCACTGTCTGAGTTCGAGTGTCGAAGCAGAACAACCATAGTGTAATGTAGTTCGTCTGTTGTTTGAAGAGAGTCAGACCGAAATGCAGCGTGTAGGTTACTCATGACTTTTAATGAAGAATAATGCGGTACATGAGATAACTGAAAATACGAAAACAACAAACGAGTGAAACAAATACAGCCTATCTGGTGACTAACACTAAGACAGGTACAATCACCCACGAAATACAACGCGCACTCAGGCTACCTAAATACGGTTCCCAATCCGAGACAACTAGAATCAGCTGACTCCAATTAGGAATCGCCTCAGGCAGCCAAGCCTAACTAGACACACCCCTAATAAACACACTCCCAATTAATACAACCCCAATACGAAATACAACATATAAACCCATGTCACACCCTGGCCTACCCAAACATATAACAAAACACAAGATACAATGACCAAGGCGTGACACATAGTCAATGTATGTCAGGACTCTTAAGACTGACTTAGGCCAGGACTCTTATTAAGCGTCTCTCCCATAAGGAGGGCTAGGGTGGCTTTGGCACACTTTGTGAATGTCCATGGGGCATGAGTGAGGCTAACCTCAGATCTCTCCTGTGTGCTGGATAAATTCTGATCAGAGCTACATAGCTAGCTACATAGCCGTCTTTGTATCAAAGATAATTGTGTAGTCTAGAGCGATTTTCTAGGTTCGCTAGCCAGCTATTGTCGTTCTTTTAACGCAACGTAACGTAAACAACACTGCTAGCTAGCCAGCTAGCCCCCGAATAGCAACACTGCAGAAACTATTACACTCAACGGAACGACTTGATTAGTGTAGTGTCAACAACGCACCCACTGCCAGCTGGCCTACTTCAGCAGTACTGTATCATTTTAATCATTTTAGTCAATAAGATTCTTGCTACGTAGCTTAACTTTCTGAACATTCGAGACGTGTAGTCCACTTGTCATTCCAATCTCCTTTGCATTAGCGTAGCCTCTTCTGTAGCCTGTCAACTATGTGTCTGTTTATCCCTGTTCTCTCCTCTCTGCACAGACCATACAAACGCTCCACACCGCGTGGCCGCGGCCACCCTACTCTGGTGGTCCCAGCGCGCACGACCCACGTGGAGTTCCAGGTCTCCGGTAGCCTCTGGAACTGCCAATCTGCGGTCAACAAGGCAGAGTTCATCTCAGCCTATGCCTCCCTCCAGTCCCTCGATTTCTTGGCACTGACGGAAACATGGATCACCACAGACAACACTGCTACTCCTACTGCTCTCTCTTCGTCCGCCCACGTGTTCTCGCACAACCCGAGAGCGTCTGGTCAGCGGGGTGGTGGCACCGGGATCCTCATCTCTCCCAAGTGGTCATTCTCTCTTTCTCCCCTTACCCATCTGTCTATCGCCTCCTTTGAATTCCATGCTGTCACAGTTACTAGCCCTTTCAAGCTTAACATCCTTATCATTTATCGCCCTCCAGGTTCCCTCGGAGAGTTCATCAATGAGCTTGATGCCTTGATAAGCTCCTTTCCTGAGGACGGCTCACCTCTCACAGTTCTGGGCGACTTTAACCTCCCCACGTCTACCTTTGACTCTTTCCTCTCTGCATCCTTCTTTCCACTCCTCTCCTCTTTTGACCTCACCCTCTCACCTTCCCCCTACTCACAAGGCAGGCAATACGCTCGACCTCATCTTTACTAGATGCTGTTCTTCCACTAACCTCATTGCAACTCCCCTCCAAGTCTCCGACCACTACCTTGTATCCTTTTCCCTCTCGCTCTCATCCAACACCTCCCACACTGCCCCTACTCGGATGGTATCGCGCCGTCCCAACCTTCGCTCTCTCTCCCCCGCTACTCTCTCCTCTTCCATCCTATCATCTCTTCCCTCCGCTCAAACCTTCTCCCACCTATCTCCTGATTCTGCCTCCTCAACCCTCCTCTCCTCCCTCTCTGCATCCCTTGACTCTCTATGTCCCCTATCCTCCAGGCCGGCTCGGTCCTCCCCTCCCGCTCCGTGGCTCGATGACTCATTGCGAGCTCACAGAACAGGGCTCCGGGCAGCCGAGCGGAAATGGAGGAAAACTCGCCTCCCTGCGGACCTGGCATCCTTTCACTCCCTCCTCTCTACATTTTCCTCCTCTGTCTCTGCTGCTAAAGCCACTTTCTACCACGCTAAATTCCAAGCATCTGCCTCTAACCCTAGGAAGCTCTTTGCCACCTTCTCCTCCCTCCTGAATCCTCCTCCCCCTCCCCCCTCCTCCCTCTCTGCAGATGACTTCGTCAACCATTTTGAAAAGAAGGTCGACGACATCCGATCCTCGTTTGCTAAGTCAAACGACACCGCTGGTTCTGCTCACACTGCCCTACCCTGTGCTCTGACCTCTTTCTCCCCTCTCTCTCCAGATGAAATCTCGCGTCTTGTGACGGCCGGCCGCCCAACAACCTGCCCGCTTGACCCTATCCCCTCCTATCTTCTCCAGACCATTTCCGGAGACCTTCTCCCTTACCTCACCTCGCTCATCAACTCATCCCTGACCGCTGGCTACGTCCCTTCCGTCTTCAAGAGAGCGAGAGTTGCACCCCTTCTGAAAAAACCTACACTCGATCCCTCCGATGTCAACAATTACAGACCAGTATCCCTTCTTTCTTTTCTCTCCAAAACTCTTGAACGTGCCGTCCTTGGCCAGCTCTCCCGCTATCTCTCTCTGAATGACCTTCTTGATCCAAATCAGTCAGGTTTCAAGACTAGTCATTCAACTGAGACTGCTCTCCTCTGTATCACGGAGGCGCTCCGCACTGCTAAAGCTAACTCTCTCTCCTCTGCTCTCATCCTTCTAGATCTATCGGCTGCCTTCGATACTGTGAACCATCAGATCCTCCTCTCCACCCTCTCCGAGTTGGGCATCTCCGGCGCGGCCCACGCTTGGATTGCGTCCTACCTGACAGGTCGCTCCTACCAGGTGCCGTGGCGAGAATCTGTCTCCTCACCACGCGCTCTCACCACTGGTGTCCCCCAGGGCTCTGTTCTTGGCCCTCTCCTATTCTCGCTATACACCAAGTCACTTGGCTCTGTCATAACCTCACATGGTCTCTCTTATCATTGCTATGCAGACGACACACAATTAATCTTCTCCATTCCCCCTTCTGATGACCAGGTGGCGAATCGCATCTCTGCATGTCTGGCAGACATATCAGTGTGGATGACGGATCACCACCTCAAGCTGAACCTCGGCAAGACGGAGCTGCTCTTCCTCCCGGGGAAGGACTGCCCGTTCCATGATCTCGCCATCACAGTTGACAACTCCATTGTGTCCTCCTCCCAGAGCGCCAAGAACCTTGGCGTGATCCTGGACAACACCCTGTCGTTCTCAACCAACATCAAGGCGGTGGCCCGTTCCTGTAGGTTCATGCTCTACAACATCCGCAGAGTACGACCCTGCCTCACACAGGAAGCGGCGCAGGTCCTAATCCAGGCACTTGTCATCTCCCGTCTGGATTACTGCAACTCGCTGTTGGCTGGGCTCCCTGCCTGTGCCATTAAACCCCTTCAACTCATCCAGAACGCCGCAGCCCGTCTGGTGTTCAACCTTCCCAAGTTCTCTCACGTCACCCCGCTCCTCCGTTCTCTCCACTGGCTTCCAGTTGAAGCTCGCATCCGCTACAAGACCATGGTGCTTGCCTACGGAGCTGTGAGGGGAACGGCACCTCAGTACCTCCAGGCTCTGATCAGGCCCTACACCCAAACAAGGACACTGCGTTCATCCACCTCTGGCCTGCTCGCCTCCCTACCACTGAGGAAGTACAGCTCCCGCTCAGCCCAGTCAAAACTGTTCGCTGCCCTGGCCCCCCAATGGTGGAACAAACTCCCTCACGACGCCAGGACAGCGGAGTCAATCACCACCTTCCGGAGACACCTGAAACCCCACCTCTTTAAGGAATACCTAGGATAGGATAAGTAATCCCTCTCAACCCCCCCCCCTTAAGTTTTAGATGCACTATTGTAAAGGGACTGTTCCACTGGATGTCATAAGGTGAATGCACCAATTTGTAAGTCGATCTGGATAAGAGCGTCTGCTAAATGACTTAAATGTTTAAAAAAAAATGTAATGTAAATGATCATTGAGGTTTACTGACCCTGGGGCGATTATTAAGGAGCCGTATATCCAGGATGGAGACCAGAAATATCGTCTGAAGAACCCCTGGTGAGCTTCCTCCCATTCTTGGCCAAGAGTGACTGTATATTGTCTCTGAGGGCTCATGCCGCTTCCACCTGTGCCCTGGACTGCACTATTCCCATGTAGTCTGTACCTTTGGCCTATGGTGCTGAAGACCCAGGAGGAGATTACACACCCTGTGAGGAGAGCTGAACAAGGTAAACAGTGGTTTTTAGCCACCCCAAAGGGGATTTATGGGTCTTGAGGTGGGGGGCTCATGTGTGACCACCCTTGAAGACACTGGGCATCAAGGTCTGAGGTGTTCTGCCAGGGAATTGTCCATTGGAGGTAGGCTGAATCATCCCAATGAATCCATGCCATAAATCTCCAAGTGGGGATAGACAGTGTCGTGTCTTTGGCTATGCCGGATTAAGTGATTTGACATACTATTCTCTAAAAATATTTTCTCTGTATTTAATATTACCTGATTGAGCTAATCATATAAATGTAATTAACTAGAAAGTTGGGGCACCACGAAATAATATTTATAGAGCTTTTATCTTCTGAATAAACTCTTAAAGACCTAATAATATTTTACATCAATAGCAGTCAATATTAATCGTCACCTTATTTCAGTCTCACCTGAAAGTTGTAAATTCTTGGTTATCTTCACGAACAAGTTGAATCAGCAATACAAAATTGGGTTTAATTATTTATTTACTAAATACCTAACTAATCACACAGAATTACATATACACATAATGAATCATACCTTGACTACAAATTATATCATGAAGGAAAACATCCCTAGCGGAGGGAACAGACATGCCAGCTGGTTACACAAAGAAAAGGGTCTGGGTTTGAGTGAAAGAGCGGGAAGACTGAGGAACAAAGGGAGAAGCGACGTCTCTATCGTAAATACAGGGGTACAAGGGTGCGTTCTGAGCCCTCCCCTGTACTCCCTGTTCACCCACGACTGCGTGGCCACGCACGCCTCCAACTCAATCATCAAGTTTGCGGATGACACAACAGTGGTAGGCTTGATTACCAACAACGACGAGACGGCCTACAGGGAGGAGGTGAGGGCCCTCGGAGTGTGGTGTCAGGAAAATAACCTCAGCGTCAACAAAACTAAGGAGATGATTGTGGACTTCAGGAAACAGCAGAGGGAACACCCCCCTATCCACATCGATGGAACAGTAGTGGAGAGGGTAGCAAGTTTTAAGTTCCTCGGCATACACATCACAGACAAACTGAATTGGTCCACTCACACTGACAGCGTCGTGAAGAAGGCGCAGCAGCGCCTCTTCAACCTCAGGAGGCTGAAGAAATTCGGCTTGTCACCAAAAGCACTCACAAACTTCTACAGATGCACAATCGAGAGCATCCTGGCGGGCTGTATCACCGCCTGGTACGGCAACTGCTCTGCCTTCAACCATAAGGCTCTCCAGAGGGTAGTGAGGTCTGCACAACGCATCACCGGGGGCAAACTACCTGCCCTCCAGGACACCTACACCACCCGATGTTACAGGAAGGCCATAAAGATCATCAAGGACATCAACCACCCGAGCCACTGCCTGTTCACCCCGCTATCATCCAGAAGGCGAGGTCAGTACAGGTGCATCAAAGCTGGGACCAAGAGACTGAAAAACAGCTTCTATCTCAAGGCCATCAGACTGTTAAACAGCCACCACTAACATTGAGTGGCTGCTGCCAACACACTGTCATTGACACTGACCCAACTCCAGCCACTCTAATAATGGGAATTGATGGGAAATGATGTAAATATATCACTAGCCACTTTAAACAATGCTACCTTATATAATGTTACTTACCCTACATTATTAATCTCATATGCATACATATATACTGTACTCTACATCATCGACTGCATCCTTATGTAATACATGTATCACTAGCCACTTTAACTATGCCACATTGTTTACTTTGTCTACATACTCATCTCATATGTATATACTGTACTCGATACCATCTACTGTATGCTGCTCTGTACCATCACTCATTCATATATCCTTATGTACATATTCTTTATCCCCTTACACTGTGTATAAGACAGTAGTTTTGGAATTGTTAGTTAGATTACTTGTTGGTTATCACTGCATTGTCAGAACTAGAAGCACAAGCATTTCGCTACACTCGCATTAACATCTGCTAACCATGTGTATGTGACAAATAACATTTGATTCGATTTGATTTGATTTGATTTACAGTATCTTATGCATTCTAAATTACCGCCCATTTGGAAAAGGAGAATGCAATAAATATTTACTCTGAGCTGCGCTTCGGTAGGTTGGGGGTAGATGGAAGGCCGTGTTGCCCAGTCCTTTGAAGAATGTATCTGCTGGTAAATTGTATACGTTGTAGTAACGTTGTTGTGTGGTAGATGGGATACTCTGTCTCTTCTTTCCTAGCCCACGTTTGGCTAAAAGGTATCACTTCTGTAGTGAATAAGAGTTCAAAGTTCATACCATTCGCAACCAAAGCTCACGCTGAGGTTGGCTTAGTTCTGTAGTTGACATGTTATTTCTTTTAACGTATGGACCGTCGTCCTCACATCCTTGGAACAGGAGGTTTCATTTTCATCAAGGCTTTATATAGTGGAGGGAGAAGGGTGTGTTTGAAAACTGATTGAGCAACCTTATGAAAACTTAAATCTCTCATTTGGAAGCTAAAATTACATTTAATCTTTTCTCCAATAATTTTATATTCAAACATTTAAATTGAACAACAATTCCATGTGAATCTGATAACTACAATGTGCAGACTTTCCACTGTAGAGTTTATGTCATCCTATCATTGATGAGAATGTCTCAGATGACAACCGAACTGACATCATATTCATTAAGTACCACCGCATATGTTCAATTGGTCAGATTACCAGAATATAGTTCATTTCCCCCACCTTCTGATGTTCCCAGAATCTCTATGTTAACCAAAGGATGTTCAAATGTCACATCAGTAGGCTAGAGAGAGGAAAAAGGGGGGGAGAGGTATTTATGACCGTCATAAACCTACGTCATGACACCAGTCACCGGAGAAAGTGACTTAAGTGGCTCCACCCAGAATGACTCCACCAATGACAGACAGTCTGGGAAGGCTGGTACAGACAGTCTGGGAGAGGTATTTACACCCATCCATGTCTTCTTGGAAGTTGGGGGAGGTGTAGGATACCCACCCTCGAGTTTGGTTATTGACTACTGCCCTACCTCCTACAAATCTAATATATTAGCCTTTTTTCTCCATTAATAAAAACAAAATCACCTTTTTTTTAAACAATTTGTTTAAAAAGTCAAAGGGTGTGAATGCTTTCTGAAGGCACTGTCTGTTAATGCATATTTAGTGATACACACATGGACACTGGCACACTAAGAGTAAGTACATCATGTCAAAAAAGGTCTAACATTTGACCTTGGTTTACTGTACAGTATGTTGAGTAAATTTGCTTTAACTTTTAGGTCTTAAACATAAAAGGAATGTAAACGTAACTATTTCAAATATTTTACTGAGTTACTGTTCATAGAAGGAAATCAGTCAATTGAAAACAATTAATTAGGCCCTAATCTATGCATTTCCCATGACAGGGCAGGGGACCAGCTATGGATGGGCCTGGGAGGGCATAGGCCCACCCACTTGGGAGCCAGGTCCACCCACTGGGGAGCCAGGCCCAGCCAATCAAAATTAGTTTTTCCCCACAGAGGGAGCTTTATTACGGAGAAAAATACTCCTCAGCACCCCCCTTCCTCATCCCGCAGGTGAAGAAGTCGAATGTGGAGGTCCAGGACTGGTGTAGTTACACATGGTCTGCGGTTGTGAGGCCGGTTGGATGTACTGCCAAATTCTCTAAAACGACATTGGAGGTGGATTATGTTCGAGAAATTAACATTAAATTCTCTGGCAAAAGCTCTGTTGGACATTCCTGCATGCCAATTGTACACTCCCTCAAAAGTTGAGACATCTGTGGCATTGTGTTGTTTGACAAAACTGCACATTTTAGAGTGGCCTATTATTGCCCCCAACACAAGGTGCACAATCGTGCTGTTTAATATTATTTTTGATATGCCACACCTGTCAGGTAGATGAATTATCTTTTGAGAGAAATAAGCTGGGATCTTTTATTTATGCTCATGAAAAATAGGACCAACACCTTGCATGTGGCATTTTTTTGGTTCACTATATAAATGAAAATGCAGGAAACGTTTTTACATGTCCCGTGAATGAAGACATTTTTTGAAATATGCATGCATCCTGTATCTTCATATTTTGCATGAATCCACTAAAAACGAAATACTTCATCTTTAACACATTATGGAACTACTTAATCTTCTCCAGTGAGATGTCATATACGTAAGTGTCTGCACTAATGCTATAAATATCACTCCTTAGAAAATGATACTAACAGCCAATTTCTTGGTTGGCACCGTTTCAAAGGCAGTCAGGATCATACAGTCATCTAACGTGGTCTAATTTGACATTATTGAATGTGGTACGTCATTAAGTTAAGTTCATTTGGCATCATAAGTCATCACCATAGCAGTTCCTGATGGCTTTCAAACCTAAGTATCTGCCGCAAAGGTTTAGTCAAGAATGAACCAGGCCCCCAATGTCCAGTCTGGAACGTAAAGTCACAACCTCTGCTGGTTGGCTACTGTATAACAACCTAGCTGGGCCAAAAGCCCTGATCTGCCCTAGAAAGCCTATGTTTATTAATTATTAACTTTTATTTAAGCAGGGGAGCCCAATTGAGAGCAGGGTCTCATTTTCAATGGTGCCCTGAGGACATAAAATGAAAGATGCAACGACAAGATACAAGATAGAATAACAAGATACAATAACAAGTACATTGCATTAGTCCATAACAAACATCACAGGCATCATAAACACATTATTAAAGTCAATCAATGATAACAATTGCACACCTCGATGACCTCATTTATCATCAGAGATTTAAACTGCCCCAGCAGCAACAGGGAATCCAAATGTAAAGAATTTGTAAGTGTTTCCAAAAATGTGGAGCTTTAAAACTGAAAGCGGATTTACCTAGTTTGGTTGAGACCCGAGGAAACTTAAACTTTACTAACCAGCCCTGTGAACGGGTTAAGTATCTCATGTTTGTATGCTTTAACAACAAAGTTTGGTAAGTCGGAAGCCTGTATAGTAGAACTTTGAAAAACAACAAGGGAGCAATGAGGTGATCTACGGGACTTTAATGGGAACCAGCCAGCTTTTTGATACAGGATGCAGTGATGTATATTAAAACATCGCCTGTGATTAAGCGAAGGGCGCTATGGTAAATGGCATCAAAAGGTTTAAGAGTAGTGACTGCTGCAGCAGTCAAAAACTGTTAAATCTGCCTCCTGCTGTTCAGGGAGAAGCATGATATATTTCTATAAAATAAATCTATTTTAAATCTCAGTTTCTTAATTAACCAACTCAATCATATGTTTTTTAAACGTAAAATTGTTATCAGCTCAAAAGCCCAGATATGCATACGCAGGAACCTGCTTGATGAAAGAACCATCCTTTGCATAAATGTGTAACCCATCTCAAATAAATATTTCTATGAGAATTAGAAAACAGCACACATGAGGTTTTCCTGCATTAGTACCAATTTTAAATCAACGAGGACTTTCTGCAAGGCAACAAAATCCGATTGCAGCTCCAAGCCTGGTTATGCGTAGGGCCAATAGCGTACATAATAACATTGTCATCTGCATACAGATTAATGTTACAGGTTTTTTCAGGTAGACCAATATTATTTATATAAATAGTAAAGAGGACAGGTCCCAACATTGATCCCTGCAGGACACCTTTAGTAATTTAGTAATTTAACCTTTAGTAACACCATCAGAAAGCACACATTATGTCCTATCTGACAAATAGTTCCCCAAACCACTTGCAAGACACCTGATCGAGGCTCATTTCAGACAATCTTTGAATGAGTAAGGGATAGTCGACTTTATTCAAGGCCTTGGATAGGTCTATAAATATGGCAGCACAGTGACTCCTATGATCTAAAAAATGCAATATATAATTTAAGACAAGCGTAGCTGCTGAAATTGTACTATGTCAAGGTCTATAAACAGATTGGTACACATTAACAATATAATTTGAAGTTTAAAAAATTATTAGCTGATAGCTTGGCAGTGAGTCTAATATTTTTGCAAGGCAAAATTACAATCACCAGAACGACAAAACAAATTATTTTAGGCTCTAAAATTAGTTTATTATGATCACGTTAGATCCCCACGACTAATTCTAAAAACAATAGCTACAAATCGAGATATTTAATAAATAGTGATCCATTCTGACTACTACATTTGTCTTCACACAGGACCACGTTCTGACACATACCAATCACGGGCCGACAGGCTACGAGAAAGCTCCTGATTGACTCTTTCAGGCAGGATGAAAACAACTACATCAACCATGATCTTTAGCGATTTTTTTAAGTTTTACATAGGAATACGTGGATGACATCAGCACTATTACCATCTTTATTTATGTATTTTATATAACCTTTATTTAACTAGGAAAATCAGTAAAAAACAAATGCTTATTTTACAATGATGGACAACCCTATATACTGGTTTTATTTTTGATATTGCGAGTTTGGTCTAATTTACTCATGAAAGCTTATGAGATTCAGTTAATCAAGCAGTCATCCAATTTCTCCTGTCTTTCTGTGTTGTGTTCTTTAAACCAGAGATATAGGGCTGGCGCTCAGATTGGCCTGGCCATCACTTCAGAGATGGTGGCTGCTGCCTCAGCCTGACTCACGCAAGATGAAGATAACAGCGGACTGAGATGATCTACTTTGCGATTTAAATGTAGGGTGAAGACTCTGTTCTCCCACCATATCAAGTGCCTAGGTATCCCTGCACCCAAAACAAGGGAGATACTCTCCCCCACTTGGAGTTTGGGCCATTCAATGTTTTCAAGCGAGCTGCGGCCAGACTTGGCATTGAGTAGCCGGCTCCCTTAGCGGGTCAGGCCTTGGAAAGGGACCTGTACGATGGGAAGACACTCCCATAAGGTATGGCCCCTGTTAATAAACTGCTTCCCGGGGTCTCAGGTCGTAAGAAAGGCCCCTAACCAGTAAGATCCTTGCTAGGGATTCCAAATTCTGACTTGTGCTCTTATATCTGCTTCACTGATTTCTACTCTCGTAAAAGCCTGGGTTTTCTGCACGTTAACACTAGAAGCGTATTACCTAAAATGGATCAATTGAAAGTGTGGGTTCACAGTTCCAATCCAGATGTGTTGGTCATTACTGAGACGTGGTTAAGGAAGAGTATTTTGAATACTGATGTTAACCTTTCTGGTTATAACCTTTTTCGGCAAAACAGATCTATCAAAGGTGGGGGAGTGGCAATCTTTACCAAGGATCACCTTCAGTGCTCGATCGCCTCTACCAAGTCTGTCCCCAAACAATTAGATTTGATGGTTTTAAGCATTAAACTTTCAAATAGCTCTTTATTGACTGTTGCTGGGTGCTATCATCCTCCATCAGCACCGGCCTGTACCCTATCTGCTCTCTCCTGGCCCCTTACAATAAGTCTGAATTTGTCCTGCTAGGTGACCTAAACTGGGACATGCTTAAACCACCTGACCAAATCCTAAAGCAATACGACAATACGACTCCCTAAATATTTCTCAGATTATTACCAATCCCTCCAAACACCCAGAAAATGCTACTCTCCCTGATGTTATCCTCACAAATAATCCAGATAGGTATCAGTCTAGTGTTTTCTGTAATGACCTTAGTGATAACTGTTTCACAGCCTGTGTTCGTAATGGTTGCTCAGTGAAACGACCTGTCCTAATTTGTTATAGACACTTGCTAAAAAACTTTCATGTGCAAGCCTTCCTTCATGAACATGGCTGAGCTCTTAAATCACCACTTCATTATGTCAGGATTCATATTTGACTCAGACATGCCTCCTTGCTTGTTCAACATTTCCTCATCTCCTACCCCTTCTAATGCGACCATCCCTGATGTTTCTCCCTCTTTTTCTCCTGCCCCTCTACAAAGTTTCTCCATGTAGCCAGTCACTGAGTCTGAGGTGCTAAAGGAGCTCCTGAAACTTGACCCCCCAAAAAAACATCTGGGGCAGATGGTTTAGACCCTTCTTCTTTTAAGGTTGCTGCCCCTATTATCTGACCTATGTATCCTGTCTCTCCTTTCTGGGGAGGTTCCCATTGCTTGGAAGGCAGCCGCGGTTCATCCTTTATTCAATGGGGGAGATCAAGCTGATCCTAACTGTTATAGGCATATTTCTATTTTCCCCTGTTTATCAAAAGTTTTGGAAGAACTTCTCAAAAATCAACTGACTGGCTTTCTTGATGTCTGTAGTATTCTCTCTGGTATGCAATCTGGTTTCCATTCAGGTTATGCATGTGTCACTGCAACCTTAAATGTCCTCAATGATGTCACCATTGCCCTTGATTCTAAGCAATGTTGTGTTCCTTTTTTTATTGACTTGGCCAAAGATTTTGATACGGTAGACCATTCCATTCTTGTGGGCCGGCTAAGGAGTATTGATGTCTCTTTGGGGTCTTTGGCCTGGTTCGCTAACTACCTCTCTCAAAGAGTGCAGTGTCTAAAATCAGAAAATCTGCTGGCTCAGCCACTGCCTGTCACCAAGGGAGTACCCCAAGGCTCAATCCTAGGCCCCACGCTCTTCTCAATTTACATCAACAACATAGCTCAGGCAGTAGGAAGCTCTCTCATCCGTCCATTTGCAGATGATACAGTCTTATACTCAGCTGGCCCTTCCCTGGATTTTGGGTTAAATGCTCTACAACAAAGCTTTCTTAGTGTCCAACAAGCTTTCTCTACCCTTAACCTTGTTCTGAACACCTCCAAAACAAAGTTCATGTGGTTTGGTTAGAAGATGCCCCTCTCCACACAGGTGTGATTACTACCTCTGAGGGTTTAATGCTTGAGGTAGTCACCTCATACAAGTACTTGGGAGTATGGATAGACCGTACACTGTCCTTCTCTCAGCACATATCAAAGCTACAGGCTAAATCTAGACTTGGTTTCATCTATCATAATCACTCCTCTTTCACCACAGCTGCTAAAGTAACTCTGATTCAGATGACCATCCTACCCATCTGCTAGAATACGGAGGCATCATTTATAGATCGGCAGGTAAGGGTGCTCTTAAGAGGCTAGATGTTCTTTACAATTCGGCCATCATATTTCCCACCAATGCTCCTTATAGGACACATCACTGCACTCTATACTCCTCTGTAAACTGGTCATCTCTGTATACCCGTCGCAAGACCCACTGGTTTATAAAACACTCTTAAGCCTCACTCCCCCCCGATCTGAGATATCTACTGCAGTCCTCATCCTCCACATACAACACCCATTCTGCTAGCCACATTCTGTTGAAGATCCCCAAAGCACACACATCCCTGGGTCGCTCCTCTTTTCAGTTTGTTGCAGTTTGTTGCATGTCTTCGGTCTCTCTTCATGTAGTGTTGTGTTGTCTCTCTTGTCGTGATGTGTGTTTTGCGCCGCAGTAGGCCTTTTGCCTTTTGGTAGGCTGTCATTGTAAGTAAGAATTTGTTCTTAACTGACTTGCCTAGTTAAATAAAACTTAAATAAAATAAATACAAATAATAATAAATAAGGGCTCCAGTATTCTGGACATGCAAAATATGGAGGAATCTGGGTTTTGCAACCCCCCCACAGTGGAGCCGTCACTGGCCAACCATCTCAACACCACGCATCATGTTACTAACACCGCAGGTACCTCCCTCACTGGAAAGATGGAGCGCTTTCCTGACTCCATTTATCAGAAGACGTACAAAGCCTTAGCCCAGTCAATCTGAGCATTCAACTCAACCTCTTTATTGATGGCTTATCAGGCTGAGTTAATGGAGGAGGTGGGGAATTAACTGTATTTGGACACCCTGAATCCAGATGCTTGGGAGGAGATCTGTTTGATTACAGACCTTAACCTCTGTTCGTCCCATAATTCCATCAAAGGCTGTGGTCGCACCATGAGCCTGGCGGTGGTGGGAGAGAGGCATGTCTTAGTCTCTCTCTCATGTAGTGTTGTGTTGTCTCTCTTGTCGTGATGTGTGTTTTGCGCCGCAAAGTCTTTTGCACTTTGGTTAAGCTTGTCCAGTTTGACAGACAAGAAGAAAGTTGCACCCGTGATACCCAGGGAGTTGTTTGGGCCCACTTTCGTGCCCTTGCTCACATGGGAAAACTGAGGAGCTTTAATTTACCCCAATGTGCCCTCCTCCCTTAGACTCTCCCCTTGGCGCCTTTTCCGGTTACATACAGCCAGGGGCGGAAGTCAGTATGTTCGCACTTCCTCAGGTCTCATCTGACAAGCGGAACAGGATGGCAGATTGCCATTTGCCTTCTACCGTGGTTCTCTTCCCATGCCCTGCAGCAGTTTGCCTCTAAACTGTCTATTGCTTGCAAGCGAACACATTAGAACAGTAGATCCCAGACCACAAGCTCAGGCTTCCCGTTTCAACACTGAGCTTGGTTCACACTGTGGGGCCACTGTCCACTCGACCTCCCCCTTTACGGGAGTGGCTGAGGAAATATTGTTGCTCTTGCTAACCCTCCTCCCAGGGCTCTACAGGATGACAAAGCTGGGCAGTGACCCCCCAGATAGAATTTGTGCCGCCCCAGTTTTGTTTCCCCATAAACGTAACAAATGGGAATTAATTACAATGCCCGATTTTGCCAGTGTAGCGCCACTGGGCTTGCCAGTAGGCTATATGACAGATGAAGTTTGTAATAATGTAATATTTAGTCGTGAAAAAATGCATTGTGATTGGGCACCTACCCAAGCAATGTCATAAGATACCGCCTTCATTACCTTGTTTAAGAAGCTCATTGGATCCCAGCCAGGGTTGGATCAAATTGACCGTTTTCTTTCTCACAGATAGGGAAAAAAGTTGTTCACTTTTGCAGACAGCTACAGCTATAATAGGCTAACTAGAAGCTACTAGCTTCGTTAAGTTTTGGTAGCAGTACGCTGAATAGTTTTAGGTGGCTAAGCTTTGATCAGCATGGATATTCGAAAATAGCTGGGCACTGCCAAGAGCGAAAAATCGGAGGACAACAATGTTGAGAGCGATGCCGAGCTCACCATGCAGCTAGGGTCTAACACCAGCAGCACGAGTATAACATCACAACAAGCACCTGCACCTCTATTACCCCAGCCACTAGCACCCGATGACCTTTTTTTACCTTTATTTTACTAGGCAAGTCAGTTAAGAACAAATTCTTATTTTCAATGACAGCCTAGGAACAGTGGGTTAACTGCCTGTTCAGGGACAGAACGACAGATTTGTACCTTGTCAGCTCGGGGGTTTGAACTTGCAACATTCCGGTTACTAGTCCAACGCTCTAACCACTAGGCTACCCTGCCGCCCCGAAGGTACTCTGGACCTCTTGGATCTAACCAAAACTAAACTGGTCGATCTTGCAAAGTGAAATCGCAACCAGAGCCAGCAACAAATTAACCCTACTCAGTGTTCTTCAAAGATACGGCATTCCTTTGTCACCGATGCCGACTGTGCTGTTTGCACTGAAACATGGATTAACATTTGGGACGTCTACAACAATGTGCAAAACTTATTTCTCCACCCTCATGAACGTATTCAGTGAACCCAGACGCAGCATGTTTTGTCAGATCAACGAAAGCACAGCCAGTCCAGCTGGCATTGAGAGACGACCTGACAAGTACATTTTGCCAGGAAGGAGAATGGAATCACAAACTTCTCATCATGTTCAACAGCATGGAGAAGGCTGCAACACTTCTAAATGGTAAGCTACAACCTTTATGTAAGCCTACTGTTTTTTTGGCAGATTTTTGAATGTATAGTTTAGGCCTTTGCTTTTTACTTCAATGCATCTTTTAGGTTTATCTGTGATTCCTAATGTCATTGGTTGCTTTTGTGGGTCCAATTGCTATTGATAGATATACAGGTTTGCGTTATTTGATGGGTATATGGACAATGAACAATGTATGGGTGTAGGGACAATGACCAATTTAGCCTATTGGTTGTGCTCTGAGGTGAGCCCTGGCTCGGTGCTCCTGAGCTGTCCACTCAGGTGGTGCTGAAAATGGTAGTGCATCTGATTTTCCTTTCTTCGTGTTGACTGGCGGTAGCCTTCTGTCCATGGTACTGAATCATGGTTAGGGTGTGTGCTGTTTTAATAAGCGCATCTTGGGCTACCAGTCTTCGTGGGGCTTCTCTTCAACAGTGCGTGCTTTCTTGTGTGCAAAATTATAGCTGTTGTGAATATGGCTACATTTCACATAGACCTACATTTTTGTAATTGTTGTATGTCGCAGTATGTCGTAGGTCGCAGATCATTACGAGATACACCAGTTACTGGGATGTACTGTCTGCCCCCTCTCTAGCGTTATGTGCACCCTGGGGTGCACATAACGCCTGCAGTCTCAAGAGAGCCCGCTTCTTGCTTCTATCCAAACTGACTCCCAGTCTGTTAGACGCAAAAACTCTGTGAGGGTTTTTGGAAACTCCATCCTGAAGTGGTGACAACGCACCTTGAAGGGTGATGCCTCACACTTTTTACTCTTCTATGCCTAAACTCCCCTCTCCATTTAACAGAGTGAAGGAACAAGGCATTTCAAGCCCCTCAGGAACGTTTTGGTGGGCAGAGATCCCTTCCTGCCTTTCATCCAGCCCTGGCGGCTATTGTTAGGCAAGGATGTTTTGACCATAGCGAACAAAATGATTTTACACCCTTACACAGAGACCATGGCCCTCTGGGCCTGGCCTGTGAATGGATGAATCTGAATGTGAGATCTGGGCTTTGACTATGACATTGCAGGACATTTAAATGTTTCCCCTTAAACCACTCGAGTGTTGCTTTAGCATTATGCTTAGGGTGAATGTCCTGCTGGAAGGGGAACCCCTGTCCCAGTCTCAAATCTCTGGAAGACTGAGACAGGTTTCCCTCAAGAATATCCTTGTATTTAGCGCCATTCATCATTCCTTACATTCTGACCAGTTTCCCAGTCCCTGCCGATCAAAAACATCCCCACAGCATGATGCTGCGACCACCATGCTTCACTGTAGGGATGGTGTTCTCGGGGTGATGAGGGGTATTGGGTTTGCGCCAGACATACCATTTTCCTTGATGGCCAAAAAGCTCAATTTTAGTCTCATCTGACCAGAGTACCTTCTTCTATATGTTTGGGGAGTCTCCCACATGCCTTTTGGCATACACGCAACATGTTTGCTTATTTTTTTAATTAAGCAATGGATTTTTTTCTGGCCACCTGTGGCATGTACGGCTTAAAGGGGTCCTATGGACAGATACTCCAATCTCTGCTGTGGAGTTTCTCAGCTCCTTCAGGGTTATCATTGATCTCTTTGTTGCCTCTCTGAATAATGCCCTCCTTGCCTGTTCTGGGAGTTTTGGTGGGCAGCCCTCTCTTGGCAGGTTTGTTGTGGTTCCATATTCTTTCCATTTTATAATAATAGATTTAATGGTGCTCCATGGGATGTTCAAAGTTTCAGATATTTTTTTATAACCCTGTCCCTGATCTTTACTTCTCCATAACTTTGTCCCTGTCCTGTTTGGAGAGCTCCTTGGTCTTCATGGTGCCGCTAGCTTGGTGATGCCCCCTGCTAAGTGGTGTTGCAGACTCTGCAGCCATTCAGAGCAACTGTATTTATACTAAGATAATGTGACACTTAAATTGCACATAGGTGGACTTTTTAAAAACAAATTATGTGACTTCTGAAGGTAATTGGTTGCACCACATCTTATTAAGGGGCTTCATAGCAAAGAGCTTGAATACATATGCATGCACCACTTTTCAGTATCATTTTTTTATCATTTTTTGAAGATTTTTTTTCTCCATTCACTTCACCAATTTGGATTATTTTGTGTATGTCCATTATATGAAATCCAAATAAAAATAACTTTATATTATGATGCAACAAAATAGATGCAACAAAATAGGAAATATGATGAGGATGGATACTTTTGCAATGCACTGTATATGGATGAGCGATGGCAGAGCTGCATAGGCAAGGTGTATTAGATGGTATAAAATACAGTATACACATTTGATAAGAGTAATGTAAGATATGTAAACATTATAAAAGTGGCATTGTTTAAAGTGACTGGTAATCCATGTATTGAAGTGTCCAGTGATTGGGTCTCAATGTTGGCAGCAGCCTCACTGAGTTGGTGATTGCTGTTTAGCAGTCTGATGGCCTTGAGATAGAAGCTGTTTTTCAATCTCTCGGTCCCAGCTTTGATGAACCTGTACTGACCTCGCCTTCTGGATGATAGCAGTGGTTCGGGTTGTTATTGTCCTTGATGATCTTGTTGGCCTTCCTGTGACATCGGGTGCTGTAGGTGTCATGGAGGGCAGGTACCTTGCCCCCAGTGATGCATTGTGCAGACCGCACCTCCCTCTGAGAGCCTTGCGGTTGAGGGCAGGGCAGTTGCCATACCAGGCTGTGATACAGCCCGACAGGATGCTCTCGATTGTGCATCTGTAAAGGTTTGTCAGGGTTTTGAGTGACAAGCCAATGTATACGCCCAGGAACTTAAAACTTTCCACTTTCTCCACTGCTGTCCCTTTGATGTGGATAGGGGGTGCTCCATCTGCTGTTGCCTGAAGTCCATGGTTATCTCCTTTGTTTTGTTGACTTTGAGTGAAAGGTTGTTTTCCTGACACCACACTCCGGGTGCCCTCACCTCCTCCCTGTACGCTGTTGTTGTTGGTGATCAGGCAAACTACTGTTGTGTCGTCTGCAAACTTAATGATTGAGTTGGAGGCGTGCATGGCCACGCAGTCGTGGGTTAACAGGGAGTCCAGGAGAGGGCTGAGCACACACCCTTGTGGAGCCCCAGTGTTGAGGGTCAGCGAAGTGGAGATGTTGTTTCCTACCTTCACCACCTGGGGGCGGCCCAAATGTACAAAAATATATTTTTTAAATGGCTTCTTAGGAAAGAGCAATTTCTCAAGCAAGAGTCGTCTGAGTGGGGAGGGGAAAATGGAAAATGAGTTGTTACTGGCAGAGAGACTTGGAACTCTCTTTCTTATTAGTCTATTAAATAACTTACCGCATGGTGATGTCACCATGGAAGGCCAAAACTTCATCCCACCAAAGCAGGCTGACATTTTACACTAAAAGGCATTATTATAATTTTCTGAATTTCATAGTATTATTCCAACCTCATTGTGTGGAAATATACACTCAGCAAACAGTTTATTAGATACACCCATCGAGTACCGGGTCAGACACCTTTTTTCTTCCAGAACATCCTGAATTCTTAGAGGCGTAGAAATGTTGTTTCATTGGTATCAAGGTTCCGAAATGGTTCTGCACACCACTGTTGTGCTGCGCCGTTATTTGCCTATTTGTGTCGCGCCTGTTAGCTTGCACAATTCTTGCCATTCTCCTTCAACCTCTCATGAACAAGCTGTTTTCGCCCACAGGACTGCTGCTGACTGGAGGTTTTTACTTTGTCACACTATTCTTGGTAAACCCTAGATACTGTCATGCGTGAAAAGCACAGGAGGCCATCCGTTTCTGAGACACTGGAACCGGCACATGGCACAGACGATTATGGCACACTAAAAGTGTCATGTTTGTCATTTATTATCATGTCTTGTCCCTGTGCTCCCCATTCTATTCGTTTCCCTCTGCTGGTCTTATTAGGTTCTTTCCCTCTTTCTATCCCTCTCTCTCCCCCTCCCTCTCTCACTCTCTCGCTCTCTCTTCTCTCTATCGTTCCGTTCCTGCTCCCAGCTGTTCCTATTCCCCTAATCATCATTTAGTCTTCCCACACCTGTTCCCGATCCTTTCCCCTGATTAGAGTCCCTATTTCTTCCTTTGTGTTCCGTTCCTGTCCCGTCGGTTCCTTGTTTAGAATTCACCGTGCTGTGATTGTGTATCGCCCTGTCCTGTCGTGTTTTTGCCTTCATCAGATGCTGCGTGTGAGCAGGTGTCTCCGTCAGCTACGGCCTGCGCCTACCCGAAGCGACCTGCAGTCTGTGGCCGCTTCTCCTGTTATTCCCCTCTACAGACTAGAGGATTTCTGTTATTCCCTGTTTGGACATTTCCTGTTAAGGATTCAGGATTTGTAGTTTTCTGTTTGGACTTGAATAAACTCTGTTTCTGTTAAGTCGCTTTTGGGTCCTCTTTCACCTGCATGACAGAAGGAACCGACCAAGGAATGGACCCAGTGACTTCAGACGCTCGTTACACTGCCGTCAAGATCCAAGGAGCCATGCTCGGCAGACACGAGCAGGAATTGTCTGCTGCTCGCCATGCCGTGGAGAACCTGGCCGCTCAGGTTTCCGACCTCTCTGGACAGTTCCAGAGTCTACGTCTCGTGCCACCTGTTACTTCCTGGCCTGCCGAGCCTCCAGAACCTAGGGTTAATAACCCACCTTGCTACTCCGGGCAGCCCACTGAGTGCCGCTCCTTTCTCACGCAGTGTGAGATTGTGTTCTCTCTCCAACCCAACACATACTCTAGAGAGAGAGCTCGGGTTGCTTACGTCATTTCACTCCTTACTGGCCGGGCTCGAGAATGGGGCACAGCTATCTGGGAGGCAAGGGCTGATTGCTCTAACAAGTTCCAGAACTTTAAAGAGGAGATGATTCGGGTTTTTGACCGTTCAGTTTTTGGTAGGGAGGCTTCTAGGGCCCTGGCTTCCTTATGCCAAGGTGAACGGTCCATAACGGATTATTCTATTGAGTTTCGCACTCTTGCTGCCTCTAGTGAGTGGAACGAGCCGGCGCTGCTCGCTCGTTTTCTGGAGGGACTCCACGCAGTGGTTAAGGATGAGATTCTCTCCCGGGAGGTTCCTTCAGATGTGGACTCTTTGATTGCTCTCGCCATCCGCATAGAACGACGGGTAGATCTTCGTCACCGGGCTCGTGGAAGAGAGCTCGCATCAACGGTGTTTCCCTGCTCCGCATCGCAACCATCTCCCTCCTCTGGCTTTGAGACTGAGCCCATGCAGCTGGGAGGGATTCGCATCTCGACTAAGGAGAGGGAACGGAGGATCACCAACCGCCTGTGCCTCTATTGCGGAGTTGCTGGACATTTTGTTAATTCATGTCCAGTAAGAGGCCAGAGCCCATCAGTAAGCGGAGGGCTACTGGTGAGCGCTACTACTCAGGTCTCTTCATCTAGATCTTGTACTACTATGTCGGTCCATCTACGCTGGACCGGTTCGGGTGCTACATGCAGTGCCTTGATTGACTCTGGGGCTGAGGGTTGTTTCATGGACGAAGCATGGGTTCGGAAACATAACATTCCTTTCAGACCGTTAGACAAGCCTACGCCCATGTTTGCCTTAGATGGTAGTCATCTTCCCAGTATCAAATTTGAGACACTACCTTTAACTCTCACAGTATCTGGTAACCACAGTGAGACTATTTCTTTTTTGATTTTCCGTTCACCGTTTACACCTGTTGTTTTGGGTCATCCCTGGCTAGTATGTCATAATCCTTCTATTAATTGGTCTAGTAATTCTATCCTATCCTGGAACGTTTCTTGTCATGTGAAGTGTTTAATGTCTGCCATCCCTCCCGTTTCTTCTGTCCCTACTTCTCAGGAGGAACCTGGCGATTTGACAGGAGTGCCGGAGGAATATCATGATCTGCGCACGGTCTTCAGTCGGTCCCGAGCCAACTCCCTTCCTCCTCACCGGTCGTATGATTGTAGTATTGATCTCCTTCCGGGGACCACTCCTCCTCGAGGTAGACTATACTCTCTGTCGGCTCCCGAACGTAAGGCTCTCGAGGATTATTTGTCTGTGTCTCTTGACGCCGGTACCATAGTGCCTTCTTCTTCTCCGGCCGGGGCGGGGTTCTTTTTGTTAAGAAGAAGGACGGTACTCTGCGCCCCTGCGTGGATTATCGAGGGCTGAATGACATAACGGTTAAGAATCGTTATCCGCTTCCCCTTATGTCATCAGCCTTCGAGATTCTGCAGGGAGCCAGGTGCTTTACTAAGTTGGACCTTCGTAACGCTTACCATCTCGTGCGCATCAGAGAGGGGGACGAGTGGAAAACGGCGTTTAACACTCCGTTAGGGCATTTTGAGTACCGGGTTCTGCCGTTCGGTCTCGCCAATGCGCCAGCTGTTTTTCAGGCATTAGTTAATGATGTTCTGAGAGACATGCTGAACATCTTTGTTTTTGTCTATCTTGACGATATCCTGATTTTTTCTCCGTCACTCGAGATTCATGTTCAGCACGTTCGACGTGTTCTACAGCGCCTTTTAGAGAATTGTCTCTACGTAAAGGCTGAGAAGTGCTCTTTTCATGTCTCCTCCGTTACTTTTCTCGGTTCCGTTATTTCCGCTGAAGGCATTCAGATGGATTCCGCTAAGGTCCAAGCTGTCAGTGATTGGCCCGTTCCAAGGTCACGTGTCGAGTTGCAGCGCTTTTTAGGTTTCGCTAATTTCTATCGGCGTTTCATTCGTAATTTCGGTCAAGTTGCTGCCCCTCTCACAGCTCTTACTTCTGTCAAGACGTGTTTTAAGTGGTCCGGTTCCGCCCAGGGAGCTTTTGATCTTCTAAAAGAACGTTTTACGTCCGCTCCTATCCTCGTTACTCCTGACGTCACTAGACAATTCATTGTCGAGGTTGACGCTTCAGAGGTAGGCGTGGGAGCCATTCTATCCCAGCGCTTCCAGTCTGATGATAAGGTTCATCCTTGCGCTTATTTTTCTCATCGCCTGTCGCCATCTGAGCGCAACTATGATGTGGGTAACCGTGAACTGCTCGCCATCCGCTTAGCCCTAGGCGAATGGCGACAGTGGTTGGAGGGGGCGACCGTTCCTTTTGTCGTTTGGACAGACCATAAGAACCTTGAGTACATCCGTTCTGCCAAACGACTTAATGCCCGTCAAGCTCGTTGGGCGTTGTTTTTCGCTCGTTTCGAGTTTGTGATTTCTTACCGTCCGGGTAGCAAGAACACCAAGCCTGATGCCTTATCCCGTCTGTTTAGTTCTTCTGTGGCTTCTACTGATCCCGAGGGGATTCTTCCTTATGGGCGTGTTGTCGGGTTAACAGTCTGGGGAATTGAAAGACAGGTTAAGCAAGCACTCACGCACACTGCGTCGCCGCGCGCTTGTCCTAGTAACCTCCTTTTCGTTCCTGTTTCCACTCGTCTGGCTGTTCTTCAGTGGGCTCACTCTGCCAAGTTAGCTGGTCATCCCGGTGTTCGAGGCACTCTTGCGTCTATTCGCCAGCGCTTTTGGTGGCCGACTCAGGAGCGTGACACGCGCCGTTTCGTGGCTGCTTGTTCGGACTGCGCGCAGACTAAGTCGGGTAACTCTCCTCCTGCCGGTCGTCTCAGACCGCTCCCCATTCCTTCTCGACCATGGTCTCACATCGCCTTAGACTTCATTACCGGTCTGCCTTTGTCTGCGGGGAAGACTGTGAGAGCCGCCAATAAACGCAGGATTAAGAGTCCAAGGTATTGTTGCGGCCAGAGAGTGTGGCTTTCCACTCGCAACCTTCCTCTTACGACAGCTTCTCGTAAGTTGACTCCGCGGTTCATTGGTCCGTTCCGTGTCTCCCAGGTCGTCAATCCTGTCGCTGTGCGACTGCTTCTTCCGCGACATCTTCGTCGCGTCCATCCTGTCTTCCATGTCTCCTGTGTTAAGCCCTTTCTTCGCACCCCGTTCGTCTTCCCTCCCCCTCCCGTCCTTGTCGAGAGCGCACCTATTTACAAGGTACATAAGATCATGGACATGCGTTCTCGGGGACGGGGTCACCAATACTTAGTGGATTGGGAGGGTTACGGTCCTGAGGAGAGGAGTTGGGTTCCGTCTCGGGACGTGCTGGACCGTTCACTCATCGATGATTTCCTCCGTTGCCGCCAGGATTCCTCCTCGAGTGCGCCAGGAGGCGCTCGGTGAGTGGGGGTACTGTCATGTTTGTCATTTATTATCATGTCTTGTCCCTGTGCTCCCCATTCTATTCGTTTCCCTCTGCTGGTCTTATTAGGTTCTTTCCCTCTTTCTATCCCTCTCTCTCCCCCTCCCTCTCTCACTCTCTCGCTCTCTCTTCTCTCTATCGTTCCGTTCCTGCTCCCAGCTGTTCCTATTCCCCTAATCATCATTTAGTCTTCCCACACCTGTTCCCGATCCTTTCCCTGATTAGAGTCCCTATTTCTTCCTTTGTGTTCCGTTCCTGTCCCGTCGGTTCCTTGTTTAGAATTCACCGTGCTGTGATTGTGTATCGCCCTGTCCTGTCGTGTTTTTGCCTTCATCAGATGCTGCGTGTGAGCAGGTGTCTCCGTCAGCTACGGCCTGCGCCTACCCGAAGCGACCTGCAGTCTGTGGCCGCTTCTCCTGTTATTCCCCTCTACAGACTAGAGGATTTCTGTTATTCCCTGTTTGGACATTTCCTGTTAAGGATTCAGGATTTGTCGTTTTCTGTTTGGACTTGAATAAACTCTGTTTCTGTTAAGTCGCTTTTGGGTCCTCTTTCACCTGCATGACAAAAAGTTGCTTAGGTTACTAGTTTTGCCCATTCTAACATTCAGTTGAACAGTAACGGAATGCCTTGATGCCTGTCTGCCTGATTTATATGGAATAAACTAGGTACTAAGTGTGTATAAAACATGGGAAAATAACTGGGCCTTTAACATCCTTTTTAGCCTCTATCTCTGCCTGTCATATAAGCTTCAACATTAACATAATAGGGAAATTCTCTGTTATGATGCTTTATGAAGGGAGCATGTCGCTTACGCCTAGTCTCTAAGCCTTTAGCATCATCTTGGGAACTGTCTATTGTGCTTGAGACCTTTCGCAGCAGCCTTTTAAGCCACTGGAAAGATTGGAGATGATATACACTACATGGCCAAAATACTACATTTTATTATGTTTAATTTTGACTTAAAAGTAAAAACATGTTTTTTTTATCTTTGACCATCCCACACAGCAACTCCACTCACACTTGTCTCCAATTCCACATACCAACCCTCAGCTTCCCTCAGCCCATCCCATCTTTCTCTGCTGGCCACCCACTCAGGTTTCTACGCAACGCATATCTTTCAACTATGCTGTGATGTTTAATGTACAATTTCAATCTATCTAATCGAATAGATTCTACAGATTGCGAGTTGAAGGTAAATACTTTTACTAAGAGTATTAGTATATTAGTAATTGACTGACACGGTCTCTCCAGATCTCCGAACAGTACGATTTCTAGGGTCAATTTTAGATCAAAGGTTCTAAAAACATTTTTGGGGGCATACCGTGGTATACAGTATGATATACCATGGCTGTCAGCCAATCAGCATTTAGGGCTAGAACCACACAGTTTATAATATAAAATAATGGCAAGGGACTTATGAATATATCTTGCCAACTAACAGAACAAGCCTACGGAATGGAGCATAGTCAGATAACATACAGTAGGCCAACTCATATTATGTTTTTCTGAAATTGATTTTCTTCATATCATAATGTTTCTTTGGACCTGACCAAAATAAAGAATGAATTTATTGCGATTGTCTATATTACATTTATTTGTTCAATTTTTTTCAAATGTAAATGTCCAAAGGTGTGCATCAGTGGCATGTATTCAGCTTGTTTGAATGTAGGCCTGGAGATGTTAAACGTGTTCATGTTAATGGGCAATTGCCGTGAGACCATCAGTATTTTGCATGAAAATAACTGGCTGACAAAATGTCCTGAACACCACAGCCCCCTTTTCCTTTTTTGTTGTACCTTTATTTTTAACTAGGCAAGTCAGTTAAAGAACAAATTCTTATTTACAATGACGGCCTAGGAACAGTGGGTTAACTGCCTTGATCAGTGGCAGAACGACAGATTTATGTGACCTTGTCAGATCGGGGATTTGATCTAGCAACCTTTCAGCTACTGGCCCAAAGCTCTAAACACTAGGCCCTACTCCGCCCTTTACTACTACAAAAGAACAGCGTCTCCACCGTTCCACATTTATATGGATCAAACAAGAGCTTTACGCAAGAGCTACCAACTCTTCGTTTCTTGGGCACCTCCCTGCAAGGGTATGCCCCTCCCTCGTCAACGACTCTCCTGATGGATAGTGGAGGCTTTTATGTTGGTTTATAATAGCAGGGGTTTTACAGCCCTTGGATGGCCTGAGGGCTCACTCCATCAGAGGTGTGGCTACCTTCGGGGCACTGCATCTCTTTACAAGAGATTTGCGATGCGACATGTTGGGCCTCTCCGCATACATTTATGAGTTTTTTAATGACTAGATGTCCCTGCACCTTCGTTGTTGCATACTGGCCTCAATGTCGAAGTCAGTGATAGTTGCTTATGTTGGGATTGCCCTGGCTTCGGAGAGCATGTCTGCGATATGGGACTTGGCCATATGCCAATGTGATACATTGAAGCAAGAATTTAAAAGAGAACTTAGTGTTACTGCCTTAACCCCGATTCTCTGATAATATGAGTGAGATGTATCACCGCATTTCCCTGCTTGCAGGAATGCAAGGAAGAGAAGCACGTTCGAGAATAAGCAGAGGGCGGGCAGTGGTGCCTTATAAGTAGGGGATGGACTCACCTCATTTGCCACTCAACCTGTCTCGCTCCAACAGACGTGTTGTGATTGATTCTTCCCCGAGTAGTGATTCTAAGCATATCCCAATGTCATACATCTGGCTCATATTATCAGAGAACTGGGATTATGACATTATCCCTACATTTCAGACACACTCTTTGCAAAAGTTAATGTTAGAATTTGTCATAGTAATAAACAGGGGCAATATGGATCCTCCTTCTTGGACAATTCGAAAATAAGAGCTCACACTAAGAGAGAAAAATGGGGTAGCGAATGGAGGAGAGGAAGAAAGAGGGTTCTGGAGATCGAGAGAGGGGGAGAGCCCTTCAGAGTGACCGCCAACTCCCCTGAACTGTAGAATACATACATTTTGATGCCTGAATGTTTATTTTATTTTACATATATATATTTTATATTTAACAACTAAATATTGATTGTAAAACAATTAGAAGTGTTGTATTTTTTTGCTGCAGTATTTTTATAACTTTAAAATGGGTACAATTTATTAGTCAGCATACGTCAATTTAGCATCAGTCTCACACTTCTACCGCAAGTTCAACAGGCAAAAGAAACCCATAGCATTCGCTTCATGTCGTGTGTACTGTAGGTGCTGAATAAAGAGTTATCCATGGCACCAGTCATAATCCATCTTTCAAAAGAGCCAAATGGAAGGGATAAAGTTTCAGTCAAAATATTGTTTTTGGACTGAGGTGTGCACACTCCCTCTTACCCTCCCACTTCATCTCTTTCTTCTTTTTCGTTCTTTCTTTCTTTCTTTCTTTCCTTTTTTTTCTTTCTTTCTGTCTTTCTTACTTTCTTTCTTTCTCTCACTCTCTGTCTCTCTCTCTACATATAAATACATCTATATCTATATATATCGTTCTTTTGCGTTTCCTGTGCTGTGTTTTATCAGCCAATGTCACAGGGGCCTTCTTAGAAAACCAACAGTGCTCATCAGAATAAGTCTTCTGAGGAGGGGTCTGGTTGGTCCATGTTGAGCCAGGCCGGGCTGTTGGGGCTGCCTGCGGGGAAGAGGTATGTGCTAGGTGGTGATTGTGAGCTGCGGTCTGCCCTCTGTCTCCAGGGCCGAACACACACAGAGAGACTTTGTGTGAAGCAGAGGGCTGAGAAGACACGCTGAAGTCAGCTCACGCCACACAGAGCACAAACGCAGGAAAAACACACCGCCACCGCTGACCCCCCCCCCCCCGTCTTTCACACACACTGTACATACGCAGATGTGCAGACACACACACACACACACAGAAACACACACGTCACCTAAGGTAAGGTAATACTTTATGTTACAGCTACAGTGCTTTCAAAAAAGTATTCAGACATCTTGACTTTTCCCACATTTTGTTAAGTTACAGACTTGTTCTAAAATGGATTGAATATGATTATTTTTTCTCAGCAATCTACACACAATACCCCATAATGACGTTTTTTTGAAATGTTTGCAAATGTATTTTTTTTTAAATTAAATACCTTATTTTCACAAGTATTAAGACCCTTTGGTATGAGGCTCAAATTGATCTCAGGTGCATCCTGTTTCCATTGATCATCCTTGAGATGTTTTTACAACTTGATTGGAGTCCAGCTGTGGTAAATTAAAATGATTGGACATGATTTGGAAAGGCACACACCTGTCTATATAAGGTCCCACAGATGACAGTGCATGTCAGAGCAAAAAACAAGCCATGAGGTCGAAGGAATTGTCTGAGAAAGGATTGTGTCGAGGCACAGATCTGGGAAGGTTAGCAAAACATTTCAGCGGCATTGAAGCTCCCCAAGAACACAGTAGCCTCATCATTGTTAAATGGATGTTGTTTGGAACCACTAAGACTCTTCCTAGAGCTGACTGCCTGGCCAAACTGAGCAACTGGGAGAGAAAGGCCTTGGTCAGGGAGGTGACCAAGAACCCGATGTTCACTATGACAGAGCTCTAGTGGTGCTCTGTGGAGATGGGAGAACCTTCCATAAGGACAACCATCTCTGCAATACTCCACCAATCAGGCCTTTATGGTAGAGTGGCCAGACTGAAGCCCCTCCTCTGTAAAAGGCACATGACAGGCCGCTTTACAGCCCGCCAAAAAGCTAAAGACTCTCAGACCATGAGAAACAAGATTCTCTGGTCTGATGAAACCAACATTGAACTCCAAGCATCACATCTGGAGGAAGCATGGTACCATCCCTACGGTGAAGCATGGTGGTGGCAGCATCATGCTGTGGGGATGTTTTTCAGGGGCAGGGACTGGGAGACTAGTCAGGATCGAGGCAAAGATTAACGGAGTAAAGTACAGAGAGATCCTTGATGAAAACCTGCTCCAGAGTGCTCAGGACCTCAGACTGGGTCGAAGTTTCACCTTCCAGTGCTCCCCATCCAACCTGACAGAGCTTGAGAGAATCTGCAGAGAGGAATGGGAGAAACTCCCCAAATGCAGGTGTGCCAAGCTTGTAGCATCATACCCAAGAAGACTTGAGGCTGTAATCGCTGCCAAAGGTGCTTCAACAAAGTACTGAGAAAAGGCTCTGAATACTTATGTAATTGTTTTATTTACATTTTTTCAATTTTATACATTTGCAAAAATGTCAAAAACCCATTTTTGCTTTGTCATTATGAGGTATTGTGTGTAGATTGATGCGGGGGTGGGGGACTATTTAATACATTTTAGAATAAGGCTGCAACGTAACAAAATGTGGCAAGTGCATGTGGCATGTATCATGCCAATCAGCATTATACAATATTTACTCACATGCATTAGTCACTCATGAACCCACAAACTGGAAGTGATGGACAGAAACATAAACACAGACAAAAAGAGAAGTAGAAGTACAAATGAATCAGGTGACGCTGAATCAGTAGCTCTCAGCCCGGCCGGCCAACAGCAGTAGTGATGTTATAAAAACATGCATAAATCCAGCCGGCCTTCCACAAATCTGTCAGTGGTTTCACTATTATTGTTCATAATTACCATAATTTGCTGTTGATGATTTAACGATAAAGCAACAGAAAAAATGGGAAAGAAAACGATGAAACGAGTTTTCAGGGGAGGCGCCATGCCGAGTTTCCTATCGATCTTCTGTCACCTTGTCTTCGACAGAACGCTTTGTGTTCCACCTCTGGCGCAGCCTGCAGTCTCTAGAGCAGTGGCACGTACATCCAGCCACACCCTCTGTCTCACACACACACACACACACACACACACACACACACACACACACACACACACACACACACACACACACACACACACACACACACACACACACACACACACACACACACACACACACACACACACACACACACACACACACACACACACACACACACACGCATGCATGCATACACACACACTATCCTTGTGGGAACCAAACAATTGATTCCCACTCAAAATCCTAGTTTCCCTCACCTTAACCGAACCATAACTTAAACCCAAACCCCTAACCTTAACCCAACATGTAACACCTAAACCTAACCCCTAACCCTAATTCTAATTCTAACCCTAACTGTAACACTAAACCTAACCGCTAAGCCTAAAATAGCCTTTTCCTTTTGGGGACTGGCTAAATGTCCCTACTTGTCAGAATGTTTGTTGTTTTACGATCCTTGAGAGGACTTCTGGTCCCCACAATGATAGTATAACTTAAACACACACACACACTATAAAACACAAAAATACTAAAAGAAACACATTCTCACACATAGGGCCATGGTGTGGACAGAGTCTTCAGACAGGCCAGACAGGTCCTTGTTTAAGAGGGACAGCACGTTTGCTGGTACCCCTACTAGCTCCTGCGGTCCAGTACTGTACACTGTACCAGGCAATACTGCCATATAGTGCCAATCCCTCTTCCTCCTCCTCCACCTTGCCCAGACCAACAGACAGACAGCCAGGCTCCGGGGCTCGGTCTCCCCTCATTGGAGCATACTCCTGTGGGGAGAGAGACAGGGGAGAGAGCTCAGGATCAGGCCTCCAATGCCTGGCCCAATCACGCCGGGCGGGAAGCCCCAGCCAAAATTATGACGGCAGGACACCAGTTAGTGTTTGCGTGTGTAAAGGCATGCGTGTGTTTTGTACTCTCTGGGAGTATGCTTTGCCTTGCAGACCAATGGAGAGAGCATACACTCTTGAACACAGAGGAGCTTGTAAAAGTTTGTAAATAATATTGTTTAATTCCTGTGATGATTCAATGTCCTGTAGTGGTATTGTTATGGACTCTATCATACATTAGTATAAAGATTGTAGACAAAGAGATCCCCCTCACTTAAAAAAACAGATAAGTGAATTTCCATTGTCCAGAACCATGTAAACAATATAACAGGATCAGATCAATACTAATGTGTTTGCACAAAGACAACAGCGTGATTCCCTAAACATCAGAGGATGCCGGTGCTCCAACCCAATCTTTAATAACAGTGTCCCCCTTTTCTGTTTAGGAGGAATATTCATCCATATTTCACTCATATTTCCAACATATCACCCCTCATATAATATTATCCATCTGTACATCAGTTTTATTGATTTCAGTGGAAGCATGAAATAATATAGGAGTACCATTCAATATTGTTAGATTTTGAGATTGTCATATTTCGTCACTGCAAAATAACCACGTGAAAAGAAGTTCCTCTTCTGAACTCTTCTTTTGTGATTATTTAGTTGATACTAAGGCTTATTTCAGTAATTCAACTTTTTTTCTAGCTGCTTTGGATAATTATATCAGGTATTAATTTAACTATTTCCTGAATATTGTGGTTATTTAAAAAAATACAAGACTGTATTTTTTTTTTTGTGCCCCTTATTGGACGGTAATATTATTTTGGGGGGCAATAATCTAGCGAATATATGCCACCGCTTACAAAGGTCTGGGTGTCACTGATCCCTCAGAGGACTAAATATACTCAGGAGTGACTGAGGCAGGTGGACCGGCTGGAGGGGAGAGGGGGACATGGGGTGGGGGTGGGTGGCTGGGTGGGTGGGTGGCCAGAACAACTCCTGAGTTCAGTGTGGAAAGAGATCGGAGGCTAAACACAACCCAAAACTGGGGTTTCTGTCCAAAGCCAGCTGGTCTGGCTTTTATACATGCAGGACATTTTTTGTTTTGTTTTTCAGTTAACTTTTACTTTTATCTCTAACACTTATCTATTTTTTTTTTTCCCACTTGTGACTGTTTGATTGAGCTGGCCTTCAATTGGTTCTGTAGGGTGATACTTCCTGGAGAAGCAAAGAACGGCACGGGTGAGTTTTACAGAGCACAATCCCACCTTCCCCTTTTCCTCTCCATGGTGTACTGTGACTTTCTGCATGTGGAAAAATCCGGTTCTGGCAGTGGCGCTCTTTTTGCCATAGAGTGGATGATGGCATGTTCCAAGCCAAAGGCAATAAATCTGTCAAACAACTAACTCTCTTGTAATATAGTATTCGCATATCGTTCGTAAATGATTCATTTTGACTTTATTGAAAAGTGAAACAATCATTTTGTTGTGTTATCGAACCCATATGGACGGACAAGGGCAGATAATTGACGCTAGGTTGTTTTACCTTAGGTACTTACACTTAGTGCGTGACAGAGAACCAAGTGGATGGAAAATCTTAAGGGTTGAGCTATGCTGAAGCTGGAGATTCGGCAGTCACTAACAGCTGTTGCCAATCACTTCTGTGCGAGTGAATGGCCAATCGAGGCTCCTGTAGCTACATATGTCTACCTTTTTACTTCTCTAAGGCATGACGAAAGGTTTGACTATCTAAAGAAGGACTTAATAAGAATAATAATACTGTGTTGTGTATTCAGTCAGTTTGGGTTATTGACCTTCCTAAGGTTAATTGCTAATAACACCTCATTGCGCAATCTGAAATCCTCTGTGAGTGAAAAGCGCCTGGCTTCAACATGCTGTTTTCCTTACAAATGGCTTACACCTGCAAGGTAGCTACCTAAATGGCTGCTACAGATGTCAATATCAATTTTTGTCACACAGATTAACACTAAGTAAGATATGTGTCATATTCCACCAACTGAAGGGAGTTGATATTGAACCAACTGCCTCTACTCAATAGCAGGCAAACGTCCTAAAACAACCAGGAAGAATTCCATATCCAAACAAAAGTTTAGTTCGATTTCTTATGGATGCTGAATGGCTTTGTTAATCTTTTTCTTCAGACATTTGGAAGTCATTTTTGTATTGCCGATTGGGCATGTGGGAATGTTCTGGGAGCCTAATTTAGCAACCAGATTAAAGACAACTGTTGATGGCCCATCAGCAGGCAATTCAGTAGCAGTAATATCTATTATAACAATTTCATAATATCCATAATAACAATAATAATAATAGTAACAGAGTTACTGCAAATGAACAAATGTACATTTGTATAATGGTATACATTGTACCATTCTTATTTCTCCCACCAAGATGATTGGGTTAACCCAGAGTCATATAGAGTATTAACCTAGAGTCGCTGTCCGTGCCCCCTCTGAAATCAAATTAGCATTATATAAAAATCCCCACAAAAATCGCTCAGTTTTAAGCAAGACATCCGTTTTCTTTTGCATCAATCAACTGTTTTAGGACATCGCATTTCCGCTTCGGCAGTGAAAGGTGACAGAGATAGAACGGTGTTTTTCAGACCACAAAACTGTCTGTAGTGTCCGAAAGGTTTGGCCTACAAAGAAAGATGAGACTCTCCTTCTATGGAAATATGAGACTCTCATGAACACTATGTGGTGATCCCCCCCCCCCCCCCCCCCCCCAAAAAAAAAAAACGTCTTGGGACTCGTCTGAAGTTGGTACAGATGATTTCCCATCAAATACTTTTTTCATATATTGTTTTGATACTTCAAAGGATCTTAAAATTCTAAATCAAGTAGAAAAATGATCATTGGTATGACCTTCTTAAAACAATGTCATATAGCTTAGTAGTAGGTTCAGGCATACATTGTGAGGCACAACCTTTTTTTTACCTCCTAACATTAACCCTGAAAAGAGGAGACATCTCTTCAAACCAGTTTACAAAAGATCTCTCTTCACTTACAAACTTTTTGCCACCAAATTCCACCGCTTTGATCGGAAGCGGAGTTGAGGAAACCCTCTCTGCAGGGTGGCGAGCTCTCTTACGCAGGCATCTCTCTCCCTTTGAACCTTCAACCACCACCCCCATCCTGTCACTTCGCTACCACTCTGTACCATTTCCTGTGTCACTTTCCTGTACCTACCCATTCTCTTGGAAGCTTCTCACAGTCTTGATCCACTCCAAATTGACCTTCTATCCGTAATGACAAATTACGCTTATTGTGGGCTCAGTAGTACACCTGACAATCACAGCAAAAAGATAACCATGTGTTTAGGTCTTTGTTTGTATCTAAACTTGGCTACCTTAATTACAGAGATTAGACTTGAGCACATTGTCCTGGTCATTTTATAAGTCTGGTGCAATCGATATGCTTGTTTGGATTTACATTAAGCCTTGCGTAGAAAGCAGGATCTATAGGCGTCCATAGCTACTGTTGTGTTTTAATAGCTCTTGTTATATGGCTTGGCAGTAGTTGTCATGGTTATGCTGGATATTGCTGATCCAGACGCCATGATCTTTGGATACACAAGCCATGTTATCGTAGAAAGTGCAATTCATATTCAAAAGAAATGATTACTTAACCAAGACGTATTGTACACATGGAAGCAGTTTCATCGCAAAGGCAAAGAAAGGACAAGTATCTTTGTTCCACTGTAATTGCTTGCAGTAACGGGCCTAGTATTTCTTTTTCTCCCCCCCCCACCCCTTCTCTTCTACTCTCTTTTTTATTTCATTTCAAATGTCCACGTCCCAGCGGCAGTCAGGCCTCGTTTATGAAAAAATACCTTTCCAGTCTAAGTCTACCCCCCTGAGCAGTGTCGGTGCCGTTTGTACAGTACGCCGCTCGGTTTCTCTGCCGCCCCTACAGAGTGCCAGTGCACTGGGGCTGCCTGAATCTACAAAACATTAATGGTGCTCGCACTACGCGAGGCAGCAAGCCTTTTGATCTGCAGCTAATCTCAGTGGCTTGCCTCCTGTCTGATGGCGTCTGAATAAGAATAAGTGGGACGCTGGAGGCACGGAGAGATTAGACGCCGCCTCACGTCTGCCACACTGTGTCTCCCTTCGCCGGGGGTCGCGGGGCCTACTGGATCATGTTAGGGCTGCGTTTCACATTAAAGCACAACGAC